>NC_092038.1:85671419-85978187 GCF_003086295.3 Arachis hypogaea | reverse complement strand
CTTGATGATTTGCTTTGTCTGCTTTGCGGGTGGCTTGACACTTGTAGAAGGTTGTGCCTTAGCCAAGGGTCTTTTAGTGCTTTGCCTTGCCGGTGTCTTATCAATGACCTTCCCCTTTCCTTTCTGGGTACCGATCATAAGGAAGAAAGAAAGAGGAAGAATATTAAATATAGATAGCAAAAAACCGGAAGGAAGAAATTCCAAGTGAAAATAAATGTCCAAGGAAATAAACAATGTCTTGAGTGCATGGTAGCTGCATCATGCAGGGAGGACATCAATGAAGATCAAAAAGGGCATATCATACAACTAGATGCAAGAGGGATAATGGCATGCAAGTAAGAGGCATGAGAAGCATAACTCAAGCATCAAGTTCAATACTAAGTATCACATGGAAGAATATAATGAGCATTGGTATGATGACAATTGTGAATAATAAACTCAATACATGTGGATGGCAAGAGTTATGAAATAGAGGCATTAAAGTAGTGAAAATAAGATAGAAAAGAAAACAAAATATACCAAGTTGGCTTTTTCACAAACACATGGTGTTCAAGTTAGAATAGGAATAAAAATAAGTCATCCAAATGTGTATGAGATCCAAAATAAAATATAGATTGTCAAATTACTCTTCACAATAATCGCAAACTCAAAGATAATAAAATAATACACAAATAAAACTCCAACACCAACATAAAAATGCATGAGAGAAGAATAAAAAAGAAATCATGAATAAATAAGCTAATAGAAAATTGAGGGAGAAAAGAAAACAAGAAATAAATGTAATAAAGGAAAGAGAATGAAAGAGGAGAAGAGAGAAAGAGAGAAACCTTGATGAAGAAGATGGAGAGAGGAAAAGGAAAGAAGTGGGAAGGAAGAAGGAAAAAGAAGGAAAGAAGAAAGAAAGAAGAATGAAGATAGAAAGAAAATTAGGAGTTGGGGGTTTGAAATCTGAGCAGCACACTAGGGAATTGAGGCGGCACAGCGACGCGCATGCGTAAAGCACGCAGATGCGTGCATTGCGCAAAAAGGAAGGACGCGTAAGCGTCTAGTACGCAGACGCGTGCTTTGGGATTTGCCAATCACGCGAGTCCAGCCTCGCGCACGCACAACTCTCGGGTCGTGGCGCACAAGGGGCCAAAGTTGTAGACGAAGCATGAGCGCCATGCACGCGCACGCGTGGATGAGCATGCGGTAAAAAAGGTGCGCACACGTCAGGGACGCGTACGTGTGAATGGATTTGTGCCCCTAGCACAGCGCCAGCCCCAGACCATCACAATTCTCTGGTCAAATATGGTTTTACGCCGATTAATGTATGCACGTGGCGCGGACGTGTGGATTGCCATATTGTAAAGGGACGCGCACACATACAGTACGCGTACGCGTGGGCTTGATTGTGCCTAAAGCATGTTTCTTACCCAGCTCCCGTGCAACTCACTGGTCAATCCAACCCATTTCGCATTCATGCAGTACGCAGACGCGTACTAGGCGCGCGAACATCGTATGCGCTATTTTTTTATGCAGAATGCAAGTGATGACGTAGAATGTATGCATGACATTGAGAAAAATAAAACAAAATAAAACTAAGAAAGAAAAGGAACGATCATACCACAGTGGGTTGTCTCCCACCTAGCACTTTTCTTTAACATCCTTAAGTTGCACGGTCCACAGACTCAGTCTACTTCTGTAGATGGATCCTCCAAGAGGAAGATCTCCAGCTCCTTGTTGTCCTTCATCTTCTTACCATGGTAAAGCTTCAAGCAGTGGCCATTGACCTTGAGAATATTGGGGCTTGAAGGGTGACTCAAGTGGAAGACGCCGTATGGCTCAGCCTTTTTCACTCTGTAAGGGCCTTCCCATTTTGATCGTAGCTTTCTGATGTACACCCATGGACTATGTCAGAAGAGAGTTTCTCAATAAAGTTGCGTTGCAAGTATAGCTCTACCGACAACAATCCTCGAGGATCAAATTTAGAAAGGAATTGGTTGTCACAAGTTCAACCCCAATAAAATAACCGGTATTCAAACCTCGGGTCGTCTCACAAGGAATGGGCAAACATGTGCTTCAACATTGGTTAGAAATCTTTTGTTGTAAGTCATGAGCGAGAAAATAAACTAGAAATCTTAGCAATCAAGTAATCTAAAGTGCAAAGAACTAATTCAAATAACCAAGCAAGATGTGAGCAATTTCAAACTAAGAAGACAACATTCAATTTAATTCTACGCTCAACTAGACAATAGCTACAACTAAAGCAAGACAATTAAGAACTCATTCATTAGACCCAAATCATCAAATCCATTAGACCCAATGACTCAAGTTTACCCAATTCCCTTGGCCTAAGCCAAGAGTAAAAAGAACTACTCCATAATCAAGGCAAACAATTCATCAAACACTTGGAAAGCATTAACAAAAGACATGTTCAAATTGCAAATAGATTGAAATTAACAAATACCCGCTAACAAATATCAACTTACAATCACTCAAACAACACAATTAAGCATAGAAATCATCAATATAACATCAACAAGTCAAGATTCACAACATTCATGCAATGGGTATAAAGTGACAATCGACAAGGATCCATAAACTAACACAAGATCTAAGCAAAAGTATACTAAGGAATTCAAATTAAATGATCAAAACTAGTAATTAACAAAATCTAATTCAGATTCAACAAGGGAAGATCAAATTAAAGCTAGATCTAGAGAAGAACAAGGGTTTCTCTATCTAGAAGAACAAAGAACCAAAAAAATCTAGAAAAATGTGTCTTAGTGTAAAAATGATTGATCCCCCCTTCTCCCTAGCATTCTTGGGTCTTTTTCCATGCAGAAACAGCTTGAAATTGGGCCTCATGAGCCTTAGAAATTGCAGGCACGATTTCCTTTAATGAGGTCACGTGCAGGTTCCCACGCGTGCGCGCCATGCGTGCGTGCGCGCCGATTGCTTTTGTGATCCACGCGTGCGCGCCAAGTGCGCCTGCGCGGATGCGTCCATCCTTGCGTGCGCGTGATGTGCGCGTGCGCGTCGATGCTGTAGTTCCCAAAATCCAAATCTTCATGTTCCTTCCTCTTGTGCATGCTTTCCTTCTCTTTTCTAGTCCACTCCTACCCTATTAATTCTGAAAGCACTCAACAAATAGTCACGGCATCGAATGGCAATAAAGAGGATCAAAATATAGCAATTCTAAAGAAAAATAAGCATGTTTCTATTATGGAGCAATATTAGAAAGTGAACACAAAACCATGCATTTCTTGTGAATAAGTGCGTGAAATATTGACAAAAACCCCCAAATTAAGCACAAGATAAACCTGAAAAATGGGGTTTATCACTTTTCAGGCATGAGTCTCAACTTGGAGTTGTAAAAGAGAACCAACTTCCCAAGTCTGAACTCCCGTCGCTTGATATTCTTGTCATGCACAGCCTGCACCTTCTCTTTGTATGACCTGGGGTTCTCATATGCTTCTAGGCGAAGGCACTCTAATTCTTGTAGTTGCAGCTTCCGCTCAGCCCCCACTTTCTAGAATCCCATGTTGCATTCCCGCACCGCCCAGAAATCCTTGTGTTGCACCTCCACTCGAAGGTGACAAACCTTTCCGTAAATTAGACGGAAGGGACTCATTCCGATTGGTGTCTGATGAGCGGATAATTTATACGCTTTTTGTCATTATTTTTAGGTAGTTTCTAGTAGCATCTAGCTACTTTTAGGGATGTTTTTATTAGTTTTCATGCAAAATTCATATTTATGGACTTTACTTTGAGTTTGTGTGTTTTTCTGTGATTTCAGGTATTTTCTGGCTGAAATTGAGGGACCTGAACAAAAATCTGATTCAGGCTGACAAAGGACTGCTGATGCTGTTGGATTCTGACCTTCTTGCACTCGAAATGGATTTTCTAGAGCTACAGAACTCCAAATGGCGCGCTCTCAATGGCGTTGGAAGGTAGACATCTAGAGCTTTCTAGTAATATATAATAGTCCATACTTTGTTCCAGTTTAGACAATGCAAACTGGCGTTCAACGTCAGTTCTATGGTGCATTCTGGAGTAAAACGCTAGAAACACGTCACAAACTAGAGTTAAACGCCAAAAACACGTTACAACTTGGCGTTTAACTCCAACAGAAGCCTCTGCATGTGTAAAGCTCAAGCTCAGCCCAAGCACACATCAAAGTGGGCCCCGGAAGTGGATTTCTACACTTAGAATTATTTCTGTAAACCCTAGTAGCTAGTCTAGTATAAATAGAACTTTCTAATATTGTATTTTCATCTTTGGATTATTTTTGGATTACCTTATGATCCTTTGATAATGTTTATGGGGGCTGGCCATTCAGCCATGCCTGGACCATCACTTATGTATTTTCAACGGTGGAGTTTCTACACACCATAGATTAAGGGTATGGAGCTCTGTTGTACCTCGAGTTTTAATGCAATTACTACTATTTTCTATTCAATTCAGCTTATTCTTGTTCTAAGATATTTGTTGAACTTCAACCTGATGGATGTGATGATCCATGACACTCATCATCATTCTCACCTATGAACGCGTGACTGACAACCACTTCCGTTCTACCTTAGAACGAGCGAGTATTTCTTGGATTCCTTGATCAGAATCTTCGTGGTATAAGCTATAACCCTTTGGCGGCCATTCTTGAGAATCCGAAAAGTCTAAACCTTGTCTATGGTATTCTGAGTAGGATTCAGGGATTGAATGACTGTGACGAGCTTCAAACTCGCGATTGTTGGGCGTAGTGACAGACGCAAAAGAATCAATGGATTATATTCTGACATGATCGAGAACCGACAGATAATTAGCCTTGCTGTGACAAGAGCATTTGGACCTTTTTCACTGAGAGGATGGGAAGTAGCCATTGACAATGGTGATGCCCTACATACAGCTTGCCATGGAAAGGAGTATGAAGAATTGGATGAAAGCAGTAGGAAAGCAGAGATTCAACAGGAACTAGCATCTCTATGCACTTATCTGAAATTCCCACCATTGAATTACATAAGTATCCCTACATATAGCTTGCTTCATACCAACAATCTCCGTGGGATCGACCCTTACTCACGTAAGGTATTACTTGGACGACCCAATGCACTTGCTGGTTAGTTGTGCGGAGTTGTGACAAAGTGTGATTCACGTTTGAGAGCGCTACCAAGTTTTTGGTGCCATTGTTAATGATCACAATTTCGTGCACCAAGTTTTTGGCGCCGTTGTCGGGGATTGTTCGAGTTTGGACAACTGACGGTTCATCTTGTTGCTCAGATTAGGTAATTTTCTTTTCAAAAAGTTTTCAAAAATCTTTCAAAATTTTTTTCCTTTTTTCTCATCTTTCTCAAGATTATTTTCAAAAAAAAAATCATAAAATCATAAAAATCAAAAATATTTTTGTGTTTCTTGTTTGAGTCTAGTGTCAATTTTTAAGTTTGGTGTCAATTGCATGTTTTAAAAACTTTTGCATTTTTTGAAAATTCATGCATGTGTTCTTCATGATCTTCAAGTTGTTCTTGATAAGTCTTCTTGTTTGATCTTTATATTTTCTTGTTTGGTGTCTTTTGTTGTTTTTCATATGCATTTTTGTATTCATAGTGTCTAAGCATTGAAAATTTCTAAGTTTGGTGTCTTGCATGATTTTCTTTTCTTGAAAATTTTTCAAAAATAAGTATTGATGTTCATCTTGATCTTCAAAGTATTCTTGGTGTTCATCTTGACATTCATAGTGTTCTTGCATGCATCATGTGTTTTGATTCATAATTTTCATGTTGTGAGTCATTTGTGTTGTTTTTCTCTCAACTCATTAAAAATTCAAAAATAAAAAAAATATCTTTTCCTTTTTTTTTCCTCATAAATTTCGAAAATTTGAGTTGATTTAGTAAAAAAAAAATTTTAAAACTTAACTATTTCTTGTAAGTCAAGTCAAATGTTCAATTTTAAAAATCTTATCTTTTCAAAATCTTTTTCAAAAATCAAATCTTTTTCATTTTTTATTATTTTCGAAAATTTTTAAAATTTATTTTCAAAATCTTTTTCTTATCTTTTTTCTAGAATCATATCTTTTAGTTTCTTGTTAGTCAAGTAATCAATTTTAATTTTAAAAATCAAATCTTTTTCAAAAATATCTTTTCAATCATATCTTTTTAATCATATCTTTTTCAAATCATATATTTTTCAAAATCAATTTCAAAAATCTTTTCTAACTCCTTATCTTTTCAAAATTGAATTTCAAATCTTTTTCAACTAACTAGTTGACTTTTTGATTGTTTTACTATTTCTTATCCTTTTCAAAACCACCTAACTACTTTCCTCTCTCTAATTTTCGAAAATTACCTCCCTCTTTTTAAAAATTCTTTTAATTAACTAATTATTTCAAATTTTAATTTTAATTGTTTTTCTTCTTTTAATTTTCGAAAATCACTAACACTTTTTCAAAATCTATTTTCGAATTTCTCCCTCTCTCATCTCTTTCTATTTATTTTATTCATTTACTAATACTTCTCTTCATCTTAAAATTCGAACCCCCTCCTCCACTCTGAGTTCAAATTTTCCTCTTTTCTTTCTTCTATTCTTTTCTTCTTCTACTAACATAAAGGAATCTCTCTACTGTGGTAAAGAGGATCCCTATTATTATTTTATGTTCCCTTCTTTTTCATATGAGCAGGAGCAAGGACAAGAATATTCTTATTGAAGCAGATCCTGAACCTGAAAGGACTCTGAAGAGGAAACTAAGAGAAGCTAAATTACAACAATCCAGAGACAACCTTACAGAAATTTTCGAAAAGGAGGAGGAGATGACAACCGAAAATAATAATGCAAGGAGGATGCTTGGTGACTACACTACACCCACTTCCAAGTTTGATGGAAGAAGCATCTCAATCCCTGCCATTGGAGCAAACAATTTTGAGCTGAAACCTCAACTAATTGCTCTAATGCAACAGAACTGCAAGTTCCATGGACTTCCATCAGAAGATCCCTATCAATTTTTAACTGAATTTTTGCAGATCTGTGAGACTGTTAAGACTAATGGAGTAGATCCTGAAGTCTACAGGCTCATGCTTTTCCCTTTTTCTATAAGAGACAGGGCTAAAACATGGTTGGACTCTCAACCTAAAGATAGCCTGGACTCTTGGGATAAGATGGTCATGGCCTTCCTGGCTAAGTTCTTTCCTCCTCAAAAGCTGAGCAAGCTTAGAGTGGATGTTCAGACCTTCAAACAAAAGGATAGTGAATCCCTCTATGAAGCTTGGGAAAGATACAAACAGATGACCAAAAGGTGTCCTTCTGACATGCTTTCAGAGTGGACCATTTTGGATATATTCTATTATGGTCTATCTGAGTTCTCTAAGATGTCACTGGACCATTCTGCAGGTAGATTCATTCACCTAAAGAAAACGCCTGCAGAAGCTCAAGAACTCATTGACATGGTTGCAAATAACCAATTCATGTACACCTCTGAGAGGAATCCTGTGAGTAATGGGACACCTCAGAAGAGGAGAGTTCTTGAAATTGATGCCTGAATGCCATATTGGCTCAAAACAAAATGTTGACTCAACAAGTCAACATGATTTCTCAGAGTCTGAATGGATAGCAAAATGCATCCAACAGTACTAAAGAGGCATCTTCTGAAGAAGAAGCTTATGATCCTGAGAACCCTGCAATGGTAGAGGTGAATTACATGGGTGAACCCTATGGGAACACATATAATTCTTCATAGAGAAATCATCCAATTTTCTCATGGAAGGATCAGCAAAAGCCTCAACAAGGCTTTAATAATGGTGGAAGAAACAGGCTCAGCAAAAGCAAGCCTTTCCCATCATCTTCTCAGCAATAGACAGAGAATTCTGAGCAGAGCTCCTCTAGCTTAGCAAATATAGTCTCTAATATGTCTAAGGACACTTTAAGTTTCATGAGTGAAACAAGGTCTTCCATCAAAAATTTGGAGGCACAAGTGGTCCAGCTGAGTAAGAAAATCACTGAAACTCCTCCTAGTACTCTCCCAAGCAATACTGAAGAGAATCCGAAAAGAGAGTGCAAAGCCATTGACATAATCAAAATGGCCGAACCTAGAGAGGAAGGGGAGGACGTGAATTCCATAGAGGAATATGAGGCTCACATAGAGACCATAGAGATTCCTTTAAACCTCCTTCTGCCATTCATGAGCTCTGAAAACTATTCTTCCTCTGAAGAGGATGAAGACGTAACTAGAGAGCAAGTTGCTCAATATCTAGGAGCTATCATGATGCTGAATGCCAAGTTGTTTGGTAATGAGACTTGGGAAGATGCGCCTCCCTTGCTCATTAGTGAACTAGATACATGGGTTCAACAAACTTTACCTCAAAAGAAACAAGATCCTGGTAAATTCCTAATACCATGTACTATAGGCACCATGACCTTTGAGAAGGCTCTGTGTGACCTGGGGTCAGGTATAAATCTTATGCCACTCTCTGTAATGGAGAAACTAGGAATCTTTGAGGTACAAGCTGCCACATTCTCATTACAGATGGCAGACAAGTCAGTAAGACAAGCTTATAGATTGGTAGAGGACGTGTTAGTAAAAGGTTAAAGGCCTTTACATCCATGCTGATTTCATAATCTTAGACACTAAGAAAGAGGAGGATGAATGCATCATCCTTGGAAGACCCTTCCTAGCCACAGTAAGAGCTATGATTGATGTTGACAGAGGAGAGCTAGTCCTTCAATTAAATGGGGACTACCTTGTGTTTAAAGCTCAAGGATATTCCTCTGCAACCATGGAGAGGAAGCATGAAAAGCTTCTCTCAATACAAAGTCAAACAAAGCCCCCACAATCAAACACTAAGTTTGGTGTTGGGAGGCCACAACCAAAATCTATGTTTGGTATTGAACCCCCACATTCAAACTCTAAGTTTGGTGTTGGGAGTCCACAATATTGACCTGATCACCTGTGAAGCTCCATGAGAGCACACTGTCAAGCTAGTGACATTAAAGAAGCGCTTATTAGGAGGCAACCCAATTTTTATTTATCTAATTTTATTTTTCTTTTATGTCTTATTAGGTTCATGATCATGTGGAATCACAAAACAAATACTAAAATTAAAAATAGAATCAAAAACAGCAAAAGAAACAGCACACCCTGGAGGAAGAGCTTACTGGCGTTTGAACGCTAGTAAGGAGCATCTAGCTGGCGTTCAATTCCAGAACAGAGCATGAATCTGGCGTTGAACGCCAGAAACAAGCAACAATCTGGCGTTCAACACCAGAAACATGCTGCAGACTAGCGTTGAACGCCCAAAACAAGCATAAAACTAGCGTTTAACGCCAGAAAGAAGCATCAATCTGGAGATAAACGCCAGGATTGCATGCAGAGGGCATTTTACACGCCTCATTGGTGCAGGGTTGATAGTCCTTGACACCTCAGGATCTGTAGACCGCACAGGATCCCCACCTACCTCAACTTGCCTTCTTTCTTCTTCACACAATCCGATAACACTCTTCCCCAAAAACCTTTCACCAATCACCTCAATCTCTCTTCCCCATCACCTTTTCGCCACTCACACCCATCTTCTCTTCCCTATAAACCCTACCTACCTTCAAATTCAAAATCTCTTTCCCACCCAAACCCACCCTAAATGGCCGAACCAATACCCTCTCCCTCCACTATATAAACCCCTCCATCCTTCTTCATTTTTCACACAACACAACCTTCTCTTCTCCCCCTTGGCCGAATACACACCTCTCTCCCTCTCCTTCATATCTTCTTTTTCTTCTTCTATTTTTTCTTTTCTTGCTCGAGGGCGAGCAATATTCTAAGTTTAGTATGGTAAAAGCATAACTTTTTTGTTTTTCCATAACCACTTATGGCACCTAAGGCCGGAGAAACCTCTAGAAAAGGGAAAGGGAAGACAAAAGCTTCCACCTCTGAGTCATGGGAGATGGAGAGATTCATCTCAAAAGCCCATCAAGACTACTTCTATGAAGTTGTGGCCAAGAAGATGGTGATCCCTGAGGTCCCTTTCAAGCTCAAGAAAAATGAGTATCCGGAGATCCGACATGAGATTCAAAGAAGAGATTGGGAAGTTCTGGCCAACCCCATTCAACAAGTCAGAATCTTAATGGTTCAAGAGTTTTATGCCAATGCATGGATCACTAGGAATCATGATCAAAGTATGAACCCAAATCCAAAGAATTATCTTACAATGGTTTGGGGGAAATGCTTAGATTTCAGTCTGGAAAATGTAAGGTTGGCGTTAAACTTGCCTATGATGCAAGAAAATGTACGCCCCTACACTAGAAGGGTCAACTTTGATCAAAGGTTGGACCAAGCCCTTATGGACATATGTGTTGAAGGAGCTCAATGGAAAAGAGACTCAAAAGCCAAGCCGGTTCAATTAAGAAGACTGGACCTAAAGCCTGTGGCTAGAGGATGGTTGTAGTTCATCCAACGCTCCATCATCCCCACTAGCAACCGATTCAAAGTGACTGTGGATCAGGCCATCATGATCCATAGCATCATGATTGGAGAGGAAGTAGAAGTTCATGAAATCATCTCTCTTGAACTCTACAAAATAGCCGAAAAGCCCACTCTACCTTGGCAAGGCTAGCTTTTCCTCATCTCATCTGCCATCGATGCTACTCAGCTGGAGTTATCATAGAAGGAAACATCCTCATTGAAGAGGACAAGCCCATCACTAAGAAGAGGATGGAGCAAGCAAGAGAGCCCATTCGTGGATCTCAAGAGACACATGATGAAGCTCATCATCAAGGAATCCCTGAGATGCCTCAAGGGATGCATTTTCCTCCAAATAACTATTGGGAACAACTCAACACTTCTCTAGAAGACTTGAGTTATAACATGGACCAACTAAGGGTGGAACATTAAGAGTACTCCATCACTCTCCATGAGATTAGAGAAGATCAAAGAGCAATGAGAGAGGAGCAACAAAGGCAAGGAAGAGACATAGAAGAGCTCAAGGACATCATTGGTCCTTCAAGAAGAAGACGCCACCATCATTAAGGTGGACTCATTCCTTAACTTCCTTGTTCTTCTCTCTCTATTTTTCGGTTTTAAGCTTCATGTTTGTTTATGTTTTGTGTCTTTACTTCATGATCATTAGTATTTAGTAACTATGTCTTAAGGCTATGAATAATTTTATGAATCCTTCACCTTTCTTAAATAAAAATATTTCCAATACAAAAAAACAAGAAGTACATGAGTTTCGAATTCATTCTTAAAATTAGTTTAATTATATTGATGTGGTGACAATACTTTTTATTTTCTGAATGAATGCTTGAACAGTGCATATTTTTGATCTTGTGTTTATGAATGTTAAAATTTTTTAAGAAAGAAAAAGAAAAAGCAAGCAGAAAAAGCCAATAGCCCTTAAAACCAAAAGGCAAGGGTAAAAAAGATCCAAGGCTTTGAGCATCAATGGATAGGAGGGCCTAAGGAAATAAAATCCAGGCCTAAGCGGCTAAATCAAGCTATCCCTAACCATGTGCTTGTGGCATGTAGGTCCAAGTGAAAAGCTTGAGACTGAGTGGTTAAAGTTGTGATCCAAAGCAAAAGAAGTGTGCTTAAGAGCTCTGGACACCTCTAACTGGGGACTTTAGCAATGCCGAGTCACAATCTGAAGAAGTTCACCCAGTCATGTGTCTGTGGCATTTATGTATCCGGTAGTAATACTGGAAAACAAAGTGCTTAGGGCCACGGCCAAGACTCATAAAAGTAGTTGTGTTCAAGAATCAACATACTTAACTAGGAGAATTAATAACACTATCTGAATTCTGAGTTCCTATAGAAGCCAATCATTCTAAACTTCAAAGGATAAAGTGAGATGCCAAAACTGTTCAGAAGCAAAAAGCTACAAGTCCCGCTCATCTAATTATAACTAATATTCATTGATATTTTGAGATTTATAGTATATTCTCTTCTTTTTATCCTATTTAATTTTTAGTTTCTTGGGGACAAGCAACAGTTTAAGTTTGGTGTTGTGATGAGCGGATAATTTATATGCTTTTTGGCATTGTTTTTAGGTAGTTTCTAGTAGGATCTAGATACTTTTAGGGATGATTTTATTAGTTTTTATGCAAAATTCACATTTCTGGACTTTACTTTGAGTTTGTGTGTTTTTCTGTGATTTCAGGTATTTTCTGGCTGAAATTGAGGGACTTGAGCAAAAATCTGATTCAGGCTGACAAAAGACTGCTGATGCTGTTGGATTCTAACCTCCCTGCACTCGAAATGGATTTTCTAGAGCTACAAAACTCCAAATGGTGCGCTCTCAAGGGCGTTGAAAATTAGACATCCAGAGCTTTCCAGCAAAATATAATAGTCAATACTGGCATTCAACGCCAGTTCCATGCTGCATTCTGGAGTAAAACGCCAGAAACACGTCACAAACCAGAGTTAATCGCCAAAACACGTTACAACTTGGCGTTTAACTGCAAGAGAAGCCTCTGCATGTGTAAAGCTTAAGCTCAGCCCAAGCACATACCAAAGTGGGCCCCGGTAGTGGATTTCTGCACTTAGAATTATTTATGTAAACCCTAGTAGCTAGTCTAGTATAAATAGAACTTTTTACTATTGTATTTTCATCCTTGGATTATTTTTGGATTACCTTATGATCCTTTGATCACGTTTATGGGGGCTGGCCATGCAGCCTTGCCTGGACCATCACTTATGTATTTTCAACGGTGGAGTTTCTACACACCATAGATTAAGGGTGTGGAGCTCTGCTGTACCTTGAGTTTTAATGCAATTACTACTATTTTCTATTCAATTCAGCTT
Source organism: Arachis hypogaea (assembly GCF_003086295.3). Classification (NCBI taxonomy): domain Eukaryota; kingdom Viridiplantae; phylum Streptophyta; class Magnoliopsida; order Fabales; family Fabaceae; genus Arachis; species Arachis hypogaea. Next base: position 85,965,430 of record NC_092038.1, on the reverse strand, counting down.
ATTCTTGTTCTAAGATATTCGTTGCACCTCAACCTGATGGATGTGATGATCCGTGACACTCATCATCATTCTCACCTATGAACACGTGACTGACAACCACTTCCGTTCTACCTTAGAACGAGCGAGTATCTCTTGGATTCCTTGATCAGAATCTTCGTGGTATAAGCTAGAACCCTTTGGCGGCCATTCTTGAGAATCCGGAAAGTCTAAACCTTGTCTGTGGTATTCCAAGTAGGATTCAGGGATTGAATGACTATAACAAGCTTCAAACTCGCGATTGTTAGGTGTAGTGACAGATGCAAAAGAATCAATAGATTCTATTCCACATGATCGAGAACCGACAGATGATTAGTCGTGCTGTGACAAGAGCATTTAGACCTTTTTCACTGAGAGGATGGGAAATAGCCATTGACAACGGTGATGCCCTACATACAGCTTGCCATGCAAAGGAGTATGAAAAATTGGATGAAAGCAGTAGGAAAGCAGAGATTCAATAGGAACTAGCATTTCTATGCACTTATCTGAAATTTCCACCATTGAATTACATAAGTATCTCTATTTTATTTTATGCTTTATTTATTATTAATTTCGAAACCTTTATAACCATTTGAATTCATCTAACTGAGATTTACAAGATGACCATAGCTTGCTTCATACCAACAATCTCCGTGGGATCGACCCTTACTCACGTAAGTTATTACTTGGACGACCCAGTGCACTTACTGGTTAGTTGTGCGGAGTTGTGACAAAGTGTGATTCACGTTTGAGAGCGCAACCAAGTTTTTGGCGCCATTGTTGATGATCACAATTTCATGCACCAGTGTCTTGTACGCTGTCCGATATGCCCAAAGCGCATCTGCAAGCCTTATACTCCAGTGTTTCCTATGAGGCTTGACGACCTTCTCCAGGATACGCTTGATCTCTCAGTTTGACACCTCGATTTGTCCATTGGTCTGGGGGTGGTAAGATATGGCCACCTTGTGAACAATCCCATGTTTCTTCAGTAGACCTATTAATCTTCTGTAACAGAAGTGAGTGCCTTGATCACTCACGATTGCTTGTGGTGACCCAAAGTGACAGATAATATTATTTCGAACAAATGAGACAATGGTGTTAGCACCATTAGTACGGGTGGGAATTGCTTCCACCCATTTAGAAACATAATCTACATCTAATAGCATATATAAGAAACCATTAAAATTTGGAAATGGACCCATGAAGTCAATGCCCCAAACATAAAAAATTTCACAGAACAACATAAATTGTTGGGGCATCTCATCCCTCTTAGATATATTCTCAATCCTCTGGCATGGTGAACAAGATTCACAGAAAGCAGTGGCATCCTTAAATTGTGTGGGCCACCAGAATTCACAGTCTAAAATTTTTCTTGCTATTCTTTAAGGACCAAAATGTCCACCACTCTCTGAAGAGTGATAAGCCTCTAAGATTAACTGGAATTTTGATTGTGGCACACACCTTCTAATTATCTGGTCAGCACCACATCTCCATAAATATGGGTCATCCCATATATAGTATTTGTACTCACTTTTAAGCTTGTCCGTCTGATGTTTGGTAAAATCAGGAGGGAAGGTACAACTGACAAGATAATTAGTGATGCCAGGGCATCTTGGCTAGTTTTACTAGCCATTTTTTGTATGCTTTAGGTTGGTTTCATGCATTTTCTTAGGAAATAAGCAAGTATTTGGTTGAAAATGCAATCATACCATGATTCAAGCAAACGTTGAGAATTTTGAATGATTTCATGAGAATTATGCATGAATTGAATGATAAATTGGATGATACATGATCCCATGATTGAGAGCAAGACTTTGATGCACTTTGTTTGATTGATTTCAGGTAACAAGAAGCAGAGAAGAGCCACATTAGTGGCTACGTTAGTGCCACTAACGTGGCCATTAACGTGGAAGAAAAGAGAAGCCCCAACGTTAGTGAGAAAGTTAGTGGCATTAACTTTGTGGAAGGAAAGGGAAACGCCAACGTTAGTGGAAAAAGTGAGTGCCACTAACGTTTGTGAAGCAAAAAGACCCACGTTAGCTTCCACGTTAGTTACATTAACGTGGAAGTTAACGTGGAAGGAAAGGGAGATGCCAACGTTAGTGGAAAAGGTGATCTCCACTAACGTTTGCGAAGCAAAAAGACCCACGTTAATGGCCACGTTAACTACATTAACGTGGAAGTTAACGTGAAAGGAAAGGGAGATGCCAACGTTAGTAGAAAAGGTGATCTCCACTAATGTTTGCAAAGCTAAAAGACCCACGTTAATGGCCACGTTAACTACATTAACATGGAAGTTAACGTAGGCAAAAATCTCACCTGGCAGCCTGACCATACCTTCTTCAAACAAGCATAACTTGAGCCACAAAACTCCAAATGAGGTGATTTCAAAGGCTTTGGAAAGTAGGATTCCAAAGCTTTCCAGGCATATATGGCACTACATGGTGGACACTAAATTTGAGGGAGAAAACTTTCCCCGATAGTGAAAAGATGAACATGGTATCAACCTGTAGAAAGGCCAACTGACCTCTTCACCTTCCAAGAAGTGTAACTCGAGCTGTAGAGCTCCAAATGATGCGCTTCCAAAAGCGTTGGAAAGTAGACATCCAGGGATTTCCAAAAATATATAATAGTATGGGGTGAACATTAAGATTAATCTCCATAACCTGGCAACATTAAACCCCTGATCGCTAGCGTTATCGTGACTCACGTTTTCCAGTAACGCTAGCGACTATGCCAGCGACCTTGTCTATTTCAAGGGAGCATAACTTGAGTTACAGAGGTCCAGTTGAAGTGATTCTAATTGCGTTAGAAAGCTGACATTCAGAGCTTTCCAAAGATATATAATAGTCTATAGTGGGCATGAAATTGGAGCACAAACAAGTGGCATCTTTTAAGCCCCAAAAATACCAACTGGGTAGCAAGTGTGACGTAAGCCACACTAACTTCAGCACTAACGCCACACTTGTAGCGTTAGTGCGGCTAACGGTAACACTAACTTTAGCACCTGGACCTCAAGTTGATTTACTTCTCTTTCAAGGACCACCCAACCTCAAGGAAGCAAGTCCACAAGTGTCAACCAATCAAGGCCACAGAAAGCATCTAGAATAGGAATTTTTATTTAATTGTAATTTGTTTTTAATTTCATTTTATAATTTAGGAGAGCCTATATAAAGGTCTTAGTTTGTAAATTCAAGGTAGGCTGGAGATTGGGGATTGAAGAGGGGTCTTCGGACTCCCTCCCCTCACATACTTTTCCTTCTCTTTCTATTCTTTGTACTTTTCATTTATGAATTTGGAAGTTTCAATGTTAGTTTTAATCTTCATATTTAGTTTTCTGCACTTTCTTTCTTTTCTATTTTGGTAGAGCAATGATCAACTAACTCTTTTCATTCGGTTAGAGAGCTCTATTGTGATTCAATGGATCAATTGTAGTTCTTATTCTTCTTCTTCTTTCTTTTCTCTTGATTTTACTAGAGAGCTTTCGATCTTCATCCAATTGGGTAATTATCTTGGAAGAAAAATTGCTCATACGTGGATTTCCTCGGAACCTTGGAAAAGGAATGAGGAAATCATGTTAGAAATGCTCTCTCACATTGGATTAGGTTGGGGGTTGGATGGATATTGTGACATTTAATCCTACCAATACTTTGATCTATGAATGTGTGTGGTATAATCAGTGACCAAACTTCATTTCTTCCCATGAGATATTAAATCAAGGAATTGGGAAATTGTTCAAGCTTATAGAGATTAGATTACCAAGGAATTGGGATCCAATCACTTAAGATTGCCAAGGAGATCAATGAATACATTGATTGAGGAAGAGATGAGAATGAACTTGATCCGGAGGATTGTAATATCTCTTGATCCCAATGTTCATTTTATTTTTAGTTCTTACATTCACTTTTCTTGCCATTTTACTTTTCTGCACTTTATTGCTTTCTTTACTTTTATGCCATTTACATTTCCTTGTTACTTATCACTCCAATATGATTCGTCTAACTAGGATAATCAATTAACCATTGATTGCTTAATCCGTTAATCTCTGTGGGATTCAACCTCACTCTTTTGTGAGTTATTACTTGACGACAATTCGATATACTTGCCGAAGGAAAATTTGTTGAGAGACAAGTTTTCATGCATCAAGTTTATGGCGCCGTTGCCAGGGATTAATTGTGATTAACAAACTACCAGTTGATTGATTTACTAGATTAGACACTTTTCTTTTGTTTTTGTTTTCTTTTGTTTCTTTATTTTCTTTTGCTAACTAACTGTTTGTGATACTGTCTCACTGGGAATTACCTCATCTGTGACAATGGAGATTCCAATTTCTTTTGGTGATTATTGTTTGAGACAAAGCTTTCTGCAGGAAAGAAAGGAGCATCCATCATATGGTAGTCAATCAAATTTCATGGGAAACTCTCCACCACCACAGAATGATCCACTTTACTATGCTCATGGTGGGTGGGAGTATCAAAAACATGAAATGGGGTACTTTCCAGAGCCACAAAATGGTACATATTTTGATGACTTTGATCACTACTCAAGTTGTGCCTGGGGAGATCAAAACCAAAGAAATTTCACTTATTCACACCCCATTCATCAAGAGCCATCATCCTTTAATTATTCAACCTCACCTCCTAGCTTTCCACATCAAAACCCTTCACCACTTGGACACGCCTCAACACAAAATTCCTTCCCACATCTATATAATTCATCTCACCACTCACACAATGCATTCCATTACACACAAAATTCTTCTCACAGTCCACAAAACTCATATCATTACCCACAAAAGTCACACCACTCTCAGAACATACAACCACAAAACAACTAATTTCGTTCACAAAGTAGCCACCCTCAACCTCCAAATTTCACCCCAGATGCACACCCTCCCCTCGAGGATAAGCTATCAAGGATAGAGAACCTACTGGCAATGCTCTTGGAAGAATCTAAGGACACGAGGACTTTCCAAGAGGAAGTAAAATCCATTATGCAGAACCGGGGGCTTGCTATTAAGAAGCTTGAGGCACAAGTTGGATATCTATCAAAGCAATTCCATACCTATAATTCCCTTAGTGACACCATGGCAAACCCAAGGGAGGAATCAGAAGAAAAAGAAAAAGAAGCACCCATACCAAGTGAGATTTCTATGAAGAAGGAGGAGGTTGTGAAAATATATAAGCCTAAGGCTCCATACCCACAGAGGTTACTAGTGGTGACAAAGAAACATGCAAACTCACTCCCAAAAGATTTAATGCAACATCATGTAGAAGAAAGGGAGGAAGTCAATCAAGGGAGCCCACACTCCAATAAAACAGAGAGTTGCATAGAGGGTGAGTTCATTGAACCACCAATTCAAGAACCACTTTATGAAGAGGATGCTCCAACCATCATACAACACCCAAGTCCTGAAATTAAGGTGGTGAAGGCAATCAACATGAGCACTAAAAAGAGGATGGTGACCAAGAAAAGAAGGACAATATCCATGAAGAAGAAAAGGTCAACCAAAAGCCATCCCACCCCTACCCCAACAAGCACGTTTACTCAAGCTAACAACAAAAGAAAGCTTGCTAGGGAGAGGCACTCTAAGCAAGGGGCATTAACTGGCTCCTCTTTCCTCTTGAGGTCATTCCTCTTAACAAACTGGAAGAAAAGGAAGAAAGTCATGAACAAAATGTCAAGCTAATGACATTAAAAGAGAACTTGTTGGGAGGCAACCCAACTGTAGGTAACATTCCTTGCTTTGCTTAGTTTACTTTCAATAATTTGGCATATGATTGCATTCTAAGTTTGGTGTTGCCATGCAACAATTTGATTTTCAATCTTCACTGGGTACTTGCAACATTCTAAATTGAGAGTGTCACACTAAGTTTGGTGTTGCCATTTATCTTTCATGCAAGGTACCAAACACACCACTTATTAATGCAATCAAAATGTCTCTGTTTGTATCTCTTGTGCCTTTATTGTATCCTTAATCTGGCTTGCTGAAACACATGCATACTTACACTTCATTCTACAACATTCATGATCCATCATAGACCCCATCACCACTATTTTAATTGTTGCTTGAGTATAAGCAAGCATTCTAAGTTTGGTGTGGAAAGGGAAAGAATAGGAGGAAAAGGGCAACAACAATGAAGATAAACTACAAGGTGGTAAAGTTCCTTTCTCCTCTTACTTATTTCCAGCACTTTAAATTGCATGATTGTCTTCTATTTTCTTTGTATGCATGTGTGATTCCTCCTTGTGAATAAGCATAATTTGATATTTGATTTGTAACATGTTGCAATGATATCATGATTGTCATCTTGAATTTTACTTGCACCCAATATCTTTAAGAATGCAACAAAGAAATCATTCTTTTGAAAGGAAAATATTGAAGAATTTTATAAATCATGGGGCAAGCAAAAGATTAAGAGGAGTGGAGGTTCTGATTGTATGATTGTGTATTGAGGTTGCATGTTTGTGAAAACTTGAATGAGAGCTCATAGATAGAAAATAACGTTTAGAGAAGTATTATGGAATTTCTCAAACATATATTAATCCAAGAAGCAGTAACAAAAGAAAACAAAAGAAAAAGAAAAACAAAGAACAAGCCCAAGGCTCTGAGCATCAATTACTAGGAAGAAAAAAGAAAGAAAAGAGAACTCAAAGAGTTATTGTCCTAGTTAAATGCTTGTGGTAAATTTGTATCAAAGAAAGAGGCTTGAGCAAGTAAATCCTAAGGGGTGCTTCAACACTTAATACCTTAGACCAACTGGTTTGGGAGTTTTGATTGAAAGCTTATCTTAAAAATCCGCTTTGATACATGACACCTAGAGTCGAGGCCAAATCCCAAAAAGAAAGAAAAATGCTAGAAAATAAGTGCTGCTTCAAGGTGACAATCTATAAAGAGATCTCCATAATATCATTTGAATGAAAGTCCTAAGATCTAAGACTTCCAAAATGTAAGAACTAATGAGCACTGGAATCCTTGCATCAGCATACAAATTAGAGTTTACCCCACTGCCACTTATTCACTTCACCCACTAAGGCATCATAAGCGATTCTTCAATACATTCCAATTAAGAGAATTCTTTGTGTATAGTTCTTTTCTTGCTTGGGGACAAGCAAGATTTAAGTTTGGTGTTGTGATGCCAGGTCATCTTGGCTAGTTTTACTAGCCATTTTTTGTATGCTGGTTTCATGCATTTTCTTAGAAAATAAGCAAGTATTTGGTTGAAAATGCAATTATACCATGATTCAAGCAAACATTGTAAATTTTGAATGATTTCATGAGAATTATGCATGAATTGAATGATAAATTGGATGATACATGATCCTATGATTAAGAGCAAGACTTTGATGCACTTTGTTTGATTGATTTCAGGTAACAATAAGTAGAGAAGAGCCACGTTAGTGGCTACATTAGTGCCACTAACGTGGCCATTAACGTGGAAGAAAAGAGAAGCCCCAACGTTAGTGAGAAAGTTAGTGGCATTAACTTTGTAGAAGGAAAGGGAAACACCAACGTTAGTGGAAAAAGTGAGTGCCACTAACGTTTGCGAAGCAAAAAAACCCACCTTAGCTTCCACGTTCGTTACATTAACGTGGAAGTTAACGTGGAAGGAAAGGGAGATACCAACGTTAGTGGAAATGGTGATCTCCACTAACGTTTGCGAAGCAAAAAGACACACGTTAATGGCCACATTAACTACATTAACGTGGAATTTAACGTGGAAGGAAAGGGAGATGCCAACGTTAGTGGAAAAGGTGATCTCCACTAATGTTTGCGAAGCAAAAAGACCCACGTTAATGGCCACATTAACTACATTAACGTGGAAGTTAACGTAGGCCAAATTCTCACCTGGCAGCCTGACCATGCCATCTTCAAACAAGAATAACTTGAGCTAAAAAACTCCAAATGAAGTAATTTTAAAAGCTATGAAAAGTAGGATTCCAGAGCTTTCCATGCATATATGGCACTACATAGTGGACACTAAATTTGAGGGAGAAAACCTGCCCCGAAAGTGAAAAGATGAACATGGTATCAACCTATAGTAAGGCCAACTGACCTCTTCACCTTCCAAGAAGTGTAACTTGAGCTGTAGAGCTTCAAATGATGCGCTTCGAAGGGCGTTGGAAAGTAGACATCCAGGGCTTTCCAACTATATATAATAGTATAGGGTGGACACTAAGATTGAGCTCCAGAACCTGCCAACATTAAACCCCTGATCGCTAGCATTATCGTGACTAACGTTTTCCAGTAACGCTAGCGACTGTGCCAGCGACCTTGTCTACTTCAAAGGAGCATAACTTGAGTTACAAAGGATAAATTGAGATGATTCCAGTTGCATTAGAAAGCTGACATTCAGAGCTTTCCAAAGATATATAATAGTCTATAGTGGGCATGAAATTGGAGCACAAACAAGAGGCATCTTTTAAGCCCCAAAAACACCAACTCGGTAGCAAGTGTGATGTTAGCCACACTAACTTCAGCACTAACGCCACATTTGTAGCGTTAGTGTGGCTAATGGTAGCACTAACTTTAACACCTAGACCTCAAGTTGATTTACTTCTCTTTCAAGGACCACCCAACCTCAAGGAAGCAAGCCAACAAGTGTCAACCAATCAAGGCCACAAGAAGCATCTAGAATAGGAATTTTCATTTAATTATAATTTTCATTTAATTTCATTTTATAATTTAGGAGAGCCTATATAAAGGCCTTAGTTTGTAAATTCAAGGTAGGCTGGAGATTGGGGATTGAAGAGGGGTTTTCGAACTCCCTCCCCTCACATACTTTTCCTTCTGTTTCTTTTCTTTGTACTTTTCATTTATGAATTTGGAAGTTTCAATGTTAGTTTTAATCTTCATCTTTAGTTTTCTGCACTTTCTTTCTTTTCTATTTTGGTAGAGCAATGATCAACTAACTCTTTTCATTGGGTTAGAGAGCTCTATTGTGATTCAATGGATCAATTGTAGTTCTTATTCTTCTTCTTCTTTCTTTTCTCTTGATTTTACTAGAGAGCTTTCGATCTTCATCCAATTGGGTAATTATCTTGGAAGAAAAATTGCTCATACTTGGATTTCCTCGGAACCTTGGAAGAGGAATGAGGAAATCATGCTAGAAATGCTCTCTCACATTGGATTAGGTTGGGGGTTGGATGGATATTGTGACATTTAATCCTACCAATACTTTGATCTATGAATGTGTGTGGTATAATCAGTGACCAAACTTCATTTCTTCCCATGAGCAATTAAATCAAGGAATTGGAAAATTGTTCAAGCTTAGAGAGATTAGATTGCCAAGGAATTGGGATCTAATCACTTAAGATTGTCAATGAGATTAATGAATGCATTGATTGAGGAAGAGATGAGAATGAACTTGATCTGGATGATTGCAATATCTCTTGATCCCAATGTTCATTTTATTTTTAGTTCTTACATTTACTTTTCTTGCCATTTTACTTTTCTGCACTTTATTGCTTTCTTTACTTTTATGCCATTTACATTTCCTTGTTACTTTTATCACTCCAATATGATTTGTCTAACTAGGATAATCAATTAACCATTGATTGCTTAATCCGTTAATCTCCGTGGGATTTGACCTCACTCTTTTATGAGTTATTACTTGACGACAATTCGGTATACTTGCCGAAGGGAAATTTGTTGAGAGATAAGTTTTCAAGCATCAATTAGCTATAGGTGCGTACCAAGGAACTACTTCAGATATTGCGTGCAAGCTATCAAATGGAAAAGCATCATTGATAGGAGTGGAGTCATCCTTAATGTGCTTGGTGCACGAAATTCTAATCCCAATCTCAAAATCTTAAGGTGATTTCGTACCACTAACCAGCAAGTGCACTGGGTTATCCAAGTAATACCTTACGTGAGTAAGGGTCGATCCCACAGAGATTATTGGTTTGAAGCAAGCTATGTTTATTTTATTATTCTTAGTCAGTATATCAAATAAAATTATCCGTAGGAATTATTAGAAAAATAAAAGAGCGTGAAATAGATAATTGTTACTTTAATTATGGAGAATATGTTGGAGTTTTGGAGATGCTTTGTCCTTTGAATTTCAACTTTTCCTTGAAATCCTTTTCCCACACGCAAGGTTCCTTCCATGGCAAGCTATATGTAGGGTGTCACCGTTGTCAATGGCTACTTCCCATCCTCTCAGTGAAAACGGTCCAAATGCTCTGTCACAGCACGGCTAATCATCTGTCGGTTCTCAATCAAGTTGGAATAGAATCCAATGATTCTTTTGCATCTGTCACTAACGTCCAGCCTTCAGGAGTTTGAAGCTCGTCACAGTCATCCAATCCCAGAATCCTACTTGGAATACCACAGACAAGGTTTAGACTTTCCGGATTCTCATGAATGCCGCCATCAATCTGACTTATACCACGAAGATTCTGATTAAGGAATCTAAGAGATACTCATTCACTCTGATGTAAAACGGAGGTGGTTGTCAGGCACACGTTCATGGATTGAGGAAGGTGATGAGTGTCACGGATCATCACCTTCTTCATCTTTAAGCGTGAATGAACATCTTAGATAAGAACAAGCGTGTTTGAATGGAAAATGAAAGTAATTGCATTAATTCATCGAGACGCTGCAGAGCTCCTCACCCCCAACAATGGAGTTTAGAGACTCATGCCGTCAAAGTGTATAAAAATTCAGATCTAAAAATGTCATGAGATACAAAATAAGTCTCTAAAAGTTGTTTAAATAGTAAACTAGTAACCTAGGTTTACAGAATATGAGTAAACTAAGATAATTGGTGCAGAAATCCACTTCTGGAGCCCACTTGGTGTGTGCCGGGACTGAGACTTAAGCCTCTCACGTGCTTGGGCTGTTTCTGGAGTTGAACGCCGGGTTGTAACGTGTTTTGGGCGTTGAACTCCAACTTGTAACCTGTTTCTGGCGCTGGACGCCAGACTGCAGCATGGAACTGGCGTTGAATGCCAGTTTACGTCGTCTATCTTTGCTGAAAAGCCCTGGATGTCTACTTTCCAACCCAATTGAAAGCGCGTCAATTGGACTCCTGTAGCTCCAGAAAATCCATTCCGAGTGCATGGAGGTCAGGATCCAACAACGTCAGCAGTCCTTTTTCAGCCTAAATCAGATTTTTGCTCAGCTCCCTCAATTTCAGCCAGAAAATACCTGAAATCATAGAAAAATACACAAACTCATAGTAAAGTCCAGAAATATGATTTTTGCCTAAAAACTAATAAAATTCTATTAAAAACTAATTAGAACATACTAAAATCTACATGAAATTACCCCCAAAAAGCGTATAAAATATCCGCTCGTCACAACACCAAACTTAAACTGTTGCTTGTCCCCAAGCAACTAGAAGAATAAAATAGGATAAAAAGAAGTTAAGAAGCAATAATATCTCAGAGTTTCAAGTGAGGCTCAGGTTTTTGTTTCTGAATAGTTTTGGCGTCTAACTTTATCCTTTGAAATTCATAATGATTGGCATCCGTAGGAACTCAGGATTCCGATAGTATTATTGATTTTCCTAGTGTAGTATTTTGGTTCTTGAACACAGTTACTTTATGAGTCTTGGCCGTGGCCCTAAGCACTTTGTTTTCCAGTATTACCACTGGATACATAAATGCCACAGACACATAATTGGGTGAACCTGTTTAGATTGTGACTTAGCTTTGCTAAAGTCTCCAATTGGAGGTGTCCAAAGCTCTTAAGCACACTCTTTTGCCTTGGATCACGACTTTAACCACTCAGTCTCAAGCTTTTCACTTGGACCTGCATGCCACAAGCACATGGTTAGGGACAGCTTGATTTAGCCGCTTAGGCCTGGATTTACTTCCTTGGGCCTTCCTATCCATTGATGCTCAAAGCCTTGGATCCTTTTCACCCTTGCCTTTTGGTTTTAAGGGTTGTTGGCTTTTTTTCTTTTTCTTGATCCAATGATTTCTTGTTTTTTTTTTTACTGCTTTTTCTTGCTTCAAGAATCAAATTCATGATTTTTCAGATCATCAATAATATTTTTCGTGTTTCTCATTCTTTCAAGAGCCAACAATTTTAACATTCATAAAATTCAAGATAAAAAATATGCACTGTTTAAGCATTCATTCAGAAGACAAAAGGTATTGCCACCACGTATAATTAATTAAAATTTTTATTATTAACAACTCGAAAAATATAAATTACTTCTTTATTCTAATTATCTACTATTTTACTGATGTTTGATGATGATGAGAAAAATAAATTATAACTTAATTGGAAATAAAACCAGAATAGTTATGCTAATTACTACTACTACTGTATAACTTCTAAGGTAAATTCCTATAATAACACTATCACAGAGTTAAAGCTAAAATTAGAACTCAACAACCTGTATTTTGGGAAGTGGATGTTCCTCTGATCTGTGCGGTGCTTGGTCCTTCAAGGATTAATTTCTGGTGCTTCAGCTCCCTTAAGTCACGCCCTTACTCTTCTTGTTCCCTAAGCAATTTGCAAAGCATGCTACTTTGATTATTCTGTTCTTCCTTTATTTGGTTCATAACTTCTTGCAACTTGGAAACAGATGCCTCAAGATGTTCCCAATATTCGAATTGAGGAAGTTCTGGGAGGAATTCTTGTGCTCTCCTCTTGATTGGATCATCCTATAGCTGTTGTCTTTCCATTGATATTTTAGTGATTGGCCGCTCAACTGAGATTTACTCAGTTATTCCCATCTTCACTCCGGTATCTCTGCAGAGCATAGAAATTAAGCTTGCATAGGCCAATTTGGCATCCTTGGAGTTCTTGTTTGCTATTTTGTAGACTTCACACGAGATTAGTTGATGAACTTCTACTTCTCTTCCCAACATGATGCAGTGAATCATCACTGCTCTTTTAACAGTGACATCAGAGCGGTTGCTGGTGGGCAATATAGAACGCCCAATAAAGTCCAGCCAGCCTCTAGCAACTGGTTTGAGATATTCTTTCTTGAGTTGATTTGGGATGCCAGTGGTGCTGGTGGTCCACCTGGCTCCAGGGATGCATATATCCTCTAGAATCTTGTCCAGGCCTTTGTTTACCCTCATCATTCTCCTATTAAAGGAGTCTGGGTCATCTTTCAGTTGAGGAAGCTTAAAGATCTCCCTGATTTTATCAGGATGGATGTGAACAATCTTTCCTCTGACTAAGGTCTGATGGTCATAGAGGGCAGCTCCAATTATTCTTTGCCTGTTTGTCTGCCATAGATTAGCATAGAACTCCTGAACCATGTTCCTTCCCACTTTTGTTTCAAGATTAGCTAGGATCTTCCAATTCCTATTTCGAATTTGTTCCTGGATCTCCGGATATTCATCTTCTTTCAGATCGAACTTGACTTCTGGGATCACTGAACTTAGACCCATTATTTTGTAGTAATGGTCTGAATGTTCTTTAGTCAAGAACTTCCCTTGATTCCAAAGTGGTTTTGGAATACTCTCTTTCTTGCCTCTTGGGGTGGGTTGTTTTCCTTTAGGGGCCATGATCAAAGTGAGTATGTTTTTGTGATCACGGATAAGCACACCAAACTTAGAGGTTTGCTTGTCCTCAAGCAAAAGAAAAGAAAGGAGAGGGATAGGAGGAGAGCAAGTGAGGAATGGTGGATGATGAGAGGGGTGCTGAATGTGGATATAAAGGGAGGGAGGGTGGGTTTCGAAAATAAGAAGAAAAAGATAAGATAGAAGATATGATTTATAAAAGATAAATATGATAAGAAAAAGATATATATAAAAAAAATTGTTAATGATATTTGGAAAAGATAAAATTGAATTTTAATTTTGAAAGAATATTTTTAAAAGATAATTGGGTTTTGAAAAATTTAAAAAAAAGCGTTGGATTGGATTGGAAAACAATTTGTCTTTATGGATTAAGATGCATTTAATTTTTTTGAAAAAGGATTTTAGAAATTAGGGTTCTTAGAAAACTATTTTGATTTGAAGGATGACATTTTGAAACTTGTTTATGCAAGAAATCATGAATTGAAACATAAAAATTTAGAAAATTTGTAAAGAAAAATGAATTTTTCCTCCTCCCCACCATTCTGGCATTAAACGCCCAAACGCTGCATGTTTTGGGCGTTTAACGCCCAATTGCTGCTTCTCCTGGGCGTTCAACGCCTAGCTGTTGCTTCTTTCTGGCGTTGAACGCCCAGATTGCTACCCTTACTGGCGTTGAATGCCCAGTGGGTGCTTCTTTTGGGCGTTCAACGACCAAAACGTTTCTTACTGGCTTTTTCACGCCAGTGAGCTTCCAAATTCCCATGTAACTCTGTGAATTCAAGCAATTGCTATTTTACCTTTTGAAGATACTTTGACATATACCTGTAAAAATCAATTAATTAACAAAAACAAATAAAATTAAATTTTGTAAATGGCTGGGTTGCCTCCCAACAAGCGCTTCTTTATTGTCTTTAACTGGATTATTACTGAGTTTTAATCAAGTCTCAGTTTTGAGCATTCTTGCTCAAAATTGCTTTCAAGATAATGTTTGACTCTCTGTCCATTAACAATGAATTTTTTGTTAGAGTCATTATCCTGAAGCTCTACATATCCATATGGTGATAAACTTGTAATCACATATGGACCTTTCCACCGAGATTTTAATTTCCCGGGTAATAATTTAAGCCTAGAATAGCAGAACTTTCTGCTCGGCTCAAAGACTCTGGATGACAGTTTCTTATCATGCCATCTTTTTGCTTTCTCTTTGTAAATTTTTGCATTCTCGAAAGCATTGAGTCTAAATTCCTCGAGCTCATTTAACTGGAGCAATCATTTTTCTCCAGCTAACTTGGCATCAAGGTTTAGGAATCTGGTTGCCCAGTAGGCTTTGTGTTCCAGTTCCACTGGCAAGTGACATGCATTTACATACACGAGCTGGTATGGAGAGGTCCCTATAGGGGTCTTGAATGCTGTTCTGTATGCCCACAGAGCATCATCCAAGCTTCTTGCCCAATCCTTTCTACGGTTAATTACAGTCCATTCCAGGATTCTTTTAAGTTCTCTGTTAGAGACTTCAGCTTGCCCATTTGTCTGTGGATGATATGGAGTGGCTACCCTGTGGCTAACTCCATAACGAACCAAAGCAGAGTAAAGCTGTTTATTGCAGAAATGAGTGCCCCATCACTGATTAATACTCTAGGGGTACCAAATCTGCTGAAGATGTATTTATGGATGAATTTTAACACGGTCTTAGTGTCATTAGTGGGTGTTGCAATAGCTTCCACCCATTTGGATACATAATCCACTGCCACCAGAATATAAGTGTTTGAGTATGATGGTGGGAAAGGTCCCATGAAGTCAATACCCCATACATCAAACAACTCAATCTCTAAGATCCCTTGTTGAAGCATGGCATAACTGTGAGGCAGATTACCAGATCTTTGGCAACTGTCACAATTAAGTACAAACGCTCAGGAATCTTTATAGAGGGTAGGCCAGTAGAAGCCGCATTGGAGGACTCTTGTGGCTGTTCGCTCACTTCCAAAATGTCCTCCATACTGTGATCCATGGCAGTGCCATAGGATCTTCTGTGCTTCTTCTTTAGGCACACATCTACGGATTACTCCGTCTGCACATCTCTTAAAGAGATACGGCTCATCCCAAAGATAATACTTTGCATCCGTGATCAGCTTCTTTGATTGCTACCTACTGTATTCTTTGGGTATGAATCTCACTGCCTTGTAGTTTGCAATGTCTGCAAACCATGGCACTTCCTGGATGGCAAAGAGTTGCTCATCCGGAAAGTTTTCAGAGATCTCAGTAAGAGGCAGGGATGCCCCTTCTACTGGTTCTATTCGGGACAGGTGATCTGCTACCTGATTCTCTGTCCCTTTTCTGTCTCTTATTTCTATATCAAACTCTTGCAGAAGCAACACCCATCTTATGAGTCTGGGTTTTGAATCCTGCTTTGTGAGTAGATATTTAAGAGCATCATGGTCAGTGTACACAATCACTTTTGATCCTACTAAATAGGATCTAAACTTGTCAATGGCGTAAACCACTGCAAGTAGCTCTTTTCCTGTGGTTGTGTAGTTCTTCTGTGCGTCATTTAGAACACGACTGGCATAGTAAATGACGTGCAGAAGCTTGTCATGCCTTTGTCCCAATACTGCACCAATGGCATGGTCACTGGCATCACACATCAGTTCAAATGGCAATGTCCAATTTGGTGCAGAGATGATTGGTGCTGTGACCAATTTAGCTTTCAAATTCTCAAATGCCTGTAGACACTCCTTATCAAAGATAAATGGCGTGTCAGCAGCTAGCAGATTACTCAGAGGTTTGGCGATTTTTGAAAAATCCTTTATAAACCTCCTATAGAATCCTGCATGCCCCAAAAAGCTTCTGATTGCCTTAACATTAGCAGGTGGTGGTAATTTTTCAATTACCTCTACCTTAGCTTTATCCACCTCTATTTCCTTGTTCAAAATTTTGTGCCCAAGGACAATTCCTTCAGTCACCATAAAGTGACACTTCTCCCAGTTTAAAACCAGGTTGGTCTCTTGGCACCTCTTTAGAACAAGTGCTAGATGGTTAAGACAGGAGCTGAATGAGTCTCCAAATACTGAAAAGTCATCCATGAAGACTTCCAGAAATTTTTCCACCATGTCAGAGAAAATTGAGAGCATGCACCTCTGAAAGGTTGCAGGTGCATTGCACAGGCCAAATGGCATCCTTCTGTATGCAAATACTCCAGATGGGCATGTGAATGCCGTTTTCTCTTGATCTTTTGGATCTATTGCAGTTTGATTATAACCTGAATATCCATCCAGGAAGCAGTAGTATTCATGACCTGCTAGTCTTTCTAGCATCTGGTCTATGAATGGTAAAGGAAAATGATCCTTTTTGGTAGCTGTATTGAGCCTTCTATAATCAATACACATACGCCACCCTGTAACTGTTCTTGTAGGAACCAGTTCATTTTTTTCATTATGAACCACTATCATGCCTCCCTTCTTAGGGACGACTTGGACAGGGCTTACCCAGGGGCTATCAGAAATAGGATAAATAATCCTAGCCTCTAGTAATTTAGTGACCTCCTTCTGCACCACTTCCTTCATGGCTGGATTCAGTCGCCTTTGTGGTTGAACCACTGGCTTGGTGTCACCCTCCAGTAAGATCTTGTGCATGCATCTGGCTGGGCTAATGCCCTTGAGATCACTGATGGACCACCCAAGAGCTGTCTTGTGTGTCCTTAGCACTTGAATTGGTGCTCCCTCTTCCTGTGGCTCTAAGGTAGAGCTTATGATTACAAGAAAGGTATCACCTTCTCCCAGAAATGCATATTTCAGGGATGGTGGTAATGGTTTAAGCTCGTGTTTGGGAGGTTTCTCCTCTTCCTGAGGGATTTTTAGAGGTTTTATTATTCTCTCTGATTCCTCCAAATCAGGCTGAACATCTTAAAAGATGTTCTCTAGCTCTGATTCGAGACTCTCAGCCATATTGACCTCTCTTACCAGAGAGTCAATGATATCAACACTCATGCAGTCATTTGGGGTGTCTGGATGTTGCATAGCTTTGACAACATTAAACTTGAACTCCTCCTCATTGACTCTCAGGGTTACTTCCCCTTTTTGGACGTCAATGAGGGGTCGGCCAGTTGCTAGGAAAGGTCTTCCTAGAAAGAGAGTTGCACTCTTGTGCTCCTCCATTTCCAGCACCACAAAGTCAGTAGGAAAGGCAAATGGCCCAACCTTGACAATCATATCTTCAATCATGCCTGATGGGTATTTAATGGAGCCATCAGCAAGTTGAAGACATATCCGGGTTGGTTTGACTTCTTCAGTCAAACCAAGCTTTGTGATAATAGATGCAGGTATTAGGTTGATACTTGCCCCAAGATCACATAGAGCTTGCTTGGTACAATTACCCTCTAATGTGCATAGTATCATAAAGCTTCCGGGATCCTTAAGCTTCTCAGGTAAGCTTTTCAGGATGACTGCACTGCATTCTTCAGTGAGGTAAACTTTTTCAGTTTCCCTCCAATCCTTCTTATGACTTAAGATCTCTTTCATGAACTTAGCATAAGATGGTATTTGCTCAAGTGCCTCTGCAAACGGAATCTTTATTTCAAGAGTACTGAGATAGTCTGCAAAGCGGGCAAATTGCTTATCCTGTTCCACTTGATGGAGTTTTTGAGGATAAGGCATTTTGGTTTTGTATTCCAAAACCTCAGTTGCTGTAGGTATATTACCTACAGAAGTGAGTTGGGAAGCCTTTTTAGAAGGGTTTTTATCAGCACTTGTATGTGTCTGATCCCCCACTGGCATTTGAATGCCAGGGGTGGAAGCTGGAGCGGTGTTAGACGCCAGCTTCTTGCCTGTTCCTAGCGTCTGAACGCCAGAACTGTGCTTCCTTTGGGCGTTCAACGCCGATTCATTGCTTGTTTCTGGCGTTGGACGCCAGAACTAAGCATGGTCTGGGCGTTCAGCGCCAGCTTTCCACCCATTTTCTAGCGTTTGGGCGCCAGAAGTATTCCTCTCTGGGCTCTGACTGTCCTCAGGTGGATTTTGGGTGGTTTGCTCATTTCTTGGCTTTCTGCTACCTTGAAGTGAAGTATTTAATCTTTTCCCACTTTTTAATTGAACTGCTTGACATTCTTCTCTTATTTGTTTTGATAGCTGTTGTTCTGTTTGCTTCAACTGTACTTCCATATTTTTATTAGCCATTCTTGTTTCTTATAGTATCTCCTTGAATTCGGCTAACTGTTTTGTTAGAAAATCTAATTGCTGATTGAATTCAGCAGCTTGATCTGCAGGACTGAGTTCAGCAGTTACTGTTTTAGCCTCTTCCTTCTTGGGAAGTTCACTGCTTAGATACAGGTGCTGATTCCTGGCAACTGTATTAATGAGCTCTTGAGCTTCTTCAATTGTCTTTCTCATGTGAATAGATCCACCAGCTGAGTGGTCTAGAGAAGTCTGAGCTCTTTCTGTAAGCCCATAGTAGAAGATGTCTAACTGTACCCACTCTGAAAATATTTCAGAGGGGCATTTTCTTAGCATCTCTCTGTATCTCTCCCAGGCATCATAAAGGGATTCATTATCTCCTTGTTTGAAGCCTTGGATGCTTAGCCTTAGCTGTGTCATCCGTTTTGGAGGGAAATAGTGATTCAGGAATTTTTCTGACAGCTGTTTCCATGTCTTTATGCTGTCCTTAGGTTGGTTATTTAACCTCCTCTTAGCTTGATCTTTTATAGCGAATGGAAACAGTAGTAATCTGTAGACATCCTGATCTACTTCTTTATCATGTACTGTGTCAGTAATTTGTAAAAATTGTGCCAGAAACTCTGTAGGTTCTTCATGTGAAAGACCGGAATACTGGCAGCTTTGCTACACCATAATAATGAGCTGAGGATTCAACTCAAAGCTACTAACTCCAATGGAGGGTATACAGATACTATTCCCATATGAAGCAGTAGTGGAGTTAGCATATGACCCTAGAGTCCTCTTGGACTGTTCATTTCCACTTAGTTCCGTGATGGAGCAAGGGAGATGGTATGGATGTTGATATTGTTTATTTTATTTAATTTATTATATAAAGAAAATTGATTTTCGAAATAATAAAATAAAATAAAATAAAAACCAAAATAAAAATAAAAGTAAAATAAATAAAGAAAGAAAATTAACAATTAAAATAAATATTTGAAAAATTTTGAAATTAGAATCTGAAAAAAAATTTCAAAAATATAGTTTAAAAGACACAAGACTTAAAATTTTTAGATCTAATGCTCCTTATTTTCAAAAATTTTGGAGGGAAAACACCAAGGAACACCAAACTTAAAAATTTTAAGATCAAAATAATTTTTGAAAATTATATCAAAATTAGCAAGAAAACACCAAACTTAAAGTTTGGCACAGGATTAAATCAAAAAAATTAAAAATCAAACAAGAAAAATAAACAAGAACAACTTAAAGATCAAAGAAAAGAAAGTCAAAAATTTAAAAGAAAAATATAAAATATGCAATTAACACCAAACTTATAACAAGACACTAGACTCAAAGAAAAATTAAAAATTAATAAAGAAAAATAATATTTTTGAAAAGAAAATAAAAGACTCTGACCCAATTGCCAAAATCTTCCTAATATAAGAAATAAAATAAACCCTTAGTTGTTCAAACTCGAACAATCCCCAGCAACGGCGCCAAAAACTTGGTGCACGAAATTCTAATCTCAATCTCAAAATCTTAAGGTGATTTCGTACCACTAACCAGCAAGTGCACTGGGTCGTCCAAGTAATACTTTACGTGAGTAAGGGTCGATCCCACAGAGATTATTGGTTTGAAGCAAGCTATGTTTATTTTATTATTCTTAGTCAGGATATCAAATAAAATTATCAGTAGGAATTATTAGAAAAATAAAAGAGCGTGAAATAGATAATTGTTACCTTAATTATGGAGAATATGTTGGAGTTTTGGAGATGCTTTGTCCTCTGAATTTCAACTTTTCCTTGAAATCCTTTTCCCACACGCAAGGTTCCTTCCATGGCAAGCTATATGTAGGGTGTCACCGTTGTCAATGGCTACTTCCCATCCTCTCAGTGAAAATGGTCCAAATGCTCTGTCACAGCACGACTAATCATATGTCGGTTCTCAATCAGGTTGGAATAGAATCCAATGATTCTTTTGCGTCTGTCACTAACGCCCAGCCTTCAGGAGTTTGAAGCTCGTCACAGTCATCCAATCCTAGAATCCTACTCGAAATACCACAGACAAGGTTTAGACTTTCCAGATTCTCATGAATGCTGCCATCAATCCGGCTTATACCACGAAGATTCTGATTAAGGAATCTAAGAGATACTCATTCACTCTGATGTAAAATGGAGGTGGTTGTCAGGCACACGTTCATGGATTGAGGAAGGTGATGAGTGTCACAGATCATCACCTTCTTCATCTTTAAGCGTGAATGAACATCTTAGATAAGAACAAGCGTGTTTGAATGGAAAACGAAAGTAATTGCATTAATTCATCGAGACGCTGCAGAGCTCCTCACCCCCAACAATGGAGTTTAGAGACTCATGCCGTCAAAGTGTATAAAAATTCAGATCTAAAAATGTCATGAGATACAAAATAAGTCACTAAAAGTTGTTTAAATAGTAAACTAGTAACCTAGGTTTACAGAATATGAGTAAACTAAGATAATTGGTGCAGAAATCCACTTCTGGGGCCCACTTGGTGTGTGCTGGGCTGAAACTTAAGCTTCTCACATGCTTGGGCTATTTCTGGAGTTGAACGCCAGGTTGTAACGTGTTTTGGGCGTTGAACTCCAACTTGTAACCTGTTTCTGGCGCTGGACGCCAGACTGCAGCATGGAACTGGTGTTGAACGCCAGTTTACGTCATCTATGTTTGCATAAATTATGAACTATTAAATATTGCTGGAAAGCCCTGAATGTCTACTTTCCAACCCAATTGAGAGTGTGTCAATTGGACTCCTGTAGCTCCAGAAAATCCATTCCGAGTGCAGGGAGGTCAGGATCCAACAGCATCAGCAGTCCTTTTTCAGCCTAAATCAGATTGTTGCTCAGCTCCCTCAATTTTAGCGAGAAAATACCTGAAATCACAGAAAAATACACAAACTCATAGTAAAGTCCAGAAATATGATTTTTGCCTAAAAACTAATAAAATTCTATTAAAAACTAATTAGAACATACTAAAATCTACATGAAATTACCCCCAAAAAGCGTATATATTATCCAACGTATGAGCCTTGGTTTGTACTCTTTCTTTGCTAATAAATATTTTAGAGCTACATGATCTGAATATACTACCACCTTAGTACCAAGTAAGTAGGCTCAGAATTTATCCAGAGCAAAAACAATAGCCAGAAGCTCTTTTTCAGTGATAGTATAATTTGACTGAGCAGAGTCTAAAGTCTTAGATGCATAGGCAATTATAAAAGGGTCTTTACCTTCGCGCTGAGCCAACGCCACTCCTAATGCGTAATTGGAGGCGTCACACATTATCTCAAATGGTTGACTCTATTCAGGCCCTCTCACAATAGGGGCTTGTGTCAAGGCGGTCTTCAGCTTATCGAACGCCTCCTTGCAGCCCGCACTCAGCTTGAACTCAACATCTTTCTGCAGCGTCGGGATGAAGGCAATACTACCTTACTAAAGTCCTTGATAAATCGCTGGTAGAAACCTGCATAACCAAGAAACGAGCGGACTTCCCTCACAAGGGAAGGGTAAGGTAAACCAGAAATAACATGTACCTTTGCTGGATCAACTGAAATACCAGTAGAAAGAACATGTCCTAGAACAATACCTTGTTGTACCATAAAATGAAATTTTTCAAAATTCTACACAAGGTTTAAACTAACACACCTGTCTAATACTCTAGCCAAACTATCCAAGCAAAGGCTAAATAAATCACCATACACACTAAAGTCATCCATGAAAACTTCCGTACAATTCTCAAGAAGATCTGAGAAAATGCTCATCATGCATCTTTGGAATGTAGCCGGTGCGTTACATAAGCCAAAATGCATTCTCTTATATGCATACGTTCTAAAGGGACATGTATAAGTAGTTTTATCCTGATCTTCAAGAGCTATATGAATCTAAAAATAGCCAGTGTAACCATCTAGAAAGTAGTAGTATGATTTACCTGACAGGCGATCAAGCATCTGATCGATGTAAGGCAATGGGTAGTGATCCTTGCAGGCGGCCTGGTTGAGACGCCTATAGTCAATGCATACCTTCCAGGAGTTTTGCACTCTAGTTGCAATGAGTTATCCATGCTCATTCTTCACTATTGTTACTCCAAACTTCTTTGGTACCACCTGTACTGGGCTGACCCATTCACTGTCTGAGATTGGATAGATGATGTCAGCTTCAAGCAGTCTGATAACTTCCTTCTTGACAACCTCTAGAATGGTGGGGTTCAGCCGCCTTTGAGGTTGATGGACAGGCCTTGTTCCCTCTTCTAAAAATATACGGTGCTTACAAACCTGAGGACTGATGCCTACTATGTCCACCAAACTCCACCCAATGGCCTTCTTGTGTCCTCTCAACACACTAAGTAACTGCTCTTTCTGTTGGGAAGTGAGTTTTCTTGCAATGATGACTGGGAGCTTCTGATTATCCTCAAGGTAACCATACTTGAGGTGGGGTGGAAGGGGCTTCAACTCTATTTTCTACTCATGGCTAGGCTCTTGATCATCTGGAGCTATTTGTGGTGGCAAGGTATCTTCAGTAAGCTCAGGGTGTGTTCCCACACTTGCACCTTACTCCATGTGTGTCTCTTCGACTTCTCTTTGGTGGACTTCAGCCACAATCTCATCAATAACATCACACTGGAAGATGGAGTGATCTTCCGGTGTGTGCTTCATAGCTTCATCCAGATTGAAGCTCTGTGTTTTGCCATCTATCTCAAAAGAATAGGTTCCTGAGAAGGCATCCAGCTTGAACCTTGAAGTCTTCAGAAATGGTCTTCATTAGGGGGCATCTCCAAGATGTAGAAGTCAATAGGGAATGTTAGCCCCTTAATGCTCAACAGTACGTCCTCAGCAATTCCAGCCACTGAGATAATGCTCTTATCTACCAAAACAAAACGTACTGCCAACCTTTTTAAGGGAGGGAGCCTCAAAGCATCATATACAGATAATGGCATAATACTTACACATGCACCTAAATCACATATGCAGTCAGAAAATTGTACACCATCAATAATACAAGTAACCATGCATGGACTCAGATCCCCACATTTTTCGGTATGGCACCCATTAAAGTAGAATTAGATCTACCAAGAGGAATAGTGATGCCAGGGCATCTTGGCCAGTTTCACTGACCTTTTCTTTACTGTTTTAGGGTAGTTTCATGCATTTTCTTAGTAAATAAGCAAGTTTTGGATAAAAATACACTTACACCTTGATTCAAGCAAACATTGTGAAATTTACATGATTTTATGAGAATTAGGCAAAAATTGAATGATAAAATGGATGATGCATAATCTCATGACTTGGAACAGAGCTTTGATGCACTTTATTTGCTTGATTTCAGGACAAAGGAAGCAAGAAGGAGCCACATTAGCAGCCATGTTAATCTAACTAACGTGACCACTAACGTGGAATGGGGACAAGCTTATAGCATTAATGGAAAAAGTGATCGCCAATAACGCCTTCAAAGCCATCATAGCCAACGTTAGTTGCCACGTTAATTACATTAACGTAGTAGCTAACGTGGAGGAAAAGAGGAGCTCCAATGTTAGTGGTAAAAGTGAATGCCACTATTGTTCCAAAAAGGGCAAAATTAGCCACGTTAAGAGTCACGTTAATCCAATTAACATGAACTCTAACGTGGGAGGAAAAAGCAATCGCCAACGTTAGTGACACTCACCTTTGTCACTAATGTTGGGCTCAGCCAATAGTGCCCACGTTAATGGTCACGTTAAGACCACTAATGTGAAGAGTAACGTGGAGCAAAGCATGAGAGGCCAACGTTAGCGACACTCACCTTTGTCACTAACATTGGAGATGGCAATCACCACCACGTTAGTGGTCATGTTAATGCAATTAATGTGAGGCACTAACGTGGGAAGGAGGGGCGTTTGAAGCGTTAGTGACAAAGGTAAGTGTCACTAACGCTCTCAAAGCTTAGGCATGCCCACGTTAATGGCCATCTTAGTTGTGCTAACATGGATCACTAACGTGGGGAGAAGAGGCAAAGAGCAATGTTATTGGAAAAGGTGAATGCCAATAACGTTTGCGAAGGACCAAGAGGCAACGTTATTGAAAAAGGTGAACGCCAATAACGTTTGCGAAGGACCAAGAGACAACGTTAGTGGTCACATTAGTGCCAATAACGTTGAAGTTAACATAGACCATTTTGGGTTGGAACATTAGTGAAAAAGGTGATCGTCACTAACATTCTCGAACCCACATCTTCACTTAACGTTAACACCACTAACGTCCTAACTAACGTCCACCCATGCCTAACTCACACTTTTTCTGCAAGCAAAGCTGAGCCCACTGAAGATTGTGACTGCTTCCACTCAAGATCAAAGGCCCATATCCAAGACTTGAAAAACTTACTAGAAGATCAAGAAGAGTAGTATATATAGGAGTAGTTTTGAACTAGAAAGGAGCTTGGCAATTTAGAGAACTACACTCTGTATATTTACTTTTCAGCACGTTTTAGTTTGTAGGAGAATGTACTCTTCTCTACCATTTTCCATTTCCAGAGCTATGAACAACTAAACCCCCTTTCATTGGGTTAGGGAGCTCTGTTGTAATTTGATGGATCAATTATAGTTTTCACTCTTCTTCCTCTTTCTTTTCTCTTGGTTTACAAGAAAGCTTTCAATCTTAATTAAATTGGTTAGTTGTCTTGGAAAAGAAACTCTCCATTATTGGATTTCCTCTGATCCTTGGAAAAGGGATGAGGAGATCATGCTAGAAATACTTTCTCATGTTGGACCAAATTGGGGTTTGGACGGATATAGTGACATGTAATCCTCCCAACACTTTGATTTAGAAATACATGTGGTATAATCAGTGACCATACTTCATCTCTTCCCATGAGCAATTAAATCAAGGAATTGGGAAATTTTTCAAGCTTAGAGAGATTGGGTTGCCAAGGAATTGGGATCCAATCACCTAAGATTGCCAAGGAGATCAATGAATGCATTGATTGAGAAAGAGATGAGAATGAACTTGATCCGGAGAATGCAACATCTCCTAAGCCCAATGAATCCCCCATTTTTTATCTTACCCATTCTCTTTACTTTCTGCTATTTATCTTTATGCTCATATCCCCAAATCCCCATTTAAGATTCTGCACTTTACTTTCTGCAATTTACTTTCCCGCCATTTAATTTTTTGCAACTCTCAACTTAATTTCTGTTTAGCTTAACTAGCACATTCTTCCAACAAAAGTTGCTTGACTAATCAATTCCTGTGGGATTCGACCTCACTCTATTGTGAGTTTTTACTTGACGATAATTCGATATACTTGCCGAAGGGAAATTTGTTGAGAGACAAGTTTTCGTGCATCAAATAGTTTCTAAATCATGTATTTTATCTTTATTAATGCACAAACCTTTTAGAAAATTAGGATATTTAGGTACTTGATAAATAGAATAAAAAAGGGGAATGGTTACCTCAACCTTTTTGAAGATCTCTACCATCTTAGGGTCTAGTTCTATCTGCTTTCTGGGATTCCTAGGAAGGTGCGGAAATGGAATAGGAATGGCACCTTCTATGGCTTCTGCGTCCCTTGGTGCTCCATTCCTTGGTTGAGCTGCTTCTTCTTCAATTATGTCTTGTACTGCATCCTCTTCTTCAGCATCCTCTACCTCAACAATGCTTTCAACTGGAATGTCTTCGTTTGAGCATGGCTCATCATGACTCCTCTCTAGCAGTGTAGTCCCGGACCTCAAAGTAATGGCATTGATCCCTCCTTTGGGGTTGGGTAAAGGCTGAAAAGGAAGTGCACTAGAGCTTGCAGGTTGATTGTTGGAGGTATTCGATAATCCAATCTGGGAGACGAGAGCTTGTATAGCGGAGGTCAGACCGGTTAAGGTAGAGTTAAGTGTGTTCTCCAATGGTCTTTTGTCCTTGTGCAAGAGATTGAAGCAACTCGTCATTGGAAGAGGAAGGTGGGTAAGTGACTTAAGGGACCTGCTGTTGGTTGTTTTGAGATCCCTGGGCCTGCCTTTGGTGAGGTGCTCGATAAGGTTGGCTTTGGTTATGCTGAGACCGATTCTGCTGGTTGTTGTTGTTGTTCCACCTCTGATTTCCACCATTATATCTGCCTCCTTGGTTGTAGTTGTCCCTCCATCCTTGGTTGGAGCTACCTCTCCACCATTGGATGGAGTTGTCTTGCCAACCTTGATTGTAGTTTTCTCCTTGGTTATAATTACCACCTTGCTGATAGTATCCTGGATTGGGACGATCATAGATGTTATGGGTAGCTTCCAAGGTGTTGTCTTCTTGTTGGAGCTGCGGACATTCATCAATATAATGAGTATAGCATGCACATATTCTGCACACTCTCTAAGGGGCCATCTGTGGAGGAGGCTGAGGTTGTTGTTGATTCAGTTTTATCTACTTCAGTAAGTTAGTCATCTCACACAGAGTCTGAGTGAGGGTAGTAGGCTCACTGATAGAGGAAACCTCTGCAACAGTCTTGGGATGGTTGTTCATGTGCCTGGCATTCTGAGTAGATAGATTGGTGATCAGTTGCCGCACTTCTTCCGCGGTCATGTACTTCTTCAGTGAACCATTACTCGTACCATCTAATGTAGTCTTGTCTTGAGGCTTCATGCCTTGTGTAAAATAGCTAATCAACACCAACTTGTCAATCATGTGGTGGGGGCATGTGTCTAGGAGATTCCTGAAGCATTCTGAATACTCATAAAGAGTCTTTGAATCACCTTGAATAATGCAAGAAATTTCTTTCCTCAGTCTATCAGTAACTTTAGCTGGAAAGTATTTTTCCAGGAATTCTCTTCTGAGTGTATCCCAATTAGTAACAACTATTTCAGGTTGAGTGTAGTATCACTCCCTCGCCTTTACCTCAAGAGAAAATAGGAAGGATGATAGCAAAATAGTAGTCTTATATGCACCATGACGCCTAACAGTAGAGTAGGCTATCTAAAAGTCTCTGAGGTTCTTGAGAGGCTCTTGAGCAGGTAAGCCATAAAACTTAGGCAGTAGATTAATTAGCATAGTCTTTAATTCAAAATTTGCATCCAGATTTGGTTGACGCGCTTGAAACGGGGGCAATCTAAAGTCCGGAGTCCTGCTTCTTTGAGAGTAATCCTCCTAGACTCCGCCATATTATCTGCGCATAAAACAATAGAATCAGTAGTATAGGAGCTTGTTTCTTCCTCAAATGCCGCCTCAGATTTGCCCTCGGATAGGACTGGTGAATTGGTAGTAACCACTTCACCACCCTCAGAGGCTAACCGACGGCGAGCTCGCCTTATAGGTGAAATAGTTCTTTCAATTTCCGGATCAAATACGGCTAAGCTCGGATCAGGTAGTGAACGCATCATTCAATGGAAGAAACATACAGCTCATGGCAATAAAATAAAATAAAATATACAAATATGTAAATTTAAAAATATTTGCACTAATCAATAACTTAGCACACTATTGCAACTCCCCGGCAACAGTGCCAAAAATTAACGTGCGGAAAATCACCGATTAAGAATTTATAACAGAAATCAATGTTGCGAGTATAGTTCTTAGCCAAATGAAAATTCCGCGTATCAATTTAAAAAGAGTTGTCACAGAAATTAAGAATAAAATACTAGGAGTTGAGATCCCAGATCGTCTCCCAACGAGTTGCTAAGAGAGTGCAAATTATTGATCAGGAGTTTCTCAAGAAATTTGGAGTTTAGGGAATGGCAAATAGATGATTATAAATTAACAAGAGATTTTATGTAAATGAAATAAAAGCCTTGTCTAGGAGAAGATTTGTCGGAAGTTCTATCCTTGTTAGATCCCCCAAGATCAATGATAATAGGTTGTTATTTCTACTTAGTTAACCTTTAACGAATGAAGGAAAGTCAAGTAGTTGAGCGAACTCTAATTCACAAGTCCTAATCCTCTCTCTTGGGATGGATTAGGGTTAGTGACTAGAGGGCTAGCCAACGACTTTCAATTACTATTTAACTCTTGAGTTTTCCAACTCAAGGGTCTCCTACTAATCAAGTCCAAAGCCAAGTTGAAAGTCTATTCCATTGACAGGATGCTATTTTCGCATACATGTAAAGGGAGTAGAAAGAAGACATGATAATTGGACTCAATCGAAAATAATCAAGAAATAATGAAATTAAATAGAAAAGTATCCTTGCATTAATTAATTCCAAAATCGAAGGTTTCCATATAATTCCAAACAAAGTAAATAGGAAATAAAAGAGTAAGGAAATAGGAAACAAACTATAATGATAAAGGCTTCACGGAGGTAGTAACTCTTTTCAATATCCAACTCAAAAGCATAAAACTAGAAACTCTGAATGTGAAGAATCCTAGAGGAAGTAGTAATTTGTCTCCCAGATCCCAAAAACTAAAACTAAACTAAAAAATGACAATATGTGAATGTGTGTTGAGTCCCTGCTATCTCCTGGCTCTAGTCTGTATTTCTGAGCCAAAAACTGGGTCCAAACTCAGCCCAAAATTGCCCCCAGCATTTTCTGCGATTTTTGCACGTGGCGCATGTCACGCGTACGCATCAAGCACGCGTGCACGTCGATGGTCTTTTACGCGTTCATGCGTCCGCGTCAGGTACGTGTCCACGTCTCTATGGAATGCGCCAAATTGCGCGTACGTGTCAGGTACGTGTGTGCGTCGATTCTAGCTGGCCAGCTTCTTGGTTTCTTGTGTTCCTTTCATTTTTGCAAGCTTCCTTTCCATCCTCTAAGCTATTCCTACAATATAAAGCCTAAAAACACTTAACACACGGATCACGGCATCGAATGGAATAAAGGGGAATTAAAAATTGACAATTTAAGGGCTTAGGAACCAAGTTTTCAATCATAGGACAAATTTGGGAAGGATTTGTAAAGCCATGCAGTTTGTATGAATAAGTGTGTAGAGAATTGATAAATACCACTCAATTTAGCACAAGATAAACCACAAAATAGTGGTTTATCAACCATCACTGACAAGACCCTTAAGCACTCCATATCTAGTGAAAATGTGCTTCTTAAGGAACTGAAGGACAATTTGTGCATCACATGTAGTTGTTGCTATGGCCTCCACCCACTTTGAGACATATTCTACTGCTACTAGTATATATTTGAAGGAGTATGATGCAGAAAAGGGCCCTTGAAATCTATGCCCCCAAAGATCAAATAGCTCTACTTCTAGAACGAAGTTTTGAGGCATTTCATTCCTCCTTGATAATCCTCCAGCTCTCTGGCATTCATTGCATTGGTGAGCAAACTCTCTGGCATCCTTGAATATGGTCAGCCAATAAAACCTACTTTGAAGCACCTTAGCAGCTGTCCTCTCTGGTCCAAAGTGACCACCATAGGCTGAACCATGACAATGCCACAATATGTCTCTCATCTCATTTTCAGGGATACACCTTCTAATCATCCCATCTGGACACCTTTTGAACAAAAATGGTTCATCCCACAAGAATTTCCAAGCTTCATTGAGCAACTTCCTCACTTGTTGCTTAGTGAATCCTTGAGGAATCTTCCTTTCAACCTTGTAGTTTTCAATATCAGCAAACCAGGGGGCTTGGTGAATTTGCAAGAGGTGTTCGTCTGGGAAGCTTTGTTTACTGGTTGAGCAGCCTCTTGATTTGTTCCTTGTGGCAACCTTGATAAGTGATCAGCAACTTGATTTTCACTCCCTTTTCTATCCTTTATCTCAATGTCAAACTCTTGTGGAAGTAATATCCATCTAATGGGCCTTTGATGAGCGGATAATTTATACGCTTTTTGGCATTATTTTTAGATAGTTTTTAGTATAATCCAGCTACTTTTAGGGATGTTTTCATTAGTTTTTATGCTAAATTCACATTTCTAGACTTTACTATGAGTTTTAGTGTTTTTTTGTGATTTCAGGTAATTTCTGGCTGAAATTGAGGGACCTAAGCAAAACTCTGATAAAAGGCTGACAAAGGACTGCTGATGCTGTTGGATTCTGACCTCCCTGCACTCGAAATGAATTTTCTGGAGCTGCAGAACTCTAAATGGCGCGCTCTCAATGCCGTTAGAAAGTAGACATCCAAAGCTTTCCAGAAATATATAATAGTTCATACTTTAATCGTGATTAGACAACGTAAACTGGCGCTCAACGCCAGTTCCATACTGCATTCTAGAGTCAAACCCCAGAAACACGTCACGAACCAATGTTGAACGCCAAAAACACGTTACAACTTGGCGTTCAACTCCAAAAGAAGCCTTTACACGTGTAAAGCTCAAGCTCAGCCCAAGCACACACCAAGTGGGCCCGGAAAGTGGATTTCTGAATCAATTACTTACTTCTGTAAACCCTAGTAGCTAGTCTAGTATAAATAGGACATTTTACTATTGTATTAGACATCCTGGATCCTGAATTGTTTTTTTTTGTATCCTGTGATCACATTTGGGGGCTGGCCATTTGGCCATGCCTGAACCTTCATCACTGATGTATTTTCAAGGGTGGAGTTTCTACACACCATAGATTAAGGATGTGGAGCTCTGCTGTACCTCAAGTTTTAATGCAATTACTACTATTTTCTATTCAATTCAGCTATTCCTATTCTAAGATATTCGTTGCACTTCAACATGATGAATGTGATGATCCATGACACTCATCATCATTCTCACCTATGAACGCGTGACTGACAACCACTTCCGTTCTACCTCAGACCGAACGCATATCTCTTGGATTCCTTAACCAGAATCTTCGTGGTATAAGCTAGATTGATGGCGGCATTCATGAGAATCCGGAAAGTCTAAACCATGTCTATGGTATTTCGAGTATGATTCAGGGATTGAATGACTGTGACGAGCTTCAAACTCGCGATTGTTGGGCGTGATGACAAACGCAAAAGAATCAAGGGATTCTATTCCAACATGATCGAGAACCGACAGATGATTAGCCGTGCCATGACAGAGCATTTGGACCTTTTTCACTGAGAGGATGGGATGTAGCCATTGACAACGGTGATGCCCTACATGCAGCTTGCCATGGAAAGGAATAAGAAGGATTGAAGGAAGGCAGTAGGAAAGTAGAGATCCAACAGGCACAAGCACCTCCATGCACTTGTCTGAAATTCCCACCATTGAATTACATGAGTAACTCTATCTTTATTTTTTGTCTATTATTTATTATTATTCGAAAACCCAATAATCAATTATTATCTGCCTGACTGAGATTTACAAGGTGACCATAACTTGCTTCATACCAACAATCTCCGTGGGATCGACCCTTACTCACGTAAGGTATTACTTGGACGACACAGTGCACTTGCTGGTTAGTTGTGCGGAGTTGTGACTAAGTGTGATTCACGTTTGAGAGTGCTACAAAGTTTTTGGTGCCATTGTTGATGATCACAATTTCGTGCACCAAGTTTTTGGCGCTGTTGCCGGGGATTGTTCGAGTTTGGACAATTGATGGTTCGTCTTGTTGCTCAGATTAGGTAATTTTCTTTTTATTTTCTTTTCAAAAAGTTTTCAAAAATATTTTTCAAAATTTTTCCCTTTGTTTTCGAAAATTATTCCAAAATTTTTAAGAATGAATTCTAGAGTTTCATAGTAACATGTTGAAGCCTGACTGGCTGTAAAGCCATATCCAAATCCTCTTTGGATTGAGGCTTCCACTTGTCAACATAACGGGTATGTATATGGAGTTGGATGAAATATCAGCTGTTGCATGCCTGATTTATATCTTCTAAAGCTGGCTGGCTATTAAGCCATGCCCAACCCTTGGATTGGAGCTTTAGGCTAATATTGAAAGATTCCTGGAATCCTTATTAAAAATTTTGAATTTCTTGTTTTCTTTTTCCTATATGTTTTTCGAAAAATTAAAAGAAAATAAAAAAATCATAAAATAAAAAAAAACAAAAATATTTTTGTGTTTCTTGTTTGAGTCTTGTGTCTTGTTTTAAGTTCGGTGTCAATTGCATATTCATCTTGTTCTTGTATTTTTCGAAAATTCATGAATTCATATCGTTCTTCATGATCTTCAAGTTGTTCTTGGTAAGTCTTCTTGTTTGATCTTTAAATTTTCTTGTTTTGTGTTGTATGATGTTTTTCATGTGCATTTTTGCATTCATATTTTCTAAACATTAAAGATTTCTAAGTTTGGTGTCTTGCATGTTTTCTTTGCATCAAAAAATTTTTCAAAAATATGTTCTTGATGTTCATCATGATCTTCAAAGTGTTCTTGGTGTTCATCTTTACCTTCATAGTGTTCTTGCATGCATCATGTGTTTTGATTCATAATTTTCATGTTGTGAGTCATTTTTTATGTTTTTCTTTCTCATAATTAAAAATTCAAAAATCAAAAAAATATATTTTCCTTTTTTCTCTCAAAATTTAAAAAATTTGGGTTGACTTAGTCAAAATTTTTTAAAATTAGTTGTTTCTTGTAAGTCAAGTCAAATTTTCAAATTTTAAAAATCTTATCTTTTCAAAACCTTTTTCAAAAATCAAATCTTTTTCATTTTTTTATTAATTTTCAAAATTAATTTTTTTAATATATTTTTCAAAAATCTTTTTCTTAATTTTATTTTTATTTTCGAAAATTAGGATTAATATGATTGGTTCAAAAATTTGAAGTTGTTACTTTTTTGTTAAGAAAGGTTCAATATTTAAATTCTAGAATCTTATCTTTTAGTTTCTTGTTAGTTAAGTAATTAATTTTAATTTTAAAAATTAAATCTATCTTATCCTATCTTTTATATCATATCTTTTTCAAAATTTTATCTTTTTCAAAAATTTAATTTTAAAATATCTTTTCTAACTTCTTATCTTCTTATCTTTTCAAATTTGATTTTCAAATCTTTTTCAACTAACTATTTGACTTTTTGTTTGTTCCTTATCTTTTTCAAAACCACCTAACAACTTCTCTCTCTCTAATTTTCAAAAATACCTCCCTCTTTTTCAAAAATTCTTTTTTTAATTAATTGTTTTAAATTTTAATTTTAATTTTATTTCTTATCTTTATTTTCGAAAATCACTAAGTACTTTTTCAAAATTTATTTTCGAAATTCCTTCCCTCTCCTCTTCTTCTATTTATTTATTTATTTACTAACAATTCTCTTCACCTCTCTTCATCTCAAATCACTACCTCTATCCTCACCCTTCTGTTTGGATTTTCCTTTCTTTATTCCCTTTTTTCTTCTACTAACAATAAGGAACCTCTTTACTGTAACATAGAGGATTCCTCTTCTCTTCTTTTCTTGTTCTCTTCTTTTTCATATGAGCAGGAACAAGGAAAAAGGCATTCTTGTTGAAGCTGATCCAGAACCTGAAAGGACTCTGAATAGGAAACTAAGAGAAGCTAAATTACAACAATCCAGAGACAACCTTGCTGAACTTTTCGAACAAGAAAAGGAGATGGCAGCCGAACCCAACAACAATAACGCAAGGAGGATGCTTGGTGATTACACTACACCTACTTCCAAGTTTGATGGAAGAAACATCTCAATTCCTGCCATTGGAGCCAACAATTTTGAGCTGAAACCTCAATTAGTTGCTCTAATACAATAGAACTGCAAGTTTCATGGACTTCCATCAGAAGATCTCTACCAGTTCTTAACTGAGTTCTTGCAGATCTGTGAGACTCTTAAGCTAATGGAGTAGATCCTAAAGTCTACAGGCTCATGCTTTTCCCTTTTACTGTAAGAGACAGAGCTAGAGCATGGTTGGACTCTCAACCTAAAGATAGCCTGGACTCCTGGGATAAGCTGGTCACGGCCTTCTTGGCTAAGTTCTTTCCTCCTCAAAAGCTGAGCAAGCTTAGAGTGGATGTTCAAACCTTCAAAAAAAAGATGGTGAATCCCTCTATGAAGCTTGGGAAAGATACAAGCAGATGACCAAAAGATGTCCTTCTGACATGTTTTCAGAATGGACTATGATAGATATATTCTATTATGGTCTATCTGAGTTCTCTAAGATGTCATTGGACCATTCTGCAGGTGGATCCATTCACCTAAAGAAAATGCCTGCAGAAGCTCAAGAACTTATTGACATAGTTGCAAATAACCAGTTCATGTACACATCTGAGAGGAATTTCGTGAATAATGGGACGCCTCAAAGGAATGGAGTTCTTGAAATTGATACTCTGAATGCCATATTGGCTCAGAACAAAATGTTGACTCATCAAGTCAACATGATTTTTTAAAGTCTGCATGGATGGCAAAATGCATCCAACATCACTAAAGAGGCATCTTCTGAAGAAGAAGCTTATGATCCTGAAAACCCTGCAATGGCAGAGGTAAATTATATGAGTGAACCTTATAGGAACACCTATAATTCATCATGGAGAAATCATCCAAATTTCTCATGGAAGGATCAACAAAAGCCTCAACAAGGCTTTAATAATGGTGGAAGAAATAGGCTAAGCAATATCAAGCCTTATCCATCATCTTCTCAGCAACAGACAAAGAATTATGAACATAATACCTCTAACTTAGCAAATTTAGTCTCTGATCTATCTAAGGCCACTTTAAGTTTCATGAATGAAACAAGGTCCTCCATCAGAAATCTGGAGGCACAAGTGGGCCAGCTGAGTAAGAAAATCACTGAAACCCCTCCTAGTACTCTCCCAAGCAATATTGAAGAAAATCCAAAGAGAGAATGCAAGGCCATTGATATACTCAACATGGCCGAATGCAAGAAGGCGGGAGAGGACGCAAATCTCAATGAGGAAGATCTCATGGGACGTCTCTCAAGCAGGAAGGAGTTCCCTATAGAGACCATAGAGATTCCACTAAATCTCCTTCTGCCATTCATGAGCTCTAAAGATTATTCTTCCTCTGAAGAGGATGAAGATGTAACTGGAGACCAAGTTGCTCAATATCTAGGAGCCATCATGAAGCTGAATGCCAAGTTATTTGGTAATGAGACTTGGGAAGATGAACCTCCCTTGCTCATTAGTGAACTTGATACATGGGTTTAGCAAACTTTACCTCAAAAGAAACAAGATCCTGGGAAATTCTTAATACCCTATACCATAGGCACCATGACCTTTGAGAAAGCTCTGTGTGACCTAGGGTCAGGCATAAATCTTATGCTACTCTCTGTAATGGATAAACTGGGGATCATTGAGGTACAACCTGCCTTATTCTCATTACAATTGGTAGACAAGTCAGTAAGACAAGTTTATGGATTAGTAGAGGACGTGTTAGTAAAGGTTAAAGGCCTTTACATCCTTGCTGACTTCATAATCTTAGATACTAGGAAGGAAGAGGATGAATGCATCATCCTTGGAAGACCTTTCCTAGCCATAGCAGGAGCTGTGATTGATGTTAACAGAGGAGAATTAATCCTTCAATTAAATGGGGACTACCTTGTGTTTAAGGCACACGGCCATCCTTCTGTAACAAGGGAGAGTAAGCATGCAGAGCTTCTCTCAGTACAGAGTCAAACAGAGCCCCCACAGTCAAACTCTAAGTTTGGTGTTGGGAGGCCACAACCAAACTCTAAGTTTGGTGTTGAATTCCCACAACCAAACTCTAAGTTTGGTGTTGGGACTATATAACATTGACCTGATCACCCGTGAGGCTCCATGAGAGCCCATTATCAAGCTATTGACATTAAAGAAGTGCTTGTTGGGAGGCAACCCAATTTTTATTTATCTAATTTTATTTTTTATTTTATTGTTCTTTTATGTTTTATTAGGTACATAATCATGTGGAGTCACAAAAAAATATTAAATTTAAAAATAGAATAAAAAATAACAGAAGAAAAATCACACCCTGGAGGAAGGACTTACTGTGTTTATGAATGTTAAAATTATTGGCTCTTGAAAGAATGATGAACAAAGAGAATGTTATTGACAATCTAAAAAATCATGAAAATTGATTCTTGAAGAAAGAAAAAGTAGTGAAAAAGCAAAAGCTTGCGAAAAAAAAGTAGCAAGCAGAAAAAGACAATAGCCCTTAAAACCAAAAGGCAAGGGTAAAACGGATCCAAGGCTTTGAGCATCAATGGATAGGAGGGTCCAAGGAAATAAAATCCAGGCCTAAGCGGCTAAATCAAGCTGTCCCTAACCATGTGCTTGTCGCATGCAGGTCCAAGTGAAAAGCTTGAGACTGAGTGGTTAAAGTCGTGATCCAAAGCAAAAAGAGTGTGCTTAAGAGCTCTGGACACCTCTAACTAGGGATTTTAGCAAAGCTGAGTCACAATCTGAAAAGGTTCACCCAGTCATGTGTCTGTGGCATTTATGTATCCGGTGGTAATACTGGAAAACTAAGTGCTTAAGGCCACGGCCAAGACTCATAAAAGTAGCTGTGTTCAAGAATCAACAAACTTAACTAGGAGAATCAATAACACTATCTGAAATTCTAAGTTCCTATAGATGCCAATCATTCTAAACTTCAAAGGAGAAAGTGAGATGCCAAAATTGTTCAGAAGCAAAAAGCTACAAGTCCCGCTCATCTAATTAGAATTAATATTCATTGATATTTTGGAATTTATAGTATATTCTCTTATTTTTATCCTAATTGATTTTCAGTTGCTTGGGGACAAGCAACAATTTAAGTTTGGTGTTGTGATGAACGAATAATTTATACGCTTTTTGGCATTGTTTTTAGATAGTTTTTAGTATAATCTAACTACTCCAAAAGAAGCCTCTACACGTGTAAAGCTCAAGCTCAGCCCAAGCACACACCAAGTGGGTCCGGGAAGTGGATTTCTGCATCAATTACTTACTTCTATAAACCCTAGTATAAATAGGACATTTTACTATTGTATTAGACGTCCTGGATCCTGAATTGTTTTTTTTGATCCTGTGATCACGTTTGGGGGCTGGCCATTCGGCCATGCCTGAGCCTTCATCACTTATGTATTTTCAACGGTGGAGTTTCTACACACCATAGATTAAGGGTGTGGAGCTCTGCTGTACCTGAAGTTTTAATGCAATTGCAACTATTTTCTATCACAATTTCATGCACCAGCCTTAGTTTGGCATCCTATTTTGACATCAAATACTTAAGGGCAGCATGATCAGTATAAACTACAATTTTAGATCCAATCAAGTATGGTCTAAACTTATCAAATGCATAAATAACAGCCAATAACTCCTTCTTTGTTGTGGTGTAATTTTTATGTGCTTCATTCAATACTTCGCTTGCATAGTAGATGACATGGTGCAGGTTGCCCTTCCTTTGTCCCAACACAGCACCAAATGCCAGGTAACTTGCATCACACATGAGTTCAAAAGGTAATTCCCAATCTGGGGGTGTGATGATTGGTGCTGTTGTGAGTTTAGTTTTTAAATATTCAAAGGCATGCTTACAGCTTTCATAAAAAAAATTATCAACCACCAGCAAATTACTTAGTGGTTTAGCAATTTTGGAAAAATCTTTGATGAATCTTCTATAGAATCCAGCATGTCCTAAGAAACTTCTAACAACTCTCACATTGGTTTGTAAAGGAAGTTTCTCTATGATTTCTACTTTTGTCTTGTCAACCTCTATACCCTTTTTTGAAACTTTGTAACCAAGAACAATTCCTTTGTGTACCATAAAATGGCATTTTTCCCAATTTAAAATCAAATTGGTTTCTTGGCACCTTTGCAAGACTAGGTAAGATGGTGTAAGCAGGTATTAAAAGAATGACCAAAAATAGAGAAATCGTCTATAATGACTTCAATAAATTTTTCTACCATATCTGAGAAGATTGAAAACATGCATCTCTGAAAGGTAGCTGGGGCATTACACAACCTGAATGGCATTCTTCTATATGCAAAGACTCTAAAGGGGCAAGTGAATGAGGTCTTCTCTTGATCCATGAGGTCAACCACTATTTGATTGTAGCCAGAGTAGCCATCCAGGAAGCAATAATAAGCACGGCCAGCCAACCTCTCAAGCATTTGGTCAATGAAGGGGAGAAGGAAATGGTCCTTCTTTGTGGCATCATTCAGCCTTCTATAGTCAATACACATCCTCCACCCTGTCACTATTCTTATGGGAATGAGCTCGTTCTTCTCATTAACAATGACAGTCGTCCCACCTTTCTTTGGAACTACTTGAACTGGGCTTACCCATGAGCTGTCAGGAATTGGATAGATAATTCTAGCATTCCATAGTTTCATTACTTCTTTCTGAACAACTTCCTTCATTGTGGGGTTTAGTCTTCTCTGGGGTTGCACAACTGGTTTAGAATTTTCTTCCAAGAGTATCTTGTGCATGCATATGGTGGGGCTTATGCCTTTCAAGTCATTAATAGTCCATCCTAATGCATCTTTTTGAGCTTTCAATAGAACAAGGAGTTTTCCTTCCTCTTCTTCACTCAAGGCAGAGTTAATGATCACTGGGAAGCTATCCTCTTCACCAAGGAATGCATATTTAAGGTTTGGAGGAAGAGGTCTCAAATCTTATTTTGGCTTTTCCTCTGTCTTACCTTCAGAGAAAATTTCAATCACTTGTTCCTGTGAGACATAATGAGCTACTTCTATTTCTTCTTCTTGTTCTTCTTGACCGTTGCCTTCAAACACTTCCTCCACCAGGTCTTCTATCATTTCCACTCTCATATGCTGTGCGTTCTCAGAGGGATATTACATGGCTTTGAAAGCATTGATGATCATTTGCTCATCATGCACCCTGAGGATCATTTCACCCTTCTCTACATCGATGATAGCCCTTGCCATGGCGAAGAAAGGTCACCCCAGGATAATTGAGTTGTGTCCCTCTTCTTCCATGTCTAAGATGACAAAATATGCAGGGAAAATGAATTCTCCAATCTTCACCAATAAGTTTTCTACAACTCTATTAGGTATCTTGAGTATCCGTTTGCCATTTGAAGTGACATTCTTGTTGGTCTGACTTCCTCTATTGCAAGCTTTTTTATCAATGTGAGAGGCATCAAGTTGATGCTGGCACCTAAATCACAGAGAGCCTTTTCTAGCGTCATGTTGCCTATGGTGCATGATATGATGAAGCTCCCTGGGTCTTTGAGTTTTGGTGGGAGGCCTCTTTAAATCACTGCACTGCTTGTGTCAAGACCACTGTCTCCTTGTCATTCCAGCTTCTCTTCTTGTTGATGAGCTCTTCGAGGAAATTCGCACATAGAGGCATCTACTCCGATGCTTCAGCAAGTGGGAGGTTAATTTCCAGCTTCTTGAAAACCTCTAGGAACTTGGAAAATTGTTGGTCTTTAAGCTCTCTCTTGAACCTTTGAGGATATAAAAGAGGAGGAGTGTAAGGCTTCATCTCCTTCTTCTATTCTTGTGGGTGCTCTTCCATGACTTATTTTCCATTGTTTGAGGCTTGTGGCTCTTCCTCCTTCTTATTGGACGTCTCTTGGTAATGCTTGTCTTCCTGTACTTGCTTCTTGCTGTCAATGCCATTCTCCAATGTCCTTCCATTCTTGAGTTGAATTGCTTTACACTCTTCCTTGGGGTTAGGAATGGTGTCACTTGGTAGTGCATTGCTTGGTCTTTTAGCCACTATTTGCTTGGACAATTGCCCAATTTGTCTCTCCAGGTTCCTTAGTGAAGCTTCATGGTTCTTGTTGGCCAATTCTTGGTGCTTTATCATTTTCTCCATCATCATCTCCAAATTGGAGATTCTTTGAGATTCTTGGGGTGGTTGTGGTTGATTGTGGGATGTAGATGGTGGATGAAAGTTGTTTTGGTTAGCTGAGGGGTTATATTGTGGTTGATTGTTTTGTGGTTTTCTGTATTAGTTTTGGTTAGTGTTTTGATTGTTTTGATGGTTTGTGTTTTTGGAGTTGTTTTAGTTTGAGTTTCTCTGCCAAAGTTGCTGGTTTTAGTTCTCTCCTTACCTCAAATTGGGGTGGTTCCTACAAGATGAGTTGTAAGTGTCTCCATGTAAATCATTTTGTCCATCTCCTTGATTGTGCATGTATTGAACTTATTCAAGCTGCTGCTCCTCATAGTTTTTTTCTTGTTGTCCCCACACCACTCGTGGTTAACTTGTGGTGCTCACTGCTGCAAGTTGTAGCCCATCCAACCTCTTTGACATCATCTCAATTTGTTGTTGGAGTTGCTGATGCATAATCTTGGTTTGAGCCAAGATTGTATCAACTCCTTCAAGCTCAAATACCCTCTCTTTGGGGCTGCTTGTCTTTCAGAGGAGTAAAAATACTCATTGTTGACCACCATGTCTATTAGATCATGTGCCTCTTGAGCAGTTTACATCATTTATAGTTATCCTCCTGAAGAATAATCCAAGGCTTTCCTTGAACTCAAGGACAGGCTTTCATAGAAATTTTGCAGCTCAACCCATTCACTAAACATTCCTTTTAGGCATCTTCTAATTAAAGCTTTATACCTCTCCCAAGATTCATATAGTGATCTCCTTCTTGTTGCCTGAAGGTTTGCACATCAGTTTTCAATTTTATAAGTCTTTGAGGGGGTAAAATTTGGCTAGGAATTTACTAACTAGATCATCCCAATTGGTGACGCTTTCCTTTGGAAATGTCTCTAACCAATGTGTGGCTTTGTCTCTCAGTGAAAATGGGAATAATAAAAGCTTATAGATGTCAGGGTGGACTCCATTGGTTTTAACAGTTCCACAAATTCTCAAGAACACAGAGAGATGTTGGTTTGAACTAGAGTAATAAGTTGGGGTTTGAGTTCAAAATTATTGGCAAGGACATTGGGAGTTAGGATGCTACTACCACAGTTTCTTGGGTCAGGGATAGTGTAGGAGGCTAAAACTCATCTATGAGATTGGCCATTGTTGTTGGCCACATCCTCAGGTGGATTAGGAAGGTTACCATCTATCTCGTGATCTTCTTCTTCTGATTCTTCTCCAATCACTCCCTTCCTTCTTGCTTCTCTTCTCAATCTCAAGAATGTTCCCTCTAGTTCAAAATTAAAAGAGGTGGAATCACCTCTTCTTCCTCCTAGCATGCAACCAAAACAAACACAAAACACAAACAGAGCACTCCGTTGCTCGAGTGCTGTTATGATTAGTAGAAACAAAATCTCAAATAGTTAGTGTGCTTAGCAAAAACAAAAGAAAAATGCTTAATCAAGATTATCACCTTACTTAATCATTGTCAATCTAAATCCATCTCCGGCAAGGGTGCCAAAAACTTGACGAGGGAAAAATGATTCCACACAAACTCACCGACAAGTGTACCGGGTTGCATCAAGTAGTAAAACTCACAATAGTGAGGTCGATCCCACAAGAATTGATTGGATCAAGCAACTTTAGTATGGTGATTGATGAGCGGATAATTTATATGCTTTTTGGCATTGTTTTTAGGTAGTTTTTAGTAAGTTCAAGCTACTTTTAGGGATGTTTTCATTAGTTTTTATGTTAAATTCACATTTCTGGACTTTACTATGAGTTTGTGTGTTTTTCTGTAATTTCAGGTAAATTCTGACTGAAATTGAGGGATTTGAGCAAAACTCTGAAAAAGGCTGACAAAAGGACTGCTGATGCTGTTGGATTCTGACCTCCCTGCACTCGAAATGGATTTTCTGGAGCTACAGAACTCCAATTGGCGCGCTCTCAACGGCGTTGGAAAGTAGACATCCAGGGCTTTCCAGAAATATATAATAGTCCATACTCTATTCGGAAATTGACGACGTAACTTGGCGTTGAACGCCAAGTACATGCTGCTGTCTGGAGTTAAACGCCAGAAAAACGTCATGATCCGGAGTTGAACGCCCAAAACACGTCATAACTCGGAGTTCAACT
Organism: Arachis hypogaea; assembly: GCF_003086295.3. Taxonomy (NCBI): domain Eukaryota; kingdom Viridiplantae; phylum Streptophyta; class Magnoliopsida; order Fabales; family Fabaceae; genus Arachis; species Arachis hypogaea. The sequence goes on along the minus strand of NC_092038.1, from coordinate 85,923,139 downwards.
CCAAGAGAAGCCTTAGCTCGTGGATTGATCAAGCTCAGCCCAAACATACACCAAGTGGGCCCCGGAAGTGGATTTATGCATCAATTACTTACTCATGTAAACCCTAGGAGCTAGTTTATTATAAATAGAATATTTAACTATTGTATTAGTTATCTTTGATCATTCGGTCTTGTGACCACATGGGGGCTGGCCATTCGGCCATGCCTGAACCCTTTGCTTATGTATTTTCAACGGTGGAGTTTCTGCACACCATAGATTAAGGGTGTGGAGCTCTGCTGTACCTCAAGTATCAATGCAATTCTATTTTCTTTTATTCAATCATCTTTTATTCTTATTCCAAGATATTCATTCGCACCCAAGAACATGATGAATGTGATGAGTAAATAACCCTCATTATTATTCTCACTTATGAATGCACGTGATTGACAACCACTTCCGTTCTACATGCAACAGAGCTTGAATGTGTATCTCTTAGATTCCCCAACAGAATCTTCGTGGTATAAGCTAGATAGATGGCGGCATTTATGAGGATCCGGAAAGTCTCACCTTGTCTGTGGTATTCCGAGTAGGATCCTGGGAATCCGGAAAGTCTACCTTGTCTGTGGTGTCCAAGTAGGATTCCGGTAATGAATGACTGTGACGTGCTTCAAACTTGCAAGTGCTGGGCGTAGTGACAACGCAAAAGAATCAAGGGATTCTATTCCAGTAGGCGCAGGAACCAACCAGTGATTAGCCGTGCTGTGACAGAGTGCGTGAGCATAGTTTTCACTGCAAGGATGGGATGTAGCCATCAACCATGGGTGATGCCTCCAGACGATTAGCCATGCGAGTGACAGCCGCAGAGGACCATTTTCCCGAGAGGATTGAAAGTAGCCATCGCTGATGGTGAACCCCTATACACAGCTTGCCATGGAAAGGAGTAAGAAGGATTGAGTTGAAGCAGTAGGAAAGCAGGCGTCCTTGAGCCATACAGTATCTTCATATACTTAACTGAAATTCCTACCAATGAATCCGCATAAGTATTCTATCCCTTTTTATTTTCTGTTTATTATTTATTTTAGAAAATCCATAATCAATTGGTTTAATCTGCCTAACTGAGATTTACAAGGTGACCATAGCTTGCTTCATACCAACAATCTCTGTGGGATCGACCCTTACTCACGTAAGGTTTATTACTTGGACGACCCAGTACACTTGCTGGTTAGTTGAACGAGATTGTGAAGTTGATTTTGGACCAGGCTCTGATCTCATACAAAATATTCCTAGAAGAGACACAATAGTTTTTGTGTACATACCAAAGAGCCAATATTGTTGATCACAATTTCGTCCACCAGTGATGAATTTAGTTAAGCTAATATTGATGAATTGGATTGACAAAAAGTAAATTGCAAGAATTCTAAAGTATAGAATGTAAATTGACAGGAAGGTAAATGACAAAAAGCTAAATTGACTAAAACTTAAAGTGTAAGAAATTAAAAAGAACTGAATCTTAAGTTGCAAGAAAAGTAAATCACTGAATCTTAAAGTGCAGGAATTAAAAGTGTAAAAATATTAAATAGCAAGGACACTTAAATTGCATGAATAATAAAGGGATTTGGGTTTTGGGAATCAAAACAGTACTAGACAATATAAGTTGCAGCAAGTACAGAGAAATCACAGTGAAAGAAATTCAAAGAAAAAGATTCATCAGGGCTTGGAGATATTATAATCCTTCATGAATCAATTGAGTCCCAACTCCTTTCTCAATCATATGCATAGATCTATGGCGGATTGAAATTGATTGGATCCCAATTCCTTGGTAATCCAATCTCTCTAATCACAATCAATCGTGCCAATTCCTTGATCTAATTGTCATGAGAAGAGTTAGAGCACATTTCTCTCATCCACAAGCCACACTAACTCTCAAGATCTCAGTTCCTCCTGAGTAGTGTTTATCAAGAGAGTAGTGAAGGATAGAGCTTCAGTTCTAATAAAGGTGATTCCCCTACCGAGGATCACACCCATGTTCAATTGAATTAAACCCCTTCTGGAGTGAATAATTCACAATCAAAGTAGAAGATACCCAATAGCTACACAATTGATTTGAGAAGAAGAAGAATTTCATTGATTCATTGGAATTACAATAGAGCTCCTCCCCCTAGTGAAATTGGGGTTTAGTTCATCCTTGCTCTAGTACCAAAACAGAAAAGAAAATTGCAAAAGATGAAGAACAGAAAAGAAATTAATAATAGATCTAAACTCTAAAGAAAACTAAAAGAAGATGAAAAAGAAAGTCTCCAGAAGAGGTCTCCAAAAAAAGTCCTTATGAAATCAAACTTTCCTCTATTTATACACTTTCTAATTCAATCATTCAGTCCTTGGAGTGGGCTTTTTGGACTTCTAATGAAGTGGGTGAGAAATGATACTTCCATGCAGCATCAGGTGAACGTAGTGTTCTCAAATTGAATGTAGCGTTTTTTCAATGACGCGTGTGTGTCCTATGTGCGTGCACGTCCCTTGCGTTTTATACCATCAACACGTGCACGTACCACATGTGTGTGCGTCGATACTGTCTTCAGCCTTAACCATGCTTGCGCGTACCATGCATGCATGCGCATCCCTTGGCAGCGTTCATTGACTGAACGCTACGTTCGCACCATCAATGCTCCTCAAACGTACGCGTCATTTGCACGTGCGTGTGGATGACACATTACCACTTCTACGCTCCATCATCATGTACGCGTCTGCGCCAATCACCAATAGTGTCACATCGATGCGTGCGCGTCATGCACGCATGCGCATCGATGACCAAATTCAAATTCCAACTCTGAAAGTATCGCAGGCATTCATTCAAAGTGAACGTAGCATTCTTGGCTTGAGAACACTGATCCCTCACCCACGCGTGTATGCCATGCATGCGTACGCGTGGATCTCCAAAAGTGCTTCCCCATGCATAAGCGTCTTATATGCATGCGCGTCACTTGTGAACTTAGTGTTTATCAAATGAGCGCAACGTTCATCTGCACCTTGCGCTCCTTTGTTTTTTCTTTCTTCACCTTTTCACCTGTCATCAATCAAACATGCCATCAAAGTCTCATAATCACAAGGTTCATAATAATCAACTAAATTGTGCATAAATCTCATGATTTTGTATAAAATCAACAATGTTTGATTGAGTCAAGATAAACATGAAATTCTACTCCAATCACTTACTTATTGTGCAAGAAAGTGCATAAAACCTAATAAAAGCAAGTAAAAATGCTAGTAAAACTAGCATAAGAAGACTTGTCATCAATACTCTTGGCTTGGAATGGGATAATTAGATGACCCTTGGGGTCCATTCTATATTGTGTTTAGGATTGTTAGTTGGTTTGGTTTCCACTAACGCTAGTTTTTCACTAAGTTAATTAGTAAGTTGACTAGGATTTGTGGATTGAGATCAATTATTCCCTTTTGACTTATCCTTGATGTTGGGATTGACTAATTGGGATTAATTCTTCGCAATTACCATGTTTGGTCGATGACTAGGATAGGAATCCTTAATTCCCAACCCTTGCCAAGAGTTACTTTTTGCCACCTAAATTCCCATTTTTGATTTACTTAATTTGAGTTTTAATTCTCTTGCGTGCGTATTTACTTTCTTGCCTTTATTTTCTTATCAATTGCTATCACAACCCTATTTTCTCATAGCCAATAATTGAGCACTTAATTGCAATTCCTAGGGAGAACGACCCGATCAAGTTTGGCAAAGCCTTGTTTAGAGACGAAGAAAGGATAGCAGATGTTGTCAAATTCTGACCTGGGCACATTCCAACGAACATATTGATGAATTCATATTTGACGATATATCTTGGTTTGATTTGGGTGGATTTCATCACATAAACCCACATTTATTCATGTGAATAGCATGCTTTTGTGTTTTCTCTCTAAATTGTGCCTAATTGTGAAAAAATACTATTTTGAACTTAAATTAGTGATTTTAATCCCACTTTATGCCATTCGATGCCATGACATGTTTGTTGAGTGATTTTAGGTCCTAGAGGTAAGTTTGGCAACGCAAAAGTGGAAGGAAGCATGTAGAAATGGAGAAAACATAAAGAACAATATAAATTGCAGTTAAATAAGAGAGATCTAAGTTGAAGAAATTCAAAGAAAATGATACATCAGGGATTGGAGATATTATAGTCCTTCATGAATCAATTGGGTCTCAACTCCTTTTTCAATCATATGAGTAGATCTATGGCAGATTGAAATTGATTGGATCCCAATTCCTTGGCAATCCAATCTCTCTAATCACAACCAATTTTGCCAATTGCTTGATCTAATTGTCATGAGAAGAGGTTAAGTGCATTTCTCTCATCCATGAGCCACACTAACTCTCAAGATATCAATTCCTCCCGAATAGTGTTGATAAAGAGAGTAGTGAAGGATAGAGCTCTAATTCTAAAGCAAGTGATTCCCCTTCCGAGGCTCACACAAGTATTCACTGAATTAAACCCCCTTCCGGAGTGAGTAATTCATAATCAACACAGTAGATACCCAATAGCTACACAAATAAATAGCGAAGAAAAAGAATTTCATTGATTTATTGGAATTACAATAGAGCTCCTCCCCCTAATGAAATTGGGGTATAGTTCATCATTACTCTAGCACAAAACAGAAAAGAAAAATTTCAGAAAGTTGAAAAACAGAAAGAAATTCAAAATCAGATCTCAAAACTCTCAAACTCTAAAGGACTCTTAAAAAGAAGAATTAAAAGAAGATCCTCCTATGAAATTAAATTTTCGTCTATTTATATACCTTCCAATTCAGTCATCAAGTACTTGGAGTGGGCTTTTTGGCTTTTGATGAAGTGGATTAGAAAAGGAAATTCGATGCAGCTTCAGGAGAACGTAGCGTTCTCAAAGAGAGCGTGGGGCTCATTCACCGACGCGTACGCATCCCCTGTGCGTGTGCGTCCCTTACATTTTTGCACCATAGAGGCGTACGCGTAACCTATGCGTGCGCATCGATACTATCTTCAGCCTCAGCCATGCTTGCGCCTAACATGCATGCGTGCACGTCCCTTGGTAGCATTTTCTAAATGAGCGCTACGTTCGTGCCATGATTGCTCCCCACACGTGCGCGTCCTTTTCGCGTGCACGTGGTTGACAAATTATCAACTCCCAGCTTCCGCGCCATCCATGCGTTTGCATGCTTCTTCCCAGATGCCCTATCCACGTGTGCGCATCATGTACGCGTGCGCGTCAATGGCAAATCTTCAATCCCAAATTTGAAATTGTCACAGGCGCTCGTTCAAAGGGAATGAGCGTTGATCACACCCACGCGTACTCGTCCTGCACGCGTACACGTGGGTCTTCCAAAATTCTTGCCCTACGCGTAAGCGTCTTGTACGCGAGTGCGTCGCTAGAGAACGTAGTGTTCTTCAGTTGAGCGCAGCGTTCTTCTGCACCCGCTTATTTATCTGTTTTTTTCTTTACATATTTTCACCTGCCATCAATCAAACATGCAATCAAAGTCTCACCAAAATCATAAGATTTTGCATCATTCATAATAATCACCCAATTCTTGCATAAATCTCATGATTTTGCATTAAATTAATAATGTTTGATTGAATCAAGATAAACATGAAATTTCACTCTAACCTCTTACTTATTGTGCAAGAAAGTGCATGAAACCTAATGAAAATAAGTAAAATTGATAGTAAAAACTAGCCTAAAAGGACTTGTCATCAAAACACCAAAATTAAATCTTGCTTGTCCCCAAGCAAGGAGTAGAACATTATAAAAATAAAAGAAAACAGCAAGCATATTTGTCCTTATTTGAAAGCATTTAGTCTAGGTTCATGGGGTTTCATGCAGAATGTAATTGAAGCTCTACTTTAATTAGTTTTCAGGGTTGAGATATCCTTTAAGTGATAACCAAAGTGCTACTGTGAATCCTTTATTTATTGATCCTTGATGTTTGATTTTTTTTCTTCTACTAAGAAGCTTTATTCCTCAATTGCAGCACATATTCACCACATACACTTGGCTTATAATTTTTCTCAAGAACGTTGATGCCCAACACCTCTTTGGGTTACTAAATGCCTTGTAACTAGGTTGCTCTTGATAGTGGACTTTCGGTTGATAATCCCGAATTAATTAACCCAAGTTACCATGTTTTAAAGTACTTCTTAGAACCTAATTTTCTAAGCAGATCTTAGCACAAAAAGCACCTCAGGCATATGTCTTAAGGTCTAAGCTATTGGTGTCAAGGCTTATGATTTGTTTCTTTCATTTTTGTTGCCAATTCTTGGCTTTTCTTCCTTTCCTTCTTACTCTTTTTTTTTCAAGGATCTTTATTTACCAAAATTCCATAGACAGTCCTAAGTTCATACTTAAAAGGAACACTCCACCCTTCTTCTTTATCAGTGAACTTACTTGAACAATCTAGCACATACCACCACTGAACTTTATTCCCATTCTATTAAATGGGACAACTTCACTTTCTGTTTCAATATTTTCTTTTATTTATGCAGAGGGGAACAAGACATGCATTCAAGTACGATGGGTGGTGCACAAGCAAACTATCATAATAATGCAGAACATGAAAACTTATTCAAAAACATAAAAGTGCAGAGCATGGAAACTTGTAAGGCATATCATTTTTCAGATGTGCATCTTCCTTATTTACTAAGATTGTGAAAGGAACTCCACCACCTATAATTTTTGTGCTATTTTCCTTTGCTGGACTCTCCTTTCTTCTTTGGCTCCTGCTTCTTCTTCTTTTTAGTTTTTTGTTGTTCCTCAGCAGGGCATCTCCTATCCCAAGATTGGTCAATCTAATCCCAGAGTCCATCCTCCTTCAACCTTTGCTCCATTCTATCTATATTTCTCTTAGTTCTTTCTCCATGCCACAAGCTATGTAGTTTAGCTTTGCCTGAGTTTCTATGTCATACTCTATCCTGTCTAGATACCTATGCTCTCCAGCTGTGTGGTATATGTTTTTCCATTGATAAATATTTTGGATGTACTTCTCTTACTCGGCTTGTTGTTGGGACAATATATCAAATGATTCATGGAAGTGCGCAGATTGTTCCCTCTGCCGATCCAAAGTTCTTGCTTTGAATTCTCTCTGCTGATCCAGTATCTTGAACTAGAAGTTTTCTTGTTGCTCCATCATCTTCTTCGAGGTCTTCTCTCCTTTTGAGTGTTAGTGACACCTTCCATCCTCTGCTTGGTGATTCCTCTGAAGTATTTCCAATAGGGAGTATAGATCTTCTCGCTATCTCAAACCAACCCTTGGCCTCAGGTGAGAGATCAATCCTCTTCAAGTGGCTTGGATCCCCATTAAATCTCTTACCATTTATTAGCTTATCAGGATCATTCTTACCCTTCATTCTTTCGTCAAAGCTGGGCTCTCTGAAGGGTATTGCTCTTATTTGTAGGACCCTCATAATTGTTGATGAGTTGAAGTCCACATCAACTCCCCTGACATAGCTTTTGTAGGGAGGGATGGTTTTTCTTGGCCTTACTGTATTTGCATAGAACTCTCGTATCATAGTTGCACTTATATCTATAAGAGGTCCACACAGGAGTTTCCATCTTCTCTGTTTAATTATTTGCCTGATGATGTGGTATTCACCTTCTTTCAATTTGAAACTAATATCTGGAATGACTTCTTTCACCTCCATCCACCCATGATATTATGATTCATGAAATTGAAATTTAAATCTCTTATCATGATAGGGGGAGGTTCAGCTTCAACTGGTTGCTTCCCTTTTCTTCTTATGGAGCTTGATGAAGCCATTTGAATGGGGAAGGAGGAATGACAAGAAAATCTTGGTTAGAGCATGGCTCAGGATGAAAGGGAAAGAGAATAGGCAACATTTGATGTTTTTGGTTGGAAAAAGAATGATGTAGAATGTATGGAAAGATTATATGAATAAGGCAAAGATGTGTGAGCATAGGAGGTGTTACTGGTCAATCTATAGCAAGGACATGAGTTATTTAAGCAAGACAAGGAGTTGGAGATTTGGTCATATTGAATGAAGGATGAGGATTGAGAAAGTATTGGTGAAGATGTTATTGAGGAAATGGGAATGAACGGTGTGCATGTAGAAGTGAGTAAGGACAAAGATCACGTCTTCATTGGGCACATGGGTTCGGTTTTCTAAGTGATGAGCCTTCCCCACCATTGTGCAGATTTTTGCTTCCCAAGGATCCATTTCCAAGCACATGTGACATGCTATTCACCCTTGCACTAACCGTACTGTATGGTCTTGTCATTTCTCTCAATCTTCTCCTCTTCATACTTATCCACCCTAACAAAACAACAAAATTTGAGTTCAAAGTGGTGGCGGTGGGCAAGTAAAAATTAATGACTATTTGAAAAAAATTGAAAATTTTGGCTCCATGTTCCTTATATATGAATAACTAACTGTGCCACATGTAAGTACACATAGTTTTGGTGAACACCAAACTTGTTTTACATCAAATAAGTCATGTGAAATTTTAATTTTTGTCACTCTTAGTTATTCATCACAAGGAATATTTTATTTTCTATTTTAACTAAATAAATTCACAAACTGATGCAAGACATGGTTTATCTTTTCATGAATTTGAGTCTTAAAGCAAATGTGACTTTCTTGAAACTCATAGCACATGTAGAACACCAAACTTAATGTTTGGCTATATACTTCAATAAGATAAATGAGTATATATCCTAAGATGGTTATATGATCATCATGCTTGGAAAGCCATTTTAGAGTGCCTTTAGGCACAGCAACCTTAGGAATCAGACATATGCTTTAAAATGATGTATGCAACTATCAAACCTACCCATGAAACCTCAATTCATGCTAGAAGAACCATTAATTATGGATATTAAAATAAAAGCAAGAATATTAAATCATGGGCTGCCTCCCATGGAATATTCTTTTAGTGTCACTAGCTTGACATTAGTTCTCTGTTAGGGTGGCTGATGATTATAGTGTCTCAGCTTGTCCCCTCTCACTGTGAGCCTTATTCCTGTGCTTTGATGAAAAATCTCCATATGTTCCAACGAGAGTATTTTGTTGACAGTGTAATAATCATCAGATTGTGGGAATGTCCCCAACTGTTGGTAGATTAGTTTCACTTTGTCTCCTTCTGAGAACTCCACAGTTGGGATTTTCTTGTTTCTCCACCCTTTTGGAACCTTTTTCTTGCTTTTCTTTCCCTTCTTTGGTGACCCTTCTTTCTTGGCAGCAGGCTTTGTGTCAGGGGCTTTCTGAATGATCAATATTGTAACCTCTTTTTGCAATCCATTCTCAGCCTTCTTTTCCTCAGGACCCTTTTGTTTTTCTTCACTGTTAGTTCTCTGTCTTGAGTTGATGAGTGCTTCCTTGGTTTTTTCCTTCCAGTTTAAGTCTTCCTCCTCAATTCTCATGCAACTTTTCTTTTCAGCAGGATGCTGCATCTCCTTAAAGACATTTAGAATGATCTGCTCATCATGTGCTCTCAATGTCATCTCTCCTTTCTCCACATTAATGATGGCTCTTGCTGTGCCTAAGAAAGGCCTTCCTAATATGATAGAATTGCCTCCCTCTTCATCAGGATGCAGGATCACAAAATTTGCTGGAAATATGAACTTACCCACTGATGAGCGGATAATTTATATGCTTTTTGGCATTGTTTTTAGGTAGTTTTTAGTATGATCTAGTTACTTTTAGGGATGTTTTCATTAGTTTTTATGCTAAATTCACATTTCTTGACTTTACTATGAGTTTGTGTGTTTTTCTATGATTTCAGGTATTTTCTGGCTGAAATTGAGGGACTTGAGCAAAACTCTGATAAGAGGCTGACAAAGGACTGCTGATGCTGTTGGAATCTGACCTCCCTGCACTCAAAATAAATTTTCTGGAGCTAAAAAACTCCAAATTGCGTGCTCTTAATGGCGTTGGAAAGTAGACATCCAGAGCTTTCTAGAAATATATAATAGTTCATACATTATTCGGAATTTGGCGACGTAAATTGGCGCTCAACGCCAGTTCCATGCTGCATTCTGGAGTCAAACGCCAGAAACACGTCATGAACCAGATTTGAATGCCCAAAACACGTTACAACTTGGCGTTCAACTCCAAGAGAAGCCTCAGCTCGTGGATAGATCAAGCTCAGCCCAAGCACACACCAAGTGGGCTCCGGAAGTGGATTTATGCATCAATTACTTACCTCTGTAAACCCTAGTAGCTAGTTTAGTATAAATAGAACTTTTTACTAGTCTATTAGATATCTCGGTTATCTTGGTTCCATAATTGGATTTTGACATCCTGGTTTTTGTTTTGGGGGCTGGCCATTCGGCCATGCCTGAACCTTTATCACTTATGTATTTTCAACAGTGGAGTTTCTACACACCAAAGATTAAGGGTGTGGAGCTCTGCTGTACCTCAAGTTTCAATGCAATTACTACTATCTTCTATCCAATTCGATTTATTCCTGTTCTAAGATATTCTTTGCACTTCAACTTGATGAATGTGATGATCCGTGACACTCATCATCATTCTCACCTACGAACGCGCGTGACTGACAACCACTTCCGTTCTACCTTAGACCGAGCGCATATCTCTTGGATTCCTTAATTAGAATCTTCGTGGTATAAGCTAGAATTGATGGCGGCATTCATGGGAATCTGGAAAGTCTAACCTTGTCTATGGTATTCCGAGTAAGATTCCAGAATTGAATGACTGTGACGAGCGTCAAACTCCTGAAGGCTGGGCGTTAGTGACAGATGCAAAAGAATCACTGGATTCTATTCCAACCTGATTGAGAACCGACAGATGATTAGCCGTACTGTGACAAAGCATTTGGACCATTTTCACTGAGAGGATGGGATGTAGCCATTGACAACGGTGATGCCCTACATACAGCTTGCCATAGAAAGGAGTCACAATGATTGGATGAAAGCAGTAGGAAAGCAGAGATTCAGAAGTAACATAGCATCTCCATACACCTATCTGAAATTCCTACTAATGAATTTACATAAGTATTTCTATCCTTTATTATTTAATTAAGTATCTCTTTATATTTTCCGAAAACCACTATCAATTTGAATCCGCCTGACTGAGATTTACAAGGTGACCATAGCTTGCTTCATAGCAACAATCTCTGTGGGATCGACCCTTACTCACGTAAGGTATTACTTGGACGACCCAGTACACTTGCTAGTTAGTTGTGCGGAGTTGTGACAAAGTGAGATTCACGTTTGAGAGCACCAAGTCTTTGGAGCCATTGTTGATGATCACAATTTCGTCCACCAAGTTTTTGGCGCCGTTGCTGGGGATTGTTCGAGTATGGACAACTGACGGTTCATCTTGTCGCTCAGATTAGTTAATTTTCTTTTCAAAAACTTTTCAAAAATCTTTCAAAAAAATTTTTATTCATATTTTCGAAAATTTTTTTTAAATAAATCATTCTATGGCTTCAAAACATTTAAGATTGGATTACAGAGTTTCATGAAGCATGTTGAATCCTGGCTGGCAGCAAAGCCATATTCAAACTCCTTTGGAATTGGTCTTCAACTAATCACCACAATGCATGTAATTCCATCCTAAAGCTGACTGGCTATTAAGCCATGTCCAACCATTTGATTGGAGCTTTGGGCTAATATTGAAAGATTCCTGAAATTCTTCTTAAAGATTTTGAATTTCTTATTTTCTTTTTCCTATACGTTTTTCGAAAAAATAAAATAAAATACAAAAAAATTAGAAAAAAATCAAAAATATTTTGTGTTTCTTGTTTGAGTCTTGAGTCAATTTTTAAGTTTGGTGTCAATTGCATGTTTTTAAAATTATTATGCATTTTTCGAAAATTCATGCATTCATAGTGTTCTTCATGATCTTTAAGTTATTCTTGGTAAGTCTTCTTGTTTGATCTTGATGTTTTCTTGTTTTGTGTATTTTCTTGTTTTTCATATGCATTTTTCGTTTGTTAGAGTCCAAGCATTAAAGATTTCTAAGTTTGGTGTCTTGCATGTTTTCTTTGCATCAAAAATTTTTCAAAAATATGTTATTGATGTTCATCATGATCTTCAAAGTATTCTTGGTGTTCATCTTGACATTCATAGTGTTCTTGCATGCATCATGAGTTTTGATTCATAATTTTTATGTTGTGAGTCATTTTTGTTGTTTTTCTCTCTCATCATTAAAAATTCAAAAAATCAAAAAATATATTTTCCTTATTTCTCTCCTAATTTTCGAAAATTTGAGTTGACTTAGTCAAAAATTTTTAAAATTAGTTGTTTCTCATAAGTCAAGTCAGATTTTCAATTTTAAAAATCCTATCTTTTCAAATTTTTTTTAAAAAATCAAATCTTTTTCATTTCTTATTAATTTTGAAAATTTTAACATTATTTTCAAAATCTTTTTCTTAATTTTATTTCAAATTTTCGAAATTACACTAACAATTAATATGATTGATTCAAAAATTTGAAGTTTGTTCCTTTATTGTTAAGAAAGGTTCAATCTTTAAATTCTAGAATCTTATCTTCTAGTTTCTTGTTAGTTAAGTAATTAATTTTAATTTTAAAAATAAAATCTTTTTCAACCATATCTTTTTATCATATCTTTTTATCTTATCTTTTTATCATATCTTTTTCAAAAATTTTATCTTTTTCAAAAATTTGATTTCAAAATATCTTATTTAACTTCTTATCTTCTTATCTTTTCAAATTTGATTTTAATATCTTTTTCAACTAACTATTTGACCACTACTTTTTCCTCTCTAATTTTCGAAAATATCTCATCCCTTTTTCAAAATTCTTTTTAAATTAACTAATTGTTTTAAATTTTAATTTTAATTCTATCTCATCTTTAATTTTTGAAAATCATTAACTCCTTTTCAAAATTAATTTTCGAATTCTCTCCCTCTTCTCTTCTTCTATTTATTTATTTATTTACTAACACTTCTCTTCACCTCTCTTCATCTCAAATCACTGTCCCTATCCTCACCCTTGTGTTTGGATTTTCCACTCTTCTTCACTCTAATTCCCTTTCTTCTTCTACTAATAATAAGGATCCCTTTACTATGACATAGAGGATTCCTCTTCCTTTTCTTTTTCTCTTCTCTTTCATATGAGCAGGAACAAGGAAAAAGGCACTCTTGTTGAAGCTGATCCTGAACCTGAAAGGACTCTGAAGAGGAAACTAAGAGAAGCTAAATTACAACAATCCAGAGACAACCTTTCTGAAATTTTTGAACAAGAAAAGGAGATGGCAGCCGAACCCAACAACAATAATGCAAGGAGGATGCTTGGTGATTTCACTAAACTAACGTCCAAATTTGATGGAAGAAGCATCTCAATTCCTGTAATTGGAGCAAACAATTTTGAGCTAAAACCTCAATTAGTTGCTTTAATGCAATAGAACTGCAAGTTTCATGGACTTCCATTTGAAGATCCTTACCAGTTTTTAACTGAGTTCTTGCAGATTTGTGAGACTGTTAAGACTAATGGAGTAGATCCTGAAGTCTACAGGCTCATACTTTTCCCTTTTGCTGTAAGAGACAGAGCTAGAGCATGGTTAAACTCTCAACCTAAAGATAGCCTGGACTCCTGGGATAAGCTGGTCACGGACTTCTTGGCTAAGTTCTTTCCTCCTCAAAAGCTGAGCAAGCTTAGAGTGGATGTTCAGACCTTCAAGCAAAAAGATGGTGAATCCCTCTATGAAGCTTGGGAAAGATACAAGCAGATGACCAAAAAGTGTCCTTCTGACATGTTTTCAGAGTGGACCATATTAGATATATTCTATTATGGTCTATCTGAGTTTTCTAAGATGTCATTGGACCACTCTGCAGGTGGATCCATTCACCTAAAGAAAACGCCTGCAGAAGCTCAGGAACTTATTGACATGGTTGCAAATAACCAAGTCATGTACACTTCAGAGAAGAATTCCGTGAATAATGGGATGCCTCAGAGGAAGGGAGTTCTTGAAATTGATGCTCTGAATGCCATATTGGCTCAGAACAAAGTGTTGACTCAGCAAGTCAACATGATTTCTCATAGTCTGAATGGATGGCAAAATGCATCCAACAGCACTAAAGAGCCATCTTCTGAAGAAGAAGCTTATGATCCTGAAAACCCTGCAATGGCAGAGGTAAATTATATGGGTGAACATTATGGAAACACCTATAATTCATCATGGAGAAATCATCCAAATTTCTCATGGAAGGATCAACAAAAGCCTCAATAAGGCTTTAATAATGGTGGAAGAAATAGGCTTAGCAATGTCAAGCCTTATCCATCATCTTCTCAACAACAGATAGAGAATTATGAACAAAATACCTCTAACTTAGCAAATTTAGTCTCTGATCTGTCTAAGGCCACTTTAAGTTTCATGAATGAAACAAGGTCCTCCCTCAGAAATCTAGAGGCACAAGTGGGCCAGCTGAGTAAGAAAATCACTGAAACCCCTCCTAGTACTCTCCCAAGTAATACTGAAGAAAATCCAAAAAGAGAGTGCAAGGCCATTGATATAATCAATATGGCCGAACCTAGAGAGGAAGGAGAGGACGTGAATCCCAATGAGGAAGACCTCATGGGATATCCCTCAAGCAAGAAGGAGTTCCCTATTGAGGATCCAAAGGAATCTGAGGCTCATATAGAGACAATAGAGATTCCATTAAATCTCCTTCTACCATTCATGAGCTCTAAAGACTATTCTTCCTCTGAAGAGGATGAAGATTTAACTGGAGAGCAAGTTGCTTAATATCTAGGAGCCATCATGAAGCTAAATTCCAAGTTATTTGGTAATAAGAGGAAGCATGAACAGCTTCTCTCAATGCAGAGTCAAACAGAGCCCACACAGTCAAACTCTAAGTTTAGTGTTGGGAGGTCACAACCAAACTCTAAGTTTGGTGTTGAACCCCCACATTCAAACTCTAAGTTTGGTGTTGGGAGGTCCTAACATTGACCTGATCACCTGTGAGGCTCCATGAGAGCCCACTGTCAAGCTATTGACATTAAAGAAGCGCTTATTGGGAGGCAACCCAATTTTTATTTATCTAATTTTATTTTTCTTTTTTTTGCTCTTTTATGTTTTATTAGGTTCATGATTATGTGGAGTCACGAAAAAAAGACTAAAATTAAAAACAGAATCAAAAATAGCAGATGAAAAATCACACCCTGGAGGAAGGACTTACTGGCGTTTAAACGCCAATAAGGAGCATCTGGCTGGCATTCAACGCCAGAACAGAGCATAGAGCTGGCGCTGAACGCCAGAAACAAGCATGGAACTGGCATTTAACGCCAGAAACATGCTGCACATGGGTGTTGAACGCCCAGAACATGCATCACCTCGGCATTTAAACGCCAGAATTGTATGCAAAGGCGTTTTACATGCCTAATTGGTGAAGGGATGTAAATCCTTAACACCTCAGGATCTGTGGACCCCACAGGATCCCCACCTACCTCAACTCACCTTCTCCCTTCTTCCCCAAATCACCTTAATCCCTCTTCCCCATCATCTCTTCGCCACTTACATCCATCCATCATTCCCACCCAAACCCACCCTACATGGCCAAAACACAAACATCTCTCCCTCTCCCCTATATCTTCTTCTCCTTCTTCTATTCTTTCTTCTTTTGCTTGAGGGCGAGCAACATTATAAGTTTGGTGTGGTAAAAGCATAGCTTTTTTGCTTTTCTTGCTTTTCCATAACCATTGATGGCACCTAAGGCCAGAGAAACCTCAAAAAAAAGAGAGAGAAGAAAGAGAAGACAAAAGCTTTCACCTCTGAGTCATGGGAGATGGAGATATTCATCTCAAGGGTCCATAACTCAATAGAAGAGCATTTGACTGCACATCAAGAGAGCATGAGAAATTCCCTCATCGAGAAATCCCTGAGATACCTCAGGGGATACATGTTCCTCCACATAATTATTGGAAGCAACTAAGGGTAGGAACACCAAAATCACTAGGGATCATGCAACAGAAGCAAGGAAGAGACATAAAGGAGCTCAAAAAGCACTATTGGACCTTCAAAAGGCGCCACCCTCACTAAGGTGGACTCATTCCTCAACTTCCTTGTTCTTATCTCTCTGTTTTTCAGTTTTTTATGTTATATGTCATCTATGTTTTGTGTCTCTACTTCATGATCATTAGTATGTAGTAAATATGTCTTAAAGCTATGAATAAATTCCATAAATCCTTCACCTTTCTTAAATGAAACATGTTTTTAATACAAAAGAACAAGAAGTATATGAATTTTGAAATTATCCTTGAATTTAGTTTAATTATATTGATGTGGTGACAATACTTTTTGTTTTCTGAATGAATGTTTGAACAGTGCATATTTTTTGATCTTGTTGTTTATGAATGTTAAAATTGTTGGCTCTTGAAAGAATGATGAACAAAGAAAAATGTTATTGACAATCTGAAAAATCATAAAATTGATTCTTGAAGAAAGAAAAAGCAGTGAAAAAACAAAAGCTTGCGGAAAAAAAAGTGGCGAAAAAAATTAGAAAGAAAAAGAAAAAGCAAGCAGAAAATGCCAATAACCCTTAAAACCAAAAGGCAAGGGTAAAAAGGATCCAAGGCTTTGAGCATCAATGGATAGGAGGGCCCAAGGAAATAAATCCAGGCCTAAGCGGCTAAATCAAGCTGTCCCTAACCATGTGCTTGTGTCATGAAGGCCCAAGTGAAAAGCTTGAGATTGAGTGGTTAAAGTCGTGATCCAAAGCAAAAAGAGTGTGCTTAAGAGCTCTGGACACCTCTAACTGGGGACTCTAGCAAAGCTGAGTCACAATCTGAAAAGGTTCACCCAGTCATGTGTCTGTGGCATTTATGTATCCGATGGTAATACTGGAAAACAAAGTGCTTAAGGCCACGGCCAAGACTCATAAAAGTAGCTGTGTTCAAGAATCAACATACTTAACTAGGAGAATCAATAATACTATCTGAAATTCTAAGTTCCTAGAGAAGCCAATCGTTCTAAACTTCAAAGGAAAAAGTGAGATGCCAAAACTGTTCAGAAGCAAAAAGCTACAAGTCCCGCTCATCTAATTAGAATTAATATTCATTGATATTTTGGAATTTATAGTATATTATCTTCTTTTTATCCTATTTTATTTTCAGTTGCTTGGGGACAAGCAACAATTTAAGTTTGGTGTTGTGATGAGCGGATAATTTATACGCTTTTTGGCATTGTTTTTAGGTAGTTTTTAGTAAGATCTAGTTAATTTTAGGGATGTTTTCATTAGTTTTTATGCTAAATTCACATTTCTGGACTTTACTATGAGTTTGTGTGTTTTTCTGTGATTTCAGGTATTTTCTAGCTGAAATTGAGGGACCTGAGCAAAACTCTGATAAGAGGCTGACAAAGGACTGCTGATGCTATTGGAATCTGACCTCCCTGCACTCAAAATAGATTTTCTAGAGATACAGAACTCTAATTGGCGCGCTCTTAATAGCGTTGGAAAGTAGACATCCAGAGCTTTCCAACAATATATAAATGTTCATACTTTATTCGGAATTTGACGACGTACATTGGCGCTCAACACCAGTTCCATGCTGCATTCTGAAGTCAAACGCCAGAAACACGTCACGAACCAGATTTGAACGCCCAAAACATGTTACAACTTGGCGTTCAACTCCAAGAGAAGCCTCAGCTCGTGGATAGATCAAGCTCAGCCCAAGCACACACCAAGTGGACCCCGGAAGTGGATTTATGCATCAATTACTTACCTCTATAAACCCTAGTAGCTAGTTTAGTATAAATAGAAATTTTTACTAGTCTATTAGATATCTCGGTTATCTTGGTTCCATATTTGGATTTTGACATCCTGGTTTTCGTTTTGGGGGCTGGCCATTCGGCCATGCCTGAACCTTGATCACTTATGTATTTTCAACGGTGGAGTTTCTACACACCAAAGATTAAGGGTGTGGATCTCTGCTGTACCTCAAGTTTCAATGCAATTACTACTATCTTCTATCCAGTTCGATTTATTCCTGTTCTAAGATATTTGTTGCACTTCAACTTGATGAATGTGATGATCCATGACACTCATCATCATTCTCACTTATGAACGCGCGTGACTGACAACCACTTCCGTTCTACCTTAGACCGAGCGCATATCTCTTGGATTCCTTAATCAGAATCTTCGTGGTATAAGCTAGAATTGATGGCGGCATTCATGGGAATCCTGAAAGTCTAACCTTATCTGTGGTATTCCGAGTAGGATTCCAGAATTGAATGACTGTGACGAGCTTCAAACTCCTGAAGGCTAAGCGTTAGTGACAGACGCAAAAGAATCACTGGATTCTATTCCAACCTGATTGAGAACCGACAGATGATTAGCCGTACTGTGATAGAGCATTTGGACCATTTCTATTGAGAGGATGGGATGTAGCCATTGACAACAGTGATGCCCTACATACAGCTTGCCATAGAAAGGAGTGACAAAGATTGGATGAAAGCAGTAGGAAAGCAGAGATTCAGAAGGAACACAACATCTCCATACACCTATCTGAAATTCCCACTAATGAATTTACATGAGTATTTCTATCCTTTATTATTTAATTAAGTATCCCTTTATATTTTTCGAAAACCACTATCAATTTGAATCCGCCTGACTGAGATTTACAATGTGACCATAGATTGCTTCATACCAACAATCTCTGTGGGATCGACCCTTACTCACGTAAGGTATTACTTGGACGGCCCAGTACATTTGCTGGTTAGTTGTGCGGAGTTGTGACAAAGTGAGATTCACATTTGAGAGCACCAAGTCTTTGGAGCCATTGTTGATGATCACAATTTCGTCCACCACCCACCTTGACTAAGAGATTCTCACCACTCCATTGGGGATTACCATTGATCTATCAGCAAGTTACAAGGACATCTGTATAGGCTTTACTTCTCCTATAGACAACCTTCTCATCATAGATAGAGGCATCAGATTGATACTTGATCCTAGATCACACAGTGCCTTATCAATGGACATGATGCCAATAGTGCACGGCAAAAAGAAGCTCCCAAGATCTTTGAGTTTTGGTGGACGACCCTTTTGAATTACTACACTGCATTCTTGTGTCAATATCACGATCTCCTTTTCATTTTAGCTTCTCTTCTTGTTAATAAGTTCTTTGAGCAATTTCGCATATAAAGGCATCTGCTCCAATGCTTCAGTAAGTGGAAGATTGATTTCTAGCTTCTTAAAAACCTCTAGAAACTTGGGAAATTGTTGGTCCTTCAGCTGTCTTTGCAACCTTTGAGGGTATGGCATAGGAGGAATGTAAGGTTTCACCACCTTCCTCTGTTCTTGTGGATGCTCTTCCGTGGCTTGCTTTCCCTTCTTTGAAGCTTGTGGCTCTTCCTCCTTCTTCTTGAGCTTCTCCTGGTCCTTTTCTTTAGTTGCCACCTTACTATCAACCTTGTCATTTTCCAGTGTCCTTCCACTTCGGAGTTGAATTGCTTTGCATTCTTCTTTGAGGTTTGGGATGGTATCACTTGGGAAAGTGTTGGTTAGTCTCTCAGTTGGCTGTTTGGACAATTGTCCAATATGTCTTTCTAGATTTCTCAGTGAGGCTTCATGGTTCTTGTTGGCCAACTCTTGATGCTTCATTATTTTCTCCATCATCCTCTCCAGATTGAAGATTCTTTAGGACTCTTGTGGTAGTTGTTGTTGAGTATGGGATGTAGATGGCGAATGAAAGTTTTTTTGGTTAGTTGATGGGTTGTTTGGTGGATAGTAGTTGGATGGGTGTTGATTATTTTATGGTTTTCTGTATGGATTTTGGTTAGCAGTTTGATAATTGTGGTGATTTGTGTTGCGAGAGTTGTTTTGGTTGGAGTTTCTCTGCCAAGAATTTTGGTTTTCTCCCCACTTTAGATTAGGGTGGTTCCTTGATGCCAAGGCATCTAGGCCAGTTTCACTGACCTTTTCTTTACTGTTTTAGGGTAGTTTCATGCATTTTCTTAGTGAATAAGGCAAGTTTTGGATGAAAATACACTCACACCTTGATTCAAGCAACTATTGTGAACTTTGCATGATTTCGTGAGAATTTTGCTAGAATTGCATGATAAATTGATGATGCATAATATCTTGACTTTAGCTAGAGCTTTGATGCACTTTAATTACTTGATTTCGGGGCAAAGGAAGCAAGGAAGAACCACGTTAGTAACACTAACGTGGAATGGTAAAAAGCTTGCAACGTTAATGAGAAAAGTGATCACCAATAACGCCTGCGAAGCCATCCATCGCTCACGTTACTTGCCACGTTAACTAAGTTAACGTGGTAGTTAATGTAGAAGAAAAAGAGAACTCCAACGTTAAGAGAAAACATGAACACCAATAACATTTTTCTCCAACGTTAGTGGTAAAAGTGAACACCACTAACGTTGAGAAACTTGGCAATGATACGTTAACTTAGTTAACATGAACTCTAACGTGGAAGAGAAGAACAAAAGCCAACGTTAGTGACACTCAGTTTTGTCACTAACGTTGGACCAACTAGCATTGCCTACGTTAACTTTCACGTTAAGACCGTTAACGTGAAAGTTAACGTGGAGTTGAGATCAAAGAGCCAACGTTAGTGACACTCACTTTTGTCACTAACGTTGGAAGATGGCATCATTACTACGTTAAGAGCCACGTTAACTTAGTTAACGTGAGTTCTAACGTAGAGAGTTTGGGCATTTGGAGCGTTAGTGACAAAGGTGAGTGTCACTAACGCTCTCGAAGGTGAGACACACCCACATTAAGAGTCACGTTAGCTACACTAACGTGAACTCTAACGTAGGAACAAAAGGCACCAAGCAACGTTAATGGGAAAAGTGACTCCCAATAACGCTCGCGAAGGGGTATAAGCTAACGTTATTGGGAAAAGTGAGTCCCAATAACGTTGGCCAAAAAATTGAGAAGGCAACGTTAGTGGTAACGTTAAGACCACTAACGTTGGAGTTAACGTGGGAACATGAGGGTGGAACGTTAGTGGAAAAAGTGAATGCCACTAACGTTCTCGAACCTACAATGGCACTCAACGTTAATCTCACTAAATGCCCAAGCCTAATTCATATTTCTCTGCAAGCTGGGCCCACTAAAGATGAGAACTGCTTCAACTTAAGATCTAGAGCCCACATCCAAGACTTGAAAAACTCACTAGAAGATCAAGAGGAGTAGTATATATAGGAGTAGTTTTGAACTATAGAGGAGCTTGGCACTTTTGGGTACTACTCTTCGTATATTTATTTTTCTGCACTTTTAGCATGGATTCTTCTTTTCTGCCATTTTTCATTTCTAAAGCTATGAACAACTAAACCCCTTTCATTGGGTTAGGGAGCTCTGTTGTAATTTGATGGATCAATTATAGTTTTCATTCTTTTTCTTCTTTCTTTTCTCTTGATCTTACTAGAAAGCTTTCGATCTTAATTCAATTGGTTAGTTGTCTTGGAAAAGAAACTCTCCATAATTGGATCTTCTTTGAGCCTTGGAAAAGGGATACAGAGATCATGCTAGAAATGCTTTCTCATGTTGGACCAAATTGGGGTTTCGGCGGATATAGTGACATGTAATCCTCCCAACACTTTGATTTGGAAATACATGTGGTATAATCAGTGACCACACTTCATCTCTTCCCATGAGCAATTAAATCAAGGAATTGGGCAATTGTTCAAGCTTAGAAAGATTGGATTGCCAAGGAATTTGGATCCAATCACTTAAGATTGCCAAGGAGATCAATGAATGCATTGATTTAGGAAGAGATGAGAATGAACTTGATCCGGAGAATGCAACATCTCCTGAACCCAATGATTATCCCATTTCTGTTCCTACCTATTCTCTTTACTTTCTGCCATTTATTTTCATGCTCATCACCCCAAACCCCCATTTAAGATTCTGCACTTTAATTTCTGTTATTTACTTTCCAGTCATTTAAATTTTTGCAAGTTCCCAATCTAAATTCTGTTTAGCTCAACTAGCATATTCTTCTGACTAAAGTTACTTGACCAATCAATCCTTGTGGGATTCGACATCACTCTATTGTGAGTTTTACTTGACGACAATTCGGTATACTTGTCGAAGGGAAATTTGTTGAGAGACAAGTTTTCATGCATCAAGTTTATGGCGCCGTTGCCGGGGATTAATTGTGATTAACAAACTACCGGTTGATTGATTTACTAGATTAGACACTTTTCTTTTGTTTTTGTTTTCTTTTGTTTCTTTATTTTCTTTTGCTAACTAACTGTTTGTGATATTGCCTCGCTGGGAATTTCCTCATCTGTGACAATGGAGATTCCAATTTCTTTTGGTGATTATTGTTTGAGACAAAGCTTTCTGCAAGAAAGAAAGGAGCATCCATCATATGGTAGTCAATCAAATTTCATGGGAAACACTCCACCACCACAGAATGATCCACTATACTATGCTCATGGTGGGTGGGAGTATCAAAAACATGAAATGGGGTACTTTTCAGAGCCACAAAATGGTCCATATTTTGATGACTTTGATCACTACTCAAGCTGTGCCTGGGGAGATCAGAACCAAAGAAATTTCACTTATTCACACCCCATTCATCAAGAGCCATCATCCTTTAATTATTCAATCTCACCTTCTAGCTTTCCACATCAAAACCCTTCACCACTTGGACATGCCTCAACACAAAATTCCTTCCCACATCCATATAATTCATCTCACCACTCACACAATGCATTCTATTACACACAAAATTCTTCTCACAGTCCACAAAACCCATATCATTACCCACAAAAGTCACACCACTCTCAGGACATACAACCACAAAATAACCAATTCCGTTCACAAAGTAGCCACCCTCAACCTCCAAATTTCACCCCAGCTATACACCCTCCCCTCGAGGATAAGCTATCAAGGATAGAGAACCTACTGGCAATGCTCTTAGAAGAATCTAAGGACACGAGGACTTTCCAAGAGGAAGTAAAATCCATTATGCAGAACCGGGGGCTTGCCATTAAGAAGCTTGAGGCACAAGTTGGATATCTATCAAAGCAATTCCATACCTATAATTCCCTTAGTGACACCATGGCAAACCCAAGGGAGGAATCAGAAGAAAAAGAAAAAGAGGCACCCATACCAAGTGAGATTTCTATGAAGAAGGAGGAGGTTGTAAGAATATATATGCCTAAGGCTCCATACCCACTAGTGGTGACAAAGGAACATGCAAAATCACTCCCAAAATATTTAATGCAACATCATGTAGAAGAAAGGGAGGAAGTCAGTCAAGGGAGCCCACACTCCAATAAAACAGAGAGTTGCATAGAGGGTGAGTTCATTGAACCACCAATTCAAGAAGCACTTGATGAAGAGGATGCTCCAACCATCATACAACAGCCAAGTCCTGAAATCAAGGTGGTAAAGGCAATCAACATGAGCACTAAAAAGAGGATGGTCACCAAGAAAAGAAGGACAATATCCATGAAGAAGAAAAGGTCAACCAAAAGCCATCCTACCCCTACCCCAACAAGCACGTTTACTCAAGCTAACAACAAAAGAAAGCTTGCTGGGGAGAGGCACTCAAAGCAAGGGGCATTAACTGGCTCCTCTTTCCTCTTGAGGTCATTCTTCTTAACAAACTGGAAGAAAAGGAAGAAAGTCATGAACAAAATGTCAAGCTAATGACATTAAAAGAGTGCTTGTTGGGAGGCAACCCAACCGTAGGTAACATTTCCTTGCTTTGCTTAGTTTACTTTCAATAATTTGGCATATGATTGCATTCTAAGTTTGGTGTTGCCATGCAACAATTTGATATTCAATCTTCACTGGGTACTTGCAACATTCTAAATTGAGAGTGTTACACTAAGTTTGGTGTTGCCATTTATCTTTCATGCAAGGTACCAAACACACCACTTATTAATGCAATCAAAATGTCTCTGTTTGTATCTCTTGTGCCTTTATTGTATCCTTAATCTGGCTTGCTAAAACACATGCATACTCACACTTCATTCTAAGACATTTATGATCCATCATAGACCCCATCACCACTGTTTTAATTGTTGCTTGAGTATAAGCAAGCATTCTAAGTTTGGTGTGGAAAGGGAAAGAATAGGAGGAAAAGGGCAACAACAATGAAGATAAACTACAAGGTGGTAAAGTTCCTTTCTCCTCTTACTTGTTTCCAGCACTTTAAATTGCATGATTATCTTCTATTTTCTTTGTATGCATGTGTGATTACTCCTTGTGAATAAGCATAATTTGATATTTGATTTGTAACATGTTGCGATGATATCATGATTGTCATCTTGAATTTTACTTACACCCAATATCTTTAAGAATGCAACAAAGAAATCATTCTTTTGAAAGGAAAATGTTGAAGAATTTTATAAATCATAGGGCAAGCAAAAGATTAAGAGGAGTGAAGGTTTTGATTGTATGATTGTGTATTGAGGTTGCATGTTTGTGAAAACTTGCATGGGAGCTCATATACAGGAAATGAAGTTTAGAGAAGTATTATGGAATTTCTCAAACATCTATTGATCCAAGAAGCAGTAACAAAAGAAAACAAAAGAAAAAGAAAAACAAAGAACAAGCCTAAGGCTCTGAGCATCAATTACTAGGAAGAAAAAAAGAAAGAAACAAGAACTCAAAGAGTTATTGTCCTAGTTAAATGCTTGTGGTAGATTTGTATCAAAGAAAGAGGCTTGAACAAGTAAATCCTAAGGGGTGCTTCAACACCTAATACCTTAGACCAACTGGTTTGGGAGTATTAATTGAAAGCTTATCCTAAAAAGCCGCTTTGATACATGACACCTAGAGTCGAGGCCAAATCCCAAAAAGAAAGAAAAATGCTAGAAAATAAGTACTGCTTCAAGGTGACAATCTATAAAGAGATCTCCAAAATATCATTTGAATAAAAGTCCTAAGATCTAAGAATTCCAAAATGAAAGAACTAATGAGCACTGGAATCCTTGCATCAGTATACAAATTAGAGTTCACCCCACTGCCACTTATTCACTTCACCCACTAAGGCATCATAAGCAATTCTTTAATACATTCTAATTAAGAGAATTCTTTATTCATAGTTCTTTTCTTGCTTGGGGACAAGCAAGATTTAAGTTTGGTGTTGTGATGCCAAGGCATCTTGGCTAGTTTTACTAGCCATTTTTTGTATGCTTTAGGTTAGTTTCATGCATTTTCTTAGGAAATAAGCAAGTATTTGGTTGAAAATGCAATCATACCATGATTCAAGCAAACATTGAAAATTTTGAATGATTTCATGAGAATTATGCATGAATTGAATGATAAATTGGATGATACATGATCCCATGATTAAGAGCAAGACTTTGATGCACTTTGTTTGATTGATTTCAGGTAACAAGAAGCAGAGAAGAGCCACGTTAGTGGCTACGTTAGTGCCACTAACGTGGCCATTAACGTGGAAGAAAAGAGAAGCCCCAACGTTAGTGAGAAAGTTAGTGGCATTAACTTTATGGAAGTAAAGGGAAACGCCAACGTTAGTGGAAAAAGTGAGTGCCACTAACGTTTGCGAAGCAAAAAGACCCACGTTAGCTTCCACATTAGTTACATTAACGTGGAAGTTAACATGGAAGGAAAGGGAGATGCCAACGTTAGTGGAAAAGGTGATCTCCGCTAACGTTTGCGAAGCAAAAAGACCCACGTTAATGGCCACGTTAACTACATTAACGTGGAAGTTAACGTGGAAGAAAAGGGAGATGCCAACGTTAGTGGGAAAGGTGATCTCCACTAACATTTGTGAAGCAAAAAGACCCACGTTAATGGCCACGTTAACTACATTAACGTGGAAGTTAACGTACGCAAAAATCTCACCTGGTAGCCTGACCATGCCTTCTTCAAACAAGAGTAACTTGAGCCAAAAAACTTCAAATGAGGTGATTCCAATAGCATTGGATAGTAGGATTCCAGAGCTTTCCAAGCATATATGGCATACATGGTGGACACTAAATTTGAGGGAGAAAACCTGCCCCGAAAGTGCAAAGATGAACATGGTATCAACCTGTAGTAAGGCCAACTAACCCCTTCACATTCCAAGAAGTGTAACTCGAGCTGTAGAGCTCCAAATGATGCGCTTTCAAAGGCGTTGGAAAGTAGACATCCAGGGCTTTCCAACAATATATAATAGTATGGAGGTGGACATTAAGATTGAGCTCCAGAACCTGGCAACATTAAACCCCTGATCGCTAGCGTTATCGTGACTCACGTTTTCCAGTAACGCTAGTGACTGTGCCAGCGACCTTGTCTACTTCAAAGGAGCATAACTTGAGATACAGAGGTCCAATTGAGGTAATTCTAGTTGTGTTAGAAAGCTGACATTCAGATCTTTCGAAATATATATAATAGTCTATAGTGGGCATGAAATTGAAGCACAAATAAGAGGCATCTTTTAAGCCCCAAAAACACCAACTGGGTAGCAAGTGTGACATTAGCCACACTAACTTTAGCAATAACGCCACACTTGTAGCATTAGTGTGGCTAACGATAGCACTAACTTTAGCACATGGACCTCAACTTCATTTACTTCTCTTTCAAGGACCACCCAACCTCAAGGAAGCAAGCCCACAAGTGTCAACCAATCAAGGCCACAAGAAGCATCTAGAATAGAAATTTCCATTTAATTGTAATTTGCTTTTAATTTCATTTTATAATTTAGGAGACCCTATATAAAGGCCTTAGTTTGTAAATTCAAGGTAGGCTGGAGATTGGGGATTGAAGAGGGGTCTTCGGACTCCCTCCCCTCATATACTTTTCCTTCTCTTTCTTTTCTTTGTACTTTTCATTTATGAATTTGGAAGTTTCAATGTTAGTTTTAATTTTCACCTTTACTTTTCTGCACTTTCTTTCTTTTCTATTTTGGTAGAGCAATGATCAACTAACTCTTTTCATTGGCTTAGAGAGCTCTATTGTGATTCAATGGATCAATTGTAGTTCTTATTCTTCTTCTTCTTTCTTTTCTCTTGATTTTACTAGAGAGCTTTCGATCTTCATCCAATTGGGTAATTGTCTTGGAAGAGAAATTGCTCATACTTGGATTTCCTCGGAACCTTGGAAGAGGAATGAGAAAATCATGCTAGAAAATCTTTCTCACATTGGATTAGGTTGGGGGTTGATGTGTGGAAAACGATCCAACACAAAACTCACCGGCAAGTGTACCGGGTCGAATCAAGTAATAAAACTCACGGGAGTGAGATCGATCCCACAGGGATTGAAGGATTGAGCAATTTTAGTTCAGTGGTTGATTTAGTCAAGCGAATCAAGTATTGGTTGAGTGATTTTGTATCCAACAGTAAGTAAATAGCAGAAAATGTAAAGGGAGAGGGATGAATTGCAGAAATTAAAGAGAACTGAAAGTAAAAGTGTTGAATCTTAAAGAACAAGAAATTAAATGACTAAAACTTAAAGTGCAAGAAATGTAAATTGCAGTAACTTAAAGTGCACGAAATATAAATTGCTTGAATGGAAAAAGGGATTTAAGGACTGGGAATTCAGAATTTAAGCAAGGAAAATTAACTTGCAGCAATTATCAAAGAAAGAGATGAATTGAAACTGTCTAGATCTCAAATAGAAATGGAAATTTGATTGCAGCAGTGGTTCAACAGAAGCACCAAAAGGAAAATTGGATCCCAGGACTCCAGAGACTAGATAGCAAAGTCTAGATCTCAATTGCCTTCCCAAATCCAAGTTCACAAAGCAATTAAAGAGAAATTGAAGAATGAAGCAGTAAAGGAAATTGAATTCAACTCAATTATGCAGTAGGAAAATCAAAGAGATCTTAAATGGAGATTGAGACAGAAGTTCCTCAATTCTTCACACTCAAGACTCAATCAAGAAAAGTAAAAAGTTCTCAAGCAAGAATAAGGAAGAAGAGAGATCAATTCTCCTTCCCAATTCTCTAAGATTTCAGTTCAAAGCTTTCAAAGAAAATGAAGTCTAAAGATGTAAAAATTCAAAAATAAAAAAAGGTCCTAATTACATCAAACTTTCTCCTATTTATACACTTTCTATTCTTGGATTTTGGAATTTGAATGGGCTTTTGATTTGGTGAAGAAATGAATTAAATTGAATTTTTAATCCAATTTTCAGCCCATGAAGAATTTCGCTCCAGGAGGCTGCTCTGCTCTTGTGGAGAGCAGAGCAGGGAAATCTAGCATGAGGCCTCGTGTGTGCTTGCTGCTGGCCGTGCCAATTCGTGTGCGCGCCCAAGCTCCTAGCCGTGCGTCAATGTGCTGCCCGTGCCATGCTAAGGAACGCTGCTCTGCTCTTCTTGTGGGCAGCGCAGCAAGGCAACCAAGGGTCCTTGGTTCGAAACTTGGTGGGGGCATACGCTGCCCCTTTTTCCTTGGCTTTCTTGGCACCAAAGTAGCGCCTAGTTCCTTGCTTCCCCAAGGTGTTGTGTTCGATCCTTGAAGGTTGAAAACAAGCCAATTTTGGCTTGTTTTCCTTGTATTTGAGCGCTACTTCCTTCCCTTCTTGTCTTGGGTTCGAAACCCATGGGTAGCACTAGGAGAGCAATTTCCTTTGAATTTTTCTTGCATGGAGCCCGATATTGCTCTTGAGGAGGGCAGGGCAGAATTTTTTTCTTCCTTTGGTCCTTGGCATAGAATTGTGCTCCGCTCTTATGGAGGGCAGGGCAGTGATATTTTGGAGGCTTGGTTCATTATGCTGCTCTCTTGGAGGGCAGTGTGCTCTTGTGGAGAGCAGTGTTGCTTCCTCCTTCAATGTTGCACCACACTTCTCCTTCTTTCACCACACCATTTTCTTTCCTTGGCCACACTTCTTAAGCCACGTTTTTCTTCTTTTCTTCTATTCTTCACCTACAAGAAATCAAAACAACCAATCAAAGTATCTCCAAACTCATAAGGTTTATAAATCATTAAAAAATCAATTAATTTTAGCTCAAACCTCATGATTTAGCATCAATTGAATGGTGGTTGTTTGATTTAAAGAAGTCATGCATTTTCATTCCAAAATACTTACTTAGGATGCAAGAAAGTGCATAAGGACTAGTGAAACAGGTGAAATTAGCTTGAAAAATGGGTATATGATGACTTGTCATCACAACACCAAACTTAAATCTTGCTTGTCCCCAAGCAAGCATCAACACTAAGAGAAAATGAAATGAACAAGAAGAGCAAACATATCATTATTAGGCATATAGCAGAACTTGATTCATGGAGTTTTTATGCAGACAATGATAACTCAGTTATTGTTTGCTGTTACATAATATACACTTTTCCTCAAAGGCTTACTAAGCTTGCTGTTATAAGGTCTACTTTTTACTTGCTCCCTTGCTAACTTTTCTTTTCCTTTTTTACTTAACAAGCTTATTCTTCTTTGAAGGCTTAGTGTCAAATGTTGCAGTAGCCTTTGGCTTTATTCTTACTCAACATCTTTCCACCACAGACACATGGCTCACTATTTCCTCCTAGGATCATTGATGCCCAGCATCTCTTCGGATAATGGTGGACGAAATTGTGATCACTATTCTTTAAGTTGCACTCATTGTAAAATTATGGAATTTGAAATTGGCACGAGTGGACACAACTCCGTTCAACTAACCAGCAAGTGTACTGGGTCGTCCAAGTAATAAACCTTACGTGAGTAAGGGTCGATCCCACAGAGATTGTTGGTATGAAGCAAGCTATGGTCACCTTGTAAATCTCAGTTAGGCAGATTAAAATTGGTTTATGGTTTCGAAAATAGAAATAAGAAAATAAATAATAAAAGGGATAGAATACTCATGCAGATTCATTGGTGGGAATTTCAGATAAGCGAATGGAGGTACTGTATGGCTCAAGGACGCCTGCTCTCCCACTGCTTCAACTCAATCCTTCTTACTCCTTTCCATGGCAAGCTGTGTATAGGGGTTCACCATCAGCGGTGGCTACTTTCAATCCTCTCGGGAAAATGATCCTATGCGGCTGTCACTCGCATGGCTAATCGTCTGGAGGCATCACCCATGGTTGATGGCTACATCCCATCCTCGCAGTGAAAACTACGCTCACGCGCTCTGTCACAGCACGGCTAATCACTGGTTGGTTCCTGCGCCTACTGGAATAGAACCCCTTGATTCTTTTGTGTCTGTCACTAACGCCCAGCACTTGCAAGTTTGAAGCACGTCACAGTCATTCATTACCGGAATCCTACTCGGAATACCACAGACAAGGTGAGACTTTCCGGATTCCCGGGATCCTACTCGGAATACCACAGACAAGGTGAGACTTTCCGGATCCTCATAAATGCCGCCATCTATCTAGCTTATACCACGAAGATTCTGTTGGGGAATCTAAGAGATACACATTCAAGCTCTGTTGCATGTAGAACGGAAGTGGTTGTCAATCACGTGCGTTCATAAGTGAGAATGATAATGAGGGTTACTTATCATCACATTCATCATGTTCTTGGGTACAAATGAATATCTTGGAATAAGAATAAGAGAGATTTGAATAAAAGAGAATAGAATTGCATTAATACTTGAGGTACAGCAGAGCTCCACACCCTTAATCTATGGTGTGCAGAAACTCCACCGTTGAAAATACATAAGCAAAAGGTTCAGGCATGGCCGAATGGCCGGCCCCTATGTGGTCACAAGACCGAATGATCAAAGACCTAAAGTGATCAAAGATATCTAATACAATAGATAAATGTTCTATTTATAATAAACTAGCTCCTAGGGTTTACATGAGTAAGTAATTGATGCATAAATCCACTTCTGGGGGCCACTTGGTGTATGCTTGGGCTGAGCTTGATTAATCCACGAGCTGAGGCTTCTCTTGGAGTTGAACTCCGAGTTATGACGTGTTTTGGGCGTTCAACTCCGGATCATGACATTTTTCTGGCGTTTAACTCCAGACAGCAGCATGTACTTGGCGTTCAACGCCAAGTTACGTCATCAATCTCCGTTGAGAGCGCACCATTTGGAGTTCTGTAGCTCCAGAAAATCCATTTCGAGTGCAGGGAGGTCAGATTCCAACAGCATCAGCAGTCCTTTTGTCAGCCTTCTTCAGAGTTTTGCTCAAGTCCCTCAATTTCAGCCAGAATTTACCTGAAATCACAGAAAAACACACAAACTCATAGTAAAGTCCAGAAATGTGAATTTAACATAAAAACTAATGAAAACATCCCTAAAAGTAGCTCAAACTTACTAAAAACTATATAAAAACAATGCCAAAAAGCGTATAAATTATCCGCTCATCACAACACCAAACTTAAATTGTTGCTTGTCCCCAAGCAAATGAAAATCAAATAGGATAAAAGAAGAGAATATACTATAAATTCCAGAATATCAATGAATATTAATTTAATTAGATGAGCGGGACTTGTAGCTTTTTGCTTCTGAATAGTTTTGGCATCTCACTTTTTCCTTTGAAGTTCAGAGTGATTGGCGTCTCTGGGAACTCAGAATTTCGGATAGTGTTATTGACTTTCCTAGTTAAGCATGTTGATTCTTGAACACAGCTACTTATGAGTCTTGGCCGTGGCCCTAAGCACTTTGTTTTCCAGTATTACCACCGGATACATCAATGCCACAGACACATAACTGGGTGAACCTTTTCAGATTGTGACTCAGCTTTGCTAGAGTCCCCAGTTAGTGGTGTCCAGAGCTCTTAAGCACACTCTTTTGCCTTGGATCACGACTTTAACCACTTAGTCTCAAGCTTTTCACTTGGACCTTCATGACACAAGCACATGGTTAGGGACAGCTTGATTTAGCCGCTTAGGCCTGGATTTTATTTCCTTGGGCCCTCCTATCCATTGATGCTCAAAGCCTTGGATCCTTTTTACCCTTGCCTTTTGGTTTTAAGGGCTATTGGCTTTTTCTACTGCTCCTTCTTTTTCTTTCTATTTTTTTTCGCCACTTTTTTTTTTTCGCAAGCTTCCTTTTTCACTGCTTTTTCTTGCTTCAAGAATCAATTTCATGATTTTTCAGATCATCAATAACATTTCTCTTTGTTCATCATTCTTTCAAGAGCCAACAATTTTAACATTCATAAACAACAAGATCAAAAATATGCACTGTTCAAGCATTCATTCAGAAAACAAAAAGTATTGCCACCACATCAATATAATTAAATTAAATTCAAGGATAAATTCGAAATTCATGTACTTCTTGTTCTTTTGAATTAAAACATTTTTCATTTAAGAGAGGTGAAGGATTAATGGATTTTATTCATAGCTTTAAGGCATGGTTACATACTAATGATCATGAAGTAGAGACACAAAACATAGATAAACACAACATTAAAAACCAAAAACAGAAAGAAATAAAGAACAAGGAATGAATCCACCTGAGTGAGGGTGGCGCCTTCTTGAAGGTCCAATGGTGCTTTTTGAGCTCCTCTATGTCTCTTCATTGCTTCTGTTGAATGATTCCTAGTAATTTTGGTGTTTCTACCCTTAGTTGCTTCCAATATTTGTGTGGAGGATAACATATTCCCTGAGGTATCTCAGGGATCTCTTGATTTGCAGCCACATGTTCTACCACTGAGCTATGACGGCTTATAGTCTTTCCATCTCCCAAGACTCAGAGGTGGAAGCTTTTGTCTTCCCTTTGAGGTTTCTCTGGCCTTAGGTGCCATTAATGGTAATGGAAAAGCAAAAAAGCTATGCTTTTACCACACCAAACTTAAAATATTGCTCGCCCTCGAGCAAGAGAAGAAAGAAGAGAGGAAGAAGAAGAAGAAGAAAATGGAGGTGAGTGAGGGGAGATAGATTCGGCTATATGGGTGGGATTGGGTGGGAAAGAGAAGTTGAATTGTAAAGGTAGGTGGGGTGTATGGGGAAGAGTGGATAGATGTAGGTGGTGAATGAAAAATAGAAGGAATGACCATGAATGGAAAGAGAGAGGGCGAGGTAGGTGGGGATCCTGTGAGGTCCACAGATCCTGAGATGATCCTGTGGGGTCCACAGGTCCTGAGGTGTCAAGGAATTCCATCCCAGCACCAAATAGGCATGTAAATTGCCTTGGCACACCATTCTGGCGTTCAAACGCCCATTGGTGCACGTTCTGGGTGTTCAACGCCCATGTAAAGCATGTTTTTGGCGTTGAACGCCAGTTTCATGCTTGTTACTGGCGTTCAGCGCCAGTTTTTCCTCTTTGGGCACATTCCTGGCGTTTAGCGCCAGGATGTTGCTTGTTTCTGGCGTTCAGCGCCAGAATGGTGCTCTGTTCTGGCGTTGAACGCCAGCCAGATGCATCTTACTGGCGTTGAACGCCAGCCTGTGCGTCCTCCAGGGTGAAAATTTTTTTTCTTCTGTTTTTGACTCTGTTTTTAATTTTTTTGATTTTTTTCGTGACTCCTCATGATCATGTACCTAATAAAACATAAAATAACAATAAAATAAAAATTAGATAATTAAAATTGGGTTGCCTCCCAACAAGCGCTTCTTTAATGTCAATAGCTTGACAGTGGCTCTCATGGAGCCACAAGGTGATCAGGTCAATATTAGTGTGTAGTCCCAACACCAAACTTAGAGTTTGGATATGGGATCTTAACACCAAACTTAGAGTTTGGTTGTGGCTTCACAACACCAAACTTAGAGTTTGACTGTGTGGGCTCTTCTTGACTCTGAACTGAGAGAAGCTCTTCCTGCTTATTCTCTTTTGTCACAGAGGGATGGCCATGTGCCTTAAACACAAGGTAGTCCCCATTCAATTGAAGGACTAATTCACCTCTGTTGACATCTATCACAGCTCCTGCTGTAGCTAGGAAAGGTCTTCCAAGGATGATGCAATCATCCTTTTCCTTCCTAGTGTCTAAGATTATGAAATCAGCAGGGATGTAAAGGCCTTCAACCTTTACTAGCACGTCCTCTACTATTCCATAAGCTTGTCTCAATGACTTATCTGCCAATTGTAATGAGAACAAGGCAGGTTGTACCTCAATGATCCCTAACTTCTCCATTACAGAGAGTGGCATAAGATTTATCCCTGACCCTAGATCACATAGAGCTTTGAAAAAGCTCATGGTGCCAATGGTACAAGGTATTAAGAACTTGCCAGGATCTTGTTTCTTTTGAGGTAGAGTTTTCTGAATCCAAGTATCTAGTTCACTAATGAGCAAGGGAGGTTCACTTTCCCAAGTCTCATTACCAAACAACTTGGCATTCAGATTCATGATAGCTCCTAAATATTGAGCATCTTGCTCTCCAGTCACATCTTCATCCTCTTCAGAGGAAGAATAGTCTTCAGAGCTGATGAATGGCAGAAGGAGATTTAATGGAATCTCTATGGTCTCTACATGAGCCTCAGATTCCTCTGGATCCTTATTAGGAAACTCCTTCTTGCTTGAAGGACGTCCCAGGAGGTCTTCCTCACTAGGATTTTCGTCCTCCTCCTCCCTAGTGCATTCGGCCACTTTGACTAAATCAATGGCCTTGCACTCTCCTTTTGGATTCTCTTCTGTATTGCTTGGGAGAATACTGGGAGGAGTTTCAATAACTTTCTTACTCAGCTGGCCCACTTGTGCCTCCAAATTTCTAATGGAGGATCTTGTTTCATTCATGAAACTGAAAGTGGCCTTTGACAGATCAGAGACAATATTGGCTAAATTAGAAGTGTTTTGTTCAGAATTCTCTGTCTGTTGCTGAGAAGATGATGGATATGGCTTGCTATTGCTTAGCCTATTGCGTCCACCATTGTTAAAGCCTTGTTGAGGCTTTTGTTGATCCTTCCAGGAGAAATTTGGATGATTTCTCCATGATGGGTTATAGGTGTTTCCATAAGGTTCACCCATGTAATTAACCTCTGCCATGGCAGGGTTCTCAGGATCATAAGCTTCTTCAGAAGCTACCTCTCTAGTACTGTTGGATGCATGTTGCAATCCGTTCAGATTTTGAGAGATTATGTTGACCTGTTGAGTCAACATTTTGTTCTGAGCCAATATGGCATTCAGAGCATCAATTTCAAGAACTCCTTTCTTCTGAGGTATCCCATTATTCATGGAATTCCTCTCAGAGGTATACATGAATTGGTTGTTTGCAACCATGTCAATGAGTTCTTGAGCCTCTTCAGGCGTTTTCTTCAGGTGAATAGATCCACCTGCTGAATGGTCCAATGACATTTTCGAAAATTCAGAGAGACCATAATAGAATATATCTAATAGGGTCCATTCTGAAAACATATCAGATGGACATCTTTTGGTCAGCTGCTTGTATCTTTCCCAAGCTTCATAGAGGGATTCACCATCTTTTTGTTTGAAGGTTTGAACATCCACTCTCAGCTTGCTCAGCTTTTGAGGAGGAAAGAATTTATCCAAGAAGGCTGTGACCAGCTTGTCCCAGGAGTCCAGACTATCCTTAGGTTGTGAATCCAACCAAATTCTAGCTCTGTCTCTTACAGCAAAAGGGAAAAGCATGAGTCTGTAGACTTCAGGATCAACTCCATTCGTCTTTTCAGTCTCACAGATCTGCAAGAACTCAGTTAAGAACTGATAAGGATCTTCAGATGGAAGTCCATAAAACTTGCAGTTTTGTTGCATTAATGCAACTAGTTGAGGCTTAAGCTCAAAGTTATTGGCTCCAATGGCAGGAATGGAGATGCTTCTTCCATCAAACTTGGACATTGGCTTTGTGAAGTCACCAAGCATTCTCCTTGCATTATTATTATTATTTTCGGCTGCCATCTCCTTCTCTTGTTCAAAAATTTCTGAAAGGTTATTTCTGGATTGTTGTAATTTAGCTTCTCTTAATTTTCTCTTCAGAGTCCTTTCAGGTTCTGGATCAACTTCAACAAAAGTGCCTTTTTCCCTGTTCCTGCTCATATGAAAGAGAAGAAAACAAGAAAAGAAAGAGGAATCCTCTATGTCACAGTATAGAGATTCCCTTATGTTAGTAGAAGAAGAAAGGGGTTAGAAGAATGGAGATGGGGATTCGGATTTTTGGATGAAGAGAGGTGAAGAGAAGTGTTAGTAATTAAATAATTAAATAGAAGAAGAAAAGAGAAGGAAGATTTCGAAAATAATTTTTGAAAAAGAGGTTAGTAATTTTCGAAAATCAAAGACAAAATATAATTAAAATTAAAATTTAAAACAAAAAGAATTTTTGAAAAAGAGAGGGAGAATTTTCGAAAATTAGAGAGGGAAAAGTAGTTAGGTGGTTTTGAAAAAGATAAGAAACAAACAAAAAGTTAGTTAGTTGATTGAAAAAGATTTGAAATCAAATTTTGAAAAAGATAAGAGGATAAGAAGTTAGATAAGATATTTTGAAATCAAATTTTGAAAAAGATAAAATTTTTGAAAAAGATAAGATAAAAGATAAAAAGATAAGATAAAAATTTTAATAAAAAGATATTTTGAAAAAGATTTAATTTTTAAAAAGACTCAACTAACAAGAAACTACAAGATAAGATTCTAGAACTTAAAGATTGAACCTTTCTTAACAAGAAAGTAACAAACTTCAAATTTTTGAACCAATCACATTAATTGTTAGCTAATTTTCGAAAATTTGATATAAAGATAAGAAAAAGATTTTGAAAATATTTTGAAAAAGATTTTTGAAATTTTCGAAATTTATAAAAAAAATGAAAAAGATATGATTTTTGAAAAAGATTTTGAAAATATAAGATTTTTAAAATTGAAATTTTGACTTGACTTGTAAGAAACAACTAATTTTAAAATTTTTGACCAAGTCAACCCAAAATTTCGAAAATTTGGAGGAAAATAAGGAAAAGATATTTTTTTGATTTTTTAAATTTTTAATTATGAAAGAGAAAAACAACAAAAATATTCAATGCATGAAATTTTTAGATCAAAACAATGAATGCATGCAAGAATGCTATGAATGTCAAGATGAACACCAAGAACACTTTGAAGATCATGATGAACATCAAGAACATAATTTTGAAAAATTTTTAATGCAAAGAAAACATGCAAGACACCAAACTTAGAAATCTTTAATGCATGGAAAATATGAATGCAAAAGTGTACATGAAAAAACAACAAACAACACAAAACAAGAAATCATCAAGATCAAACAAGAAGACTTATCAAGAACAACTTGAAGATCATGAAGAACACTTTGAATGCATGAATTTTCAAAAAAAAAATGCAAGAAAAAATGTTTAAAGCATGCAATTGACACCAAACTTAAAAATTGACTCAAGACTCAAACAAGAAACACAAAATATTTTTGGTTTTTATGATTTTATGATTTTTTTTGTATTTTTATTATTTTTTTCGAAAATATTTTTGGAAAAACGAAAAATAAAAGAAAAATTTTTGAAAAAGATTTTTGAAAAGAAAATGACCTAATCTGAGCAACAAGATGAACCGTTAGTTGTCCATACTCAAACAATCCCCGGCAACGGCGCCAAAAACTTGGTGGACGAAATTGTGATCACTATTCTTTAAGTTGCACTCATTGTAAAATTATGGAATTTGAAATTGGCACGAGTGGACACAACTCCGTTCAACTAACCAGCAAGTGTACTGGGTCGTCCAAGTAATAAACCTTACGTGAGTAAGGGTCGATCCCACAGAGATTGTTGGTATGAAGCAAGCTATTGTCACCTTGTAAATCTCAGTTAGGCAGATTAAAATTGGTTTATGGTTTCGAAAATAGAAATAAGAAAATAAATAATAAAAGGGATAGAATACTCATGCAGATTCATTGGTGGGAATTTCAGATAAGCGAATGGAGGTACTGTATGGCTCAAGGACGCCTGCTCTCCCACTGCTTCAACTCAATCCTTCTTACTCCTTTCCATGGCAAGCTGTGTATAGGGGTTCACCATCAGCGGTGGCTACTTTCAATCCTCTCGGGAAAATGATCCTATGCGGCTGTCACTCGCATGGCTAATCGTCTGGAGGCATCACCCATGGTTGATGGCTACATCCCATCCTCGCAGTGAAAACTACGCTCACGCGCTTTGTCACAGCACGGCTAATCACTGGTTGGTTCCTGCGCCTACTGGAATAGAACCCCTTGATTCTTTTGTGTCTGTCACTAACGCCCAGCACTTGCAAGTTTGAAGCACGTCACAGTCATTCATTACCGGAATCCTACTTGGAATACCACAGACAAGGTGAGACTTTCCGGATTCCCGGGATCCTACTCGGAATACCACAGACAAGGTGAGACTTTCCGGATCCTCATAAATGCCGCCATCTATCTAGCTTATACCACGAAGATTCTGTTGGGGAATCTAAGAGATACACATTCAAGCTCTGTTGCATGTAGAACGGAAGTGGTTGTCAATCACGTGCGTTCATAAGTGAGAATGATAATGAGGGTTACTTATCATCACATTCATCATGTTCTTGGGTACGAATGAATATCTTGGAATAATAATAAGAGAGATTTGAATAAAAGAGAATAGAATTGCATTAATACTTGAGGTACAGCAGAGCTCCACACCCTTAATCTATGGTGTGCAGAAACTCCACCGTTGAAAATACATAAGCAAAAGGTTCAGGCATGGCCGAATGGCCAGCCCCCATGTGGTCACAAGACCGAATGATCAAAGACCTAAAGTGATCAAAGATATCTAATACAATAGATAAATGTTCTATTTATAATAAACTAGCTCCTAGGGTTTACATGAGTAAGTAATTGATGCATAAATCCACTTCCGGGGCCCACTTGGTGTATGCTTGGGCTGAGCTTGATTAATCCACGAGCTGAGGCTTCTCTTGGAGTTGAACTCCGAGTTATGACGTGTTTTGGGCGTTCAACTCCGGATCATGACGTTTTTCTGGCGTTTAACTCCAGACAGCAGCATGTACTTGGCGTTCAACGCCAAGTTACGTCGTCAATCTCCGAATAAAGTATGGACTATTATATATTGCTGGAAAGCTCTGGATGTCTACTTTCCAACGCCGTTGAGAGCGCGCCATTTGGAGTTCCGTAGCTCCAGAAAATATATTTCGAGTGCAGGGAGGTCAGATTCCAACAGCATCAGCAGTCCTTTTGTCAGCCTTCTTCAGAGTTTTGCTCAAGTCCCTCAATTTCAGCCAGAATTTACCTGAAATCATAGAAAAACACACAAACTCATAGTAAAGTCAAAAAATGTGAATTTAACATAAAAACTAATGAAAACATCCTTAAAAGTAGCTCAAACTTACTAAAAACTATATAAAAACAATGCCAAAAAGCGTATAAATTATCCGCTCATCAGATAACTAAATGTTCTGTATCTAGGTTGCTCTTTATTGTGGACTTTCAATTGGCCATCCCAAAACAGTTGATCTAAGTGACCAGGTTTTGAAATACCCCTCAGAATTTACTTGTTCAAGCATATCCTAGTACAAGAACACCAGAGGCATGTGTCCTAGGGTCCAAGCTATT
The DNA here is from genome assembly GCF_003086295.3 of Arachis hypogaea. Lineage (NCBI taxonomy): Eukaryota > Viridiplantae > Streptophyta > Magnoliopsida > Fabales > Fabaceae > Arachis > Arachis hypogaea. Next base: position 85,883,915 of record NC_092038.1, on the reverse strand, counting down.
GGTGTCCAGCCTTTATTCTTTGTTTTTCTTACCACATTGGCTTTTTCCACTTCCTTTTCTTTCTGTTTTATTTTGTTCTCAAGGGATTTTTTTTCTTTACTGATAGGAACCTTTATGACAGCAAGCTAGCTCACACTTCAATGAAAATGACATTATGCAGCAATTATTTCATGAGTTATGCATTTAATCAAGCACATATACCACCATTAACTTCCATTCCAACTTATGCAACATTGGATATTCACTTTCTAATTCAAACAATTCTCTTTTATTCAAGCATATGGGAAACAAAACAAAACTTAGCTAAGTGATGTATGACAGGCATTATGCAGATCAGCATACTTAATCAAACAACTTCACTTGCAACTAGATACACACTTTAGCAAGATATATAATGGTTCCCAGATTCAAGACAATTTACAACAGCAAGGATTAAGTTTAGATACAACCTTTGAAGTTGCAACCCTTTGATTCTTCAGTCTGCTGTGTTCTCTTTGAGTTAAGATGCACAATATCTTCAATGGTTGACTAATGTCCTGCATAGTTCTCAAAGATTGCTTGCTTCTCAAGCCTTTGTGCAATTGATTATGGCTTTTTGAACTTACTTTGGTGTGTGAACACCAAACTTAGTTCCTTGCCACTATTTTTCATGCATCAACTTAACCATATGTGAAATCTTGTGTCCTTGCTAAAGGTTATGGATTTAAAACTAGAAAGCAGTTAAATAGTTGGATAATTTTGTTTGATTGCTTGGAGCTAGCATTATGCAGGAGGTGAGAATGTTCCTTTAAATGAGATTTTGGTGGAACACCAAACTTAGAATCTTTCATTCTCCCTTAAATTGTTTTGGTGTGCAACACCAAACTTAGCTCCTTGCAATGCATACCAATTATTCAACAAAATTTTTTTTTTATTGAAAAAAAATCTATGAAAAGAAAACTACCTCAGGTTGGGTTGCCTCCCAATAAGCGCTCTTTTAGTGTCACTAGCTTGATGATGAGCGGATAATTTATACGCTTTTTGGCATTGTTTTCATATAGTTTTTAGTAAGTTTGAGCTACTTTTAGGGATGTTTTCATTAGTTTTTATGTTAAATTCACATTTCTGGACTTTACTATGAGTTTGTGTGCTTTTCTGTGATTTCAGGTAAATTCTGACTGAAATTGAGGGATTTGAGCAAAACTCTGAAGAAGGCTGACAAAAGGACTGCTGATGCTGTTGGAATCTGACCTCCCTGCACTCGAAATGGATTTTCTGGAGCTACAGAACTCCAATTGGCGCGCTCTCAACGGCGTTGGAAAGTAGACATCCAGGGCTTTCCAGCAATATATAATAGTCCATACTTTATTCGAAGAATGACGACGTAACTTGGCGTTGAACGCCAAGTTCATGCTGCTGTCTGGAGTTAAACGCCAGAAAAACGTCATGATCCGGAGTTGAACGCCCAAAACACGTCATAACTCAGAGTTCAACGCCAAGATATGCCTTAGCACGTGAATTCATCAAGCTCAGCCCAAGCACACACCAAGTGGGCCCCGGAAGTGGATTTATGCATCAATTACTTACTCATGTAAACCCTAGTAGCTAGTCTAGTATATATAGGACATTTATCTATTGTATTAGACATCCTGGATTGTATTTTGATCCTGTGATCACGTTAGAGAGGGCTGGCCATTCGGCCATGCCTGAACTCTTTGCTTATGTATTTTCAACGGTGGAGTTTCTGCACACCATAGATTAAGGGTGTGGAGCTCTGCTGTACCTCAAGTATTAATGCAATTCTATTATCTTTTATTCAATTCTCTCTTATTCTTATTCCAAGATATTCATTCGTACCCAAGAACATGATGAATGTGATGAGTCAGATTACCCTCATTATCATTCTCACTTATGAATGCGCGTGATTGACAACCATGTCCGTTCTACATGCAACAGAGCTTGAATGCGTATCTCTTAGATTCCCCAACAGAATCTTCGTGGTATAAGTTAGATAGTTGGCGGCATTCATCTGGATCCGGAAAGTCCAACCTTGTCTGTGGTGTTCCGAGTAGGATCCTGGGAGTCCGGAAAGTCCAACCTTGTCTGTGGTGTTCCGAGTAGGATTCCGATCATGAATGACCGTGACGTGCTTCAAACTTTAACCTGCTGGGCGTTGGTGACAGACGCAAAAGAGGGATTCTATTCCAGTAGGAGCGGGAACCAACCGGTGATTAGCCGTACTGTGACAGAGTGCGTTGCATAGTTTTCACTGCGAGGATGGGATGTAGCCATCAGCCACGGGTGATGCCTCCAGACTGGTTAGCTGTGCGAGTGACAGCCGCACAGGTTATTTCCCCGTGAGGAATGAAAGTAGCCACAGTTGATGGTGAACCCCTATACAAAGCTTGCCATGGAAAGGAGTGAGAAGGATTGAGTAGAAGGAGTAGGAGAGCAGGCGTCCAAGAGCTCTACAGCATCTCCATCCGCTTATCTGAAATTCCCACCAATGAATCTGCATAAGTGTTCTATCCCTTTTATTATTCCTTTTTAATTATTATAATTACAATTCCTCTTTTTTCTACCTGACTGAGATTTGCAAGGTGACCATAGCTTGCTTCATACCAACAATCTCTGTGGATTCGACCCTTACTCACGTAAGGTTATTACTTGGACGACCCAGTACACTTGCTGGTTAGTTGAACAAGATTGTGAAGAAAATAAACAATGCCCTCAGAGTATACATCTTTTATAAATACATACAAGTGATCACAATTTCGTCCACCAAGTTTTTGGCGCCGTTGCCGGGGATTGTTCGAGTATGGACAACTGACGGTTCATCTTGTTGCTCAGATTAGGTAATTTTCTTTTCAAAAATCTTTTTCAAAAATTTTTCTTTTATTTTTCGTTCTTCCAAAAATGTTTTTCGGAAAAAAAAAATTAATAAAAATACAAAAAAATTAGAAAATCATAAAAATCAAAAATATTTTGTGTTTCTTGTTTGAGTCTTGTGTTAATTTTTAAGTTTGGTGTCAATTGCATGCTTTTAAAATTTTTCTTGCATTGTTTTCGAAAATTCATTCATTCATAGTGTTCTTCATGATCTTCAAGTTGTTCTTGACAAGTCCTCTTGTTTGATCTTGATGATTTCTTGTTTTGTGTCTTTTGTTGTTTTTCATGTGCATTTTTGCTTTCATAATTTTCATGCATTAAAGATTTCTAAGTTTGGTGTCTTGCATGTTTTCTTTGCATCAAAAATTTTTCAAAATTATGTTCTTGATGTTCATCATGATCTTCATAGTGTTCTTGGTGTTCATCTTGACATTCATAGCATTCTTGCATGCATCTTGTGTCTTGATCCAAAATTTTCATGTTTTGGGTCATTTTTGTGTTTTTCATTCAATATTTAAAAATCAAAAATATCTTTTCCTTATTTTCCTCTAAAATTTCGAAATTTTGGGTTGACTTGGTCAAAAATTTTTAAAAATTAGTTGTTTCTTACAAGTCAAGTCAAAATTTCAATTTTAAAAATCTTATCTTTTCAAAATCTTTTTCAAAAATCATATCTTTTTCATTTTTTTTAGCATTTTCGAAAATTTCAAAAATATTTTTCAAAATATTTTCAAAATCTTTTTCTTATCTTTTTATCAAATTTTCGAAAATTAGCTAACAATTAATGTGATTGGTTCAAAAATTTGAAGTTTGTTACTTTCTTGTTAAGAAAGGTTCAATCTTTAAATTCTAGAATCTTATCTTGTAGTTTCTTGTTAGTTAAGTAATTTTTAAAATTAAATTTTTTTTTTCAAATATCTTTTTCAAATATATCTTTTTATCTTTTGTCTTATCTTTTTCAAAATTTGATTTCAAAATATCTTATCTAACTTCTTATCTTCTTATCTTTTTCAAAATTTAATTTCAAATCTTTTTTCAATCAATTAACTAACTTTTTGTTTGTTTCTTATCTTTTTCAAAACCACCTAACTACCTATCCTTCTCTAATTTTCGAAAATTCTCCCTCTCTTTTTCAAAAATTCTTTTTAATTGTTTTAAATTTTAATTTTAAACTTATTTTTATTTCTAATTTTCGAAATTACATCCTTCTTTTTCAAAATTATTTTCGAAAATTTCTTTTTCTTCTCTTATTCTATTTAATTATTTAACTACTAACACTTCTCTTCACCTCTCTTCATCCGAATTCTTCTTCATCCTTCTTCATTCTTCTACCTCTTTCTTCTTCTACTAACCTGAGGGAATCTCTATACTGTGACATAGAGGATTCCTTTTTCTTTTCTTGTTTTCTTCTCTTTCTTATGAGCAGGAACAAGGAAAAGGGCACTCTTGTTGAAGTTGATCCAGAACCTGAAAGGACTCTGAAGAGAAAATTAAGAGAAGCTAAATTACAACAATCCAGAGGCAACCTTTTAGAAAATTTCGAACAAGAGGAAGAGATGGCCGAAAATAATAATAATAATGCAAGGAGAATGCTTGGTGACTTCACAAAGCCAACATCCAAATTTGATGGAAGAAGCATCTCCATTCCTGCCATTGGAGCCAATAACTTTGAGCTTAAGCCTCAACTAGTTGCTTTGATGCAACAAAACTGCAAGTTTTATGGACTTCCATCTGAAGATCCTTATCAGTTCTTAACTGAATTCTTGCAAGTCTGTGATACTGTAAAGACGAATGGAGTTAATCCTGAAGTCTACAGACTCATGCTTTTCCCTTTTGCTGTAAGAGACAGAGCTAGAATATGGTTGGATTCACAACCTAAGGATAGCCTGGACTCCTGGGATAAGCTGGTCACTGCCTTCTTGGATAAATTCTTTCCTCCTCAAAAGCTGAGCAAGCTAAGAGTGGATGTTCAAACCTTCAAGCAAAAAGATGGTGAATCCCTCTATGAAGCTTGGGAAAGATACAAGCAGCTGACCAAGAGATGTCCATCTGACATGTTTTCAGAATGGACCCTATTAGATATATTCTATTATGGTCTCTCTGAATTTTCGAAAATGTCACTGGACCATTCTGCAGGTGGATCTATTCACCTGAAGAAAACGCCTGAAGAGGCTCAAGAACTCATTGACATGGTTGCAAACAACCAGTTCATGTATACCTCTGAGAGGAATTCCGTGAATAATGGGGTCCCTCAGAAGAAGGGAGTTCTTGAAATTGATGCTCTGAATGCCATACTGGCTCAGAACAAAGTGTTGACTCAACAGGTCAACATGATCTCTCAAAATCTGAATGGATTGCAACATGCATCCAACAGTACTAGAGAGGTAGCTTCTGAAGAAGCTTATGATCCTGAGAACCCTGCCATGGCAGAGGTTAATTATCTGGGTGAACCATATGGAAATACCTATAACCCATCATGGAGAAATCATCCAAATTTCTCCTGGAAGGATCAACAAAAACCTCAACAAGGTTTTAACAATGGTGGACGCAATAGGCTGAATAATAGTAAGCCATATCCATCATCTTCTCAGCAACAGACAGAGAACTCTGAACAAAATAATTCTAATTTAGCTAATATAGTCTCTGATCTGTCAAAGGCCACCTTCAGTTTCATGAATGAAACAAGATCCTCCATTAGAAATTTGGAGGCACAAGTAGGCCAGCTGAGTAAGAAAGTTATTGAAACTCCTCCCAGTACTCTCCCAAGCAATACAGAAGAGAATCCAAAAGGAGAGTGCAAAGCCATTGACTTAGTCAACATGGCCGAATGCACAAAGGAGGAGGAGGACGAAAATCCCAGTGAGGAAGACCTCCTGGGACGTCCTCCAAGCAAGAAGGAGCTCCCTAATAAGGATCCTGAGGAATCTGAGGCTCATACAGAGACCATAGAGATTCCATTAAATCTCCTTCTGCCATTCATGAGCTCTGACTATTATTCATCCTCTGAAGAGGATGAAGATGTGACTAGTGAGCAAGTTGCTCAATATCTAGGAGCTATCATGAAACTGAATGCCAAGCTATTTGGTAATGAGACTTGGGAAAGTGAACCTCCCTTGCTCATTAGTGATTTGGATACTTGGATTCAGGAAACTCTACCTCAAAAGAGACAAGATCCTGGCAAGTTCTTGATACCTTGCACCATTGGCACCATGAGCTTTGAAAAAGCTCTGTGTGATCTTGGGTCAGGGATAAACCTTATGCCACTCTCTGTAATGGAGAAGCTAGGGATCATTGAGGTGCAACCTGCTTTGTTCTCACTGCAATTGGCAGATAAGTCAGTGAGACAAGCTCATGGGATAGTAGAGGACGTGCTTATGAAAGTTGAAGACTTTTACATCCCTGCTGATTTCCTAATCCTAGATACTAGGAAGGAGGATGATGAATGCATCATCCTAGGAAGACCTTTCCTAGCCACAGCAGAAGCTGTGATAGATGTCAACAGAGGAGAGTTAGTCCTTCAATTAAATGGAGAATACCTTGTGTTTCAAGCACATGGCAATCCCTCTGTGACAAAAGAGAGTAAGCATGAAGAGCTTCTCTCAGTTCAAGGTCAAGAAGAGCTCACACAGTCAAACTCTAAGTTTGGTGTTGTGAAGCCACAACCAAACTCTAAGTTTGGTGTTCAAACCCCATATCCAAACTCTAAGTTTGGTGTTGGGACTAGACAACATTGACTTGATTGCTCTGTGGCTCCATGAGAGCCACTGTCAAGCTATTGACATTAAAGAAGCGCTTGTTGGGAGGCAACCCAATTTTATTTATCTAATTTTATTTTATTTTGTTTCTTTGTTATTTTTATGTTTAATTAGGTACATGATCATGAGGAGTCACGAAAAAAATCAAAAAAATTAAAAACAGAGTCAAAAACAGAAGAAAAAAATTTTTCACCCTGGAGGACGCGGGGGGCCGGCGTTCAACGCCCAGAAGATGCATCTGGCGGGCGTTCAACGCCAGAACAGAGCATCTTCCTGGCGCTGAACGCCCAAAACAAGCTACATCCTGGCGTTTAACGCCAGGATGCGCACGCAGAGGACAATCTGGCGCTGAACGCCAGAAACAAGCTTGAAACTGGCGTTCAACGCCAGAATCAAGCATCACATGGGCGTTTAACGCCCAGAACATGCACCAATGGGCGTTTGAACGCCAGAATGGTGCATGAAGGCAATTTACACGCCTATAGGGTGAAGGAATGGTATTTCTTTTCACCTCAGGACCTGTGGACCCCACAGGATCCCCACCTCAGGACCTGTGGACCCCACAGGATCCCCACCTACCTTTTCTTTTAATCCTATTCACACTCTCCTAATCCAAATCTCATTCTCAATGTCACCCTTCCCAAAAACCTTCACCAATCACATCAATTTCTCTTCCCAATTACCCCATGCACCATTCACATCAACCTCCTCTTCCCCATAAACCCCACCTACCCCCATTACATTCAAATTCAATTTCCCACCCATTCCCACCCAAAATGGCCGAAACCTAACCCTCCCCCCTCCCTATAAATACCTCCCTTTTCTTCTTCATTTTCACACAACATAACCCCTTCTTCTCTCATATAGCCGAACCCCTCTTCTCCTTCTCTACCCAAATTCTCTTCTTCTTCTTCTACTCTTCTTTTCTTTTTTGCTCGAGGACGAGCAAATTTTAAGTTTGGTGTGGTAAAAAGCCTAGCTTTTTATTTTTCATTCACCATCAATGGCACCCAAGACCGGAGTTTCCTCAAGAAAAGGAAAAGGGAAGGCAAAAGCTTCCACTTCCGAATCATGGGAAAAGGAGAGATTCATCTCCAAGAGCCACCAAGACCACTTCTATGATGTTGTGGCAAAGAAGAAGGTGATCCCTGAGGTCCCCTTCAAGCTCAAAAAGAATGAGTATCCGGAAATCCGACATGAGATCCAAAGAAGAGGGTGGGAAGTCATAACCAACCCCATGCAACAAGTCGGATTATTGATGGTTCAAGAGTTCTATGCTAATGCATGGATCACTAGGAACCATGATCAAAGTATGAACCCGAATCCAAAGAACTATCTCACAATGGTTCGGGGGAAATACTTAGATTTCAGTCCGGAAAATGTGAGGTTGGCGTTTCATCTACCCATGATGCAAGGTGATGAACGCCCCTACACAAGGAGGGTCAACTTCAATCAAAGGTTGGACCAAGTCCTAATGGACATTTGTGTGGAAGGCGCCCAATGGAGAGTAGACTCCAAAGGCAAACCAGTCCAACTAAGAAGACTGGACCTCAAGCCTGTAGCTAGAGGATGGCTGGAGTTCATCCAAAGATCCATCATCCCTACAAGCAACCGATCTGAAGTTACTATGGATCGGGCAATCATGATTCATAGCATCATGATTGGAGAGGAAGTAGAGGTTCATGAAGTCATAGCCAATGAACTCTACAAAATAGCTGACAAGCCTTCATACATGGCACGGCTAGCCTTCCCCCACCTCATATGCCATCTATGTTATTCAGCTGGAGTTATCATAGATGGAGATGTCTCCATTGAAGAAGACAAGCCCATCACTAAGAAAAGGATGGAGCAAACAAGGGAAGTCCCTCACGGCCCCAAGGAGAACATGAGGAAGTTCATCAACAAATGCCTCATGGAATGCACTTTCCTCCCAACAACTATTGGGAGCAACTCAGTACCTCCTTAGAAGACTTGAGCCAAAACGTGGAACAACTAAGGGTGGAACACCATGAACACGCCCTCACTCTCCAAGAAATAAGAGAAGATCAAAGAGCTATGAGAGAGGAGCAACAAAGGCAAGGAAGGGACATAGAAGAGTTAAAGAACATCATTGGTCCTTCAAGAAGAAGACGCCACTAAGAGGTGGATTCATTCCTTGTTCTTTATTTTCTTTCTGTTTTCGGTTTTTAAGTGTTATGTTTATCTATGTTTTTGTGTTTCTACTTCATGATCATTAGTGTGTAAACCATGCCTTAAAGCTATGAATAAAATCCATTAGTCTTTCACCTCTCTTAAAAGAAAAATGTTTTAATTCAAAAGAACAAGAAGTACATAATTTTCGAAATTATTAGTGAATTTAATTTAATTATATTGATGTGGTGGCAATAATTTTTGTTTTCTGAATGAATGCTTGAACAGTGCATATTTTTGATCTTGTTGTTTATGAGTGTTAAAATTGTTGGCTCTTGAAAGAATGATGAACAAAGAGAAATGTTATTGATGAACTGAAAAATTCATGAATTGATTCTTGAAGCAAGAAAAAGCAGTGAAAAAAAAATGGCGAAAAAAAAATATAAAATAGAAAGAAAAAGCAAGCAGAAAAAGCCAATAGCCCTTAAAACCAAAAGGCAAGGGTAGCAAGGATCCAAGGCTTTGAGCATCAATGGATAGGAGGGCCCAAGGAAATAAAATCCAGGCCTAAGCGGCTAAATCAAGCTGTCCCTAACCATGTGCTTGTGTCATGAAGGTCCAAGTGAAAAGCTTGAGACTGAGTGGTTAAAGTCGTGATCCAAAGCAAAAGAGTGTGCTTAAGAGCTCTGGACACCACTAACTGGGGACTTTAGCAAAGCTGAGTCACAATCTGAAAAGGTTCACCCAGTTATGTGTCTGTGGCATTTGTGTATCCGGTGGTAATACTGGAAGACAAAGTGCTTAGGGCCACAGCCAAGACTCATAAAGTAGCTGTGTTCAAGAATCAACATGCCTAACTAGGAAATTCAATAACACTATCTGAAATTCTAAGTTCCTAGAGAAGCCAATCACTCTAAACTTCAAAGGAAAAAGTGAGATGCCAAAACTGTTCAGAAGCAAAAAGCTACAAGTCCCGCTCATCTAATTAAATTAATATTCATTGATATTTTGGACTTTATAGTATACTCTCTTCTTTTTATCCTATTTGATTTTCAGTTGCTTGGGGACAAGCAACAATTTAAGTTTGGTGTTGTGATGAGCGGATAATTTATACGCTTTTTGGCATTGTTTTCATATAGTTTTTAGTAAGTTTGAGCTACTTTTAGGGATGTTTTCATTAGTTTTTATGTTAAATTCACATTTCTGGACTTTACTATGATTTTGTGTGCTTTTCTGTGATTTCAGGTAAATTCTGACTGAAATTGAGGGATTTGAGCAAAACTCTGAAGAAGGCTGACAAAAGGACTGCTGATGCTGTTGGAATCTGACCTCCCTGCACTCGAAATGGATTTTCTGGAGCTACAGAACTCCAATTGGCGCGCTCTCAACGGCGTTGGAAAGTAGACATCCAGGGCTTTCCAGCAATATATAATAGTCCATACTTTATTCGAAGAATGACGACGTAACTTGGCGTTGAACGCCAAGTTCATGCTGCTGTCTGGAGTTAAACGCCAGAAAAACGTCATGATCCGGAGTTGAACGCCCAAAACACGTCATAACTCAGAGTTCAACGCCAAGATATGCCTTAGCACGTGAATTCATCAAGCTCAGCCCAAGCACACACCAAGTGGGCCCCGGAAGTGGATTTATGCATCAATTACTTACTCATGTAAACCCTAGTAGCTAGTCTAGTATATATAGGACATTTATCTATTGTATTAGACATCCTGGATTGTATTTTGATCCTGTGATCACGTTAGAGAGGGCTGGCCATTCGGCCATGCCTGAACTCTTTGCTTATGTATTTTCAACGGTGGAGTTTCTGCACACCATAGATTAAGGGTGTGGAGCTCTGCTGTACCTCAAGTATTAATGCAATTCTATTATCTTTTATTCAATTCTCTCTTATTCTTATTCCAAGATATTCATTCGTACCCAAGAACATGATGAATGTGATGAGTCAGATTACCCTCATTATCATTCTCACTTATGAATGCGCGTGATTGACAACCATGTCCGTTCTACATGCAACAGAGCTTGAATGCGTATCTCTTAGATTCCCCAACAGAATCTTCGTGGTATAAGTTAGATAGTTGGCGGCATTCATCTGGATCCGGAAAGTCCAACCTTGTCTGTGGTGTTCCGAGTAGGATCCTGGGAGTCCGGAAAGTCCAACCTTGTCTGTGGTGTTCCGAGTAGGATTCCGATCATGAATGACCGTGACGTGCTTCAAACTTTAACCTGCTGGGCGTTGGTGACAGACGCAAAAGAGGGATTCTATTCCAGTAGGAGCGGGAACCAACCGGTGATTAGCCGTACTGTGACAGAGTGCGTTGCATAGTTTTCACTGCGAGGATGGGATGTAGCCATCAGCCACGGGTGATGCCTCCAGACTGGTTAGCTGTGCGAGTGACAGCCGCACAGGTTATTTCCCCGTGAGGAATGAAAGTAGCCACAGTTGATGGTGAACCCCTATACAAAGCTTGCCATGGAAAGGAGTGAGAAGGATTGAGTAGAAGGAGTAGGAGAGCAGGCGTCCAAGAGCTCTACAGCATCTCCATCCGCTTATCTGAAATTCCCACCAATGAATCTGCATAAGTGTTCTATCCCTTTTATTATTCCTTTTTAATTATTATAATTACAATTCCTCTTTTTTCTGCCTGACTGAGATTTGCAAGGTGACCATAGCTTGCTTCATACCAACAATCTCTGTGGATTCGACCCTTACTCACGTAAGGTTATTACTTGGACGACCCAGTACACTTGCTGGTTAGTTGAACGAGATTGTGAAGAAAATAAACAATGCCCTCAGAGTATACATCTTTTATAAATACATACAAGTGATCACAATTTCGTCCACCACTTGACATCTTTCATTTTTTTGATCATGGAAATTGAAGATCACAGTGCTTTAGCTTGTCTTTCTTTACTGTGAACTTCCTTCCGGTTTCCTCTTTGATGACCTCTATGAATTCCCGTGGAAGGATCTTAGTCACAATATAGTGATCAAACAGCTGTGGGGGCACCTTCATGGTTTGAATGTTTAGCAGTACTTTATCCCCTAGTGAAAAATTCTTAGTAGGGATTTTCTGATCTTCTTGGATTCTATCCTCTGCCTCTCCTTGTAGGACTTTCTTGTTGTGTTTTTTCTTGGCTGGTACTTTCTTTGTCCAAGGTGTTCTTACTTTCCTCTATGATCTTCTTCCATTCTTCCCTTTTTGCAATATTTTCGTTGTTAGTTGGTTTGTCTTCAGTGGCTCTGGGGAAAGTAATTGACCTCTTCTCACCCATTTCTACAAGGTGCTTAGCCAGTTGTTCTATCTGCCTCTCAATTCTTCTGATTGAAGTCTCCTAGTCCTTTGTTGTCTCCTCTTGGTGCTTCATCATTCTCTCTATTAAGATCTCCAAGTTAGTGATCCTCTGAGAGTCTTGTGAGATTGGTTGGTTGTGGGATGTTAGGGTTTGGAAGGGTAGGTGTTGTGGTGGTGTGTAGTGGTTGTTGTTAGCATGATGGTATTTTTGCTGGTTTGTGAAGTTGGAGTTGTTGTAATTGAAGTCCCCTGGTTCGTGATTTTGGTGCTCGATCCTTCTCCAGTTGGAATGAGTCTGGAAGTGTATGTTTTGTGAGTATTGGTTTTGATTGGCATTATTGGATGAGTGACGTTGGTTGTTTGTGGTCATGGATTCACCCTGGTTGAAACCTCTTTGTTCTTGATGTTGATACTCCCCCATTCTCAGATAATAATGGGGCCTCCATGGTGGAAATTGTGCATTCAATGCAGCAGAATGCAGGTGATCAACTTTTCTATCTCTCAGCTCCATGTGATGCTGGGTTTGATGGTGCATTTGTTTGTTCAGGTTCATGAATGCATTCACTCCTTCAAGATTCATCACTTCTTTTTCTGAAATTGCATTCGGTGGTTTCTCGAATGAGTGTTGGTTGTTGACTCCTTTGTCATTGAAATTTGCAGTTCCTTGGGCAGTTGTTGTCGCTTTGAGTAGGCCATCTGAGAAGTAATCCACTGCTTTTCTTGTTTCTGGGGTTAATCCTTCATAGAAAGCTCGGAAACCCACTTTGTCAGTTGCTTTCTTGTATTTTTCCCATGCCTTGAAGAGTGGTTCTTCTTCCCCTTGTGTGAATGGATGTACCCTCTCTTTCAGCTTGATGATCTGTTGGGATGAGGAGAATTTGGCCAGAAATTTGGTAACCAAATCGTCCCAACTAGTGATACTTTCTTAGGGAAAGGTTTTGAACCATTGTGCTGCTTCACCCCTTAGTGAAAAGGGAAATAGCAAGATCTTATAGGTGTCATGATCTATACTATTGGTTTTGACAGCACCACAAGTCTTCAGAAAAGTGGATATGTGCTGTTTAGGATCCTCTGATGGATTTTCGTCATAGGAACAATTATTCTTGATTAGTGTAATGAGTGGTGGCATCATGTCATGATATTCTTCTTCTGCAGAGACTTCTTTTCCAATAATAGTCTTTCCTCTGACTTCTCCTCTTTCCTGTGGCATGCAAACAATCACAAGGAACAAACAGCAGCACTCTTGAGAATTGAGTGTAGTTGGTTGAGACAAACTCTCAAACAGTTAGTTAAGTTGATAGAGGCAAATCTTCAAACAGTTAGTATGTTAGTAAAAAAAATTTAAGAAACAGAAAAGAAAAAGTGCTTGATCTAGACCTCCACTTCACTTAATCATTGTCAATCTATTTCAATCCCCGGCAACGGTGCCAAAAACTATATGTGTGGAAAACGATCCAACAAAAAACTCACCGGCAAGTGTACCAAGTTGCATCAAGTAATAAAACTCACGGGAGTGAGGTCGATCCCACAGGGATTGAAGGATTGAGCAATTTTAGTTCAGTGGTTGATTTAGTCAAGCGAATCAAGTATTGGTTGAGTGATTTTGTATCCAACAGTAAGTAAATAGCAGAAAATGTAAAGGGAGAGGGATGAATTGCAGAAATTAAAGAGAACTGAAAGTAAAAGTGCTGAATCTTAAAGAACAAGAAATTAAATGACTGAAACTTAAAGTGCAAGAAATGTAAATTGTAGTAACTTAAAGTGCACGAAATATAAATTGCTTGAATGAAAAAAGGGATTTAAGGACTGGGAATTCAGAATTTAAGCAAGGAAAATTAACTTGCAGCAATTATCAAAGCAAGAGATGAATTGAAATTGTCTAGATCTCAAATAGAAATGGAAATTTGATTACAGCAGTGGTTCAACAGAAGCACCAAAAGGAAAATTGGATCCCAAGACTCCAGAGACTAGATAGCAAAGTCTAGATCTCAATTGCCTTCCCAAATCTAAGTTCACAAAGCAATTAAAGAGAAATTGAATAATGAAGCAGTAAAGGAAATTGAATTCAACTCAATTATGCAGTAGGAAAATCAAAGAGATCTTAAATGGAGATTGAGACAGAAGTTCCTCAATTCTTCACACTCAAGACTCAATCAAGAAAAGTAAAAGGTGCTCAAGCAAGAACAAGGAAGAAGAGAGATCAATTCTCCGTCCCAATTCTCTAAGATTTCAGTTCAAAGCTCTCAAAGAAAATAAAGTCCAAAGATGTAAAAATTCAAAAATAAAAAAAAGGTCCTAATTACATCAAACTATCTCCTATTTATACACTTTCTATTCTTGGATTTTGGAATTTGAATGGGCTTTTTATTTGGTGAAGAAATGAATTAAATTGGATGTTTAATCCAATTTTCAGCCCATGAAGAATTTGGCTCCAGGAGGCTGCTCTGCTCTTGTGGAGAGTAGAGCAGGGAAATCTAGCATGAGGCCTCGTGTGTGCTTACTGCTGGCCGTGCCAATTTGTGTGCGCGCCCAAGCTCCTAGCCGTGCGTCAATGTGCTGCCCGTGCCATGCTAAGGAATGCTGCTCTGCTCTTCTTGTGGGCAGCGCAGCAAGGCAACCAAGGGTCCTTGGTTCGAAACTTGGTGGGGGCACACGCTGCCCCTTTTTCCTTGGCTTTCTTGGCACCAAAGTAGAGCCTAGTTCCTTGCTTCCCTAAGGTGCTGTGTTCGATCCTTGAAGGTTGAAAACAAGCCAATTTGGCTTGTTTTCCTTGTATTTGAGCGCTACTTCCTTACCTTCTTGTCTTGGGTTCGAAACCCATGGGTAGCACTAGGAGAGCAATTTCCTTTGAATTTTTCTTGCATGGAGCCCGATATTGCTCTTGAGGAGGGCAGGGTAGAATTTTTTTCTTCCTTTGGTCCTTGGCATAGAATTGTGCTCCGTTCTTATGGAGGGCAGGGCAGTGATGTTTTAGAGGCTTGGTTCATTATGCTGCTCTCTTGGAGGGCAGTGTGCTCTTGTGGAGAGCAGTGTTGCTTCCTCCTTCAATGTTGCGCCACACTTCTCCTTCTTTCACCAGACCATTTTCTTTCCTTGGCCACACTTCTTAAGCCACGTTTTTCTTCTTTTCTTCTATTCTTCACCTACAAGAAATCAAAGCAACCAATCAAAGTATCTCCAAACTCATAAGGTTTATAAATCATTAAAAAATCAATTAATTTTAGCTCAAACCTCATGATTTAGCATCAATTGAATGGTGGTTGTTTGATTTAAAGAAGTCATGCATATTCATTCCAAATTACTTACTTAGGATGCAAGAAAGTGCATAAGGACTAGTGAAACAAGTGAAATTAGCTTGAAAAATGGGTATATGATGACTTGTCATCAGGGGTTGGATGGATATTGTGACATTTAATTCTACCAATACTTTGATCTATGAATGTGTGTGGTATAATCAGTGACCAAACTTCATCTCTTCCCATGAGTAATTAAATCAAGGAATTGGGAAATTGCTCAAGCTTAGAGAGATTAGATTGCCAAGGAATTGGGATCCAATCACTTAAGATTGCCAAGGAGATCAATGAATGCATTGATTGAGGAAGAGATGAGAATGAACTTGATCCGGAGGATTGCAATATCTCTTGATCCCAATGTTCATTTCATTTTTAGTTCTTACATTTACTTTTCTTGCCATTTTCTTTTCTGCACTTTATTGCTTTCTTTACTTTTATGCCATTTACATTTCCTTGTTACTTATCACTCCAATATGATTCGTCTAGCTAAGATAATCAATCAACCATTGATTGCTTAATCTGTTAATCTCTGTGGGATTCGACCTCACTCTTTTGTGAGTTATTACTTGACGACAATTCGGTATACTTGCTAAAGGGAAATTTGTTGAGAGACAAGTTTTCATGCATCATGTTTATGGCGCCCAACAAATTTGCTCTATTGCTTCAGCAAAGGGTATGTTTATTTGTAGTTTCTTGAAGATTTCTAAGAATCTTGAGAATTGATTATCCTCTCCCCTCTTCTTTAATTGCAGTTGCTGGGGGTATGGAGCCTTTGAGAGGCATGGTTTGAGCGCTTCTCCTTCTTGATGTGACTTAGGGGTTGAGGTTTGAGCTTCCTCATGTCCCTTGTTTTCTTCATCCAATTTATTCTCTGGGGGTTTCTTGTGGGTCTCCTTCAATTCCTTTCCACTTCTGAAGGTGATGGCTTAACATTCCTCCTTTGATATTGAGTTAGTATTGCTGCAATTATTGTGTCCAGGGGCTTGCTTGAATAAGAATTCAATCTGTGTTGCCAGTTTCTTGATGGCAGCATCTTGATTCTGCATGTTGGATTGCACTTCTTCCTGGAAAGCTTTACTATCTTGAATTTCCTTGCATAGATTTTCGAATAGAGCCTCAATCTTTGATAATCACTCCTCGGTTATTGATGATGGGTTGAGATTAGGTGGTTGATAAGGGTTGTTAGATGGATGTTGGTAGGATCTCTGTGAGGTGTGTTGATAAGTTGCATTGTTATTGTAATTGAGGTTGTGGCGTCTTTGATCTTGCCCTTGGTCTTGTTGGTTTCCCCACCCAAAGTTTGGGTGTTTTCTCCATCCAGAGTTGTAAGTTTTGGA
Organism: Arachis hypogaea; assembly: GCF_003086295.3. Taxonomy (NCBI): domain Eukaryota; kingdom Viridiplantae; phylum Streptophyta; class Magnoliopsida; order Fabales; family Fabaceae; genus Arachis; species Arachis hypogaea. Next base: position 85,867,221 of record NC_092038.1, on the reverse strand, counting down.
GTATGGATCATGAACTTGTCTAGGTAAGTTTCCAACATAGTTGGCTTACTCCCAGTCACCTTCTTCTCCTATGTTCGCTCCTTCTTGAGCTGATGGTGAAGTGATGGCTGCTGCAACTTGGTTTTCCTCCACCTTCTTGGTAAGATCTGCTAGCTGCTTGGTGATCATCTTATTTTGAGCTAACAATGCATCCATGTGGTTCAGCTCCATTACTCCTCTGGTGTTACTTCTTTCGGAGGCATAGAAGTAGTCATTCTCAGCAACTGTTTCAATGACATCTATGGCTTCTTCAATGGTTTTCTTCTTGTTTAGAGACCCTCCTGATGAATGATCCACAGCCTTCTTTGACTCATAGGAAAGACCTTCATAGAAAATGTGAAGTTGAACCCATTCATTGAACATATCTGATGGGCATCTTCTTATTAAGTCTTTGAACCTCTCCCATGCTTCATAGATAGTCTCACCATCTTGTTGTCTGAAAGTTAGCTCCAAGACGAGTTATAAGTGTCTCCATGAAAGCATTCTGTCTAGCACCTTGGTTGTGCATATACTGGACTTGTTATGGCTGTTGCTCCTCATAGCTCTCGTCTTGTTGTCCCCTTCCATCCTTTTTGACATCATTTCTATTTGTTGTTGAAGTTGCTGATGCATAATCTTATTTTGAGCTAAGATTGTATCAACTCCTTCAAGCTCAAATACGCCTCTCTTTGGAGCTGCTTGTCTTTCAGAGGAGTAAAAATACTCATTCTTGGCTACCATGTCTATTAGATCATGTGCCTCATCAGCAGTTTTCATCATTTGCAAGGATCCTTCTGAAGAATAGCTCAAAGCTTTCCTTGAACTCATGAACAAGCATTCATTGAAATTTTGTAGCTCCACTTGATGACAAGTCATCTTATACCCATTTTTTAAGCTAATTTCACTTGTTTCACTAGTCTTTGTGCACTTTCTTGCATCCTAAGTAAGTAATTTGGAATGAAAATGCATAACTTCTTTAAATCAAACAACCATCATTAAATTGATGCTAAATCATGATGTTTGAACTAAAAATAATTGATATTTAATGAATTATAAACCTTATGAGTTTGGAGATACTTTGATTGGTTGTTTTGGTTTCTTGTAGGTGAAGAAAGGAAGAAGAGAAGAAAAACGTGGCTTAAGAAGTGTGGCCATGGAAGGAGAAGTGTGGTGCAACATAGAAGGAGGAAGCAAACATTGCTCTCCACAAGAGCACACTGCTCTCCAAGAGAGCAGCATGATAGACCAAGCCTCCAAAATATCACTGCCCTGCTCACAATAAGAGCGGAGCACAATTCTATGCCAAAGACCAAAGGAAGCAAAAATTCTGCCCTGCCCTCCTCAAGAGCAATATCAGGCTTCATGCAAGAAAAAAACAAAGGAAATTGTCTCAAAGTGCCACTCATGGGTTTCGAACCCAAGAACATGGTGGAAAGGAGTAGCGCTCAAATACAAGGAAAACAAGCAAAAATTAGCTTGTTTTCAATCTCCAAGAATCGAACACAAGACCTTGGGGAAGCAAGGAACTAGGCGTCACTTTGGTACCAAGAAAACCAAGGGAAAAAGGGGCAGCGTGTGCTTCCACCAGGTTTCGAACCTGGGACCTCACCCTTTGTTGCCTTGCTGCGCTGCCCACAAGGAGAGCAGAGCAGCATTTCTTGGCACGGGTAGCACACAAGCGCGCACCAAGCACGCTCGGCCAGGGGCATCACGCGCAGCAAGCACGGATGGCAAGCATGCATGCACACTGCCCTGCTCTCCGCATGGGCAGGGCAGCATCTTGAACGCGCATCACACGCTTAGCACACACGCAATGAGGCCGCATGCACCATTTCCCTGCTCTGCTCTTCACAAGAGCAGAGCAGCCTCTTGGAGCCAACTTCTTCATGGGCTAAAAATTGGATTAAAAATCCAATTTAATTCATTTCTTCACCAAACCAAAAGCCCATCCAAATTCCAAAATCCAATAATAGAAAGTGTATAAATAGGAGATAGTTTGATGTAATTAGGACCCTTCTTTTGATTTTTGAACTTTTACATTTTGAGACTTCATTTTCTTTGAGAGCTTTGAACTAAGATCTGAGAGAATTGGGAAGGAGAATTGATCTCTCTTCTTCCTTGTTCTTGCTTGAGCATTTTTACTTCTCTTGTTTGAATCTTGGGTATGAAGAATTGAGGAAATTCTGTCTCAATCTCCATTCAAGATCTCTTTAATTTCCCTTCTGTATAATTGAGTTCAATTACATTTCCTTTACTGCTTCAATCTTCAATTTCTCTTTAATTGATTTGTGAACTTGGATCTGGGAAGGCAATTGAGATCTAGACTTTGCTATCTAGTCTCTGGAGTCCTGAGATCAAATTTTCATTTTAGTTCTTCTGCTGAATCACTGCTGCAACTTAATTTCCATTTCTGTTTGAGATCTGGCAGAATTCAAATCATCTATTGCTTTGATAATTGCTGCAATTTAATTTCCCTTGCTTAAATTCTGAATTCCCAGTCCTCCACTCCCTTTTTCCATTCAAGCAATTTATATTTCTTGCACTTTAAGTTGCTACAATTTACATTTCTTGCACTTTAAGTTTCAGTCATTTAATTTCTTGTTCTTTAAAATTCAGCTCTTTTACTTTCAGTTCTTTTTAATTTCTGCAATTCATCCCTCTCCCTTTACATTTCCTGCTATTTACTTACTGCTGGATACAAAATCACTCAACCAATACTTGATTCGCTTGACTAAATCAACCACTAAACTAAAATTGCTCAATCCTTCAATCCCTGTGGGATCGACCTCACTCCCGTGAGTTTTATTACTTTATGCGACCCGGTACACTTGCCGGTGAGTTTTGTGTTGGATCGTTTTCCACACATCACCACCCACTCACTGAACATTCCCTCTGGACACCTTCTGATCAAAGCTTTATACCTCTCCCAGGCTTAATACAATGATTCTCCTTCTAGCTTCCTAAAGGTTCGCACATCAGTTTTCAGCTTAATGACCCTTTTGTGGGGGGTTGAATTTGGCTAGAAGTTTGCTAACCAAATCATCCCAGTTGATGATGCTTTCTTGAAGGAATGTTTCTAGCCAATGTGTGGCTTTGTCTCTTAGTGAGAATGGAAATAACAAAAGCTTATAGATGTCAGGGTGGACTCCATTGGTTTTGACAGTGTCACAAATTCTTAAGAACACAGAGAGGTGTTGGTTTGGATCATCGGCAGCACTTCATCCATATTGACAATTATTCTGGACCAAAGTGATCAATTGATGTTTGAGTTCGAAGTTATTAGCATGGACATTGGGGGTTAAGATACTGCTCCCACAATTCCTTGGGTTGGGGATAGTGTAAGAGGCTAAGACTATTCTCTGAGGCTGGCCATTGTTGTTGGCCACATACTCTGGCGGATTAGGGATGTTACCCTCCATCTCTTGATCTTCTTCTTCTATAATCACTCCTTTCCCCCCTGCTTCCCTTCTCAACCTCAAGAATGTTCTCTCTAGTTCAGAATCAAAGAACGTGATTTACCTCTTTTCCCTCCTGGCAAACAACACAAATAAATAAAAAAAACACAAAAATAGGGCACTCTGTTGCTAGAGTGAGGTTATAGTTAGCAGAAACAAAATCTCAAATAGTTTGTGTACTTAGTAAAAACAAAGAAAAATTCTTAATCTAGATTATCACCTACTTAAACATTGTCAATCTAAATCAATCCCTGGCAACGGTGCTGTTCATACCCGGGGTTGAGCTGTCCGACCCAAGATGTTATACAGACAAAGCGACCGACCTGTTTAGGTCAGGACAAACCGACCTCTTCTCAAAGAGCTCGGCCAAATCACAGAAAAGCCCAAAAAAGGGCCCAAATAGAGGAACACGCCCCAAATCCTAAGGCAGCCCAAGCCTACAGAGAGAACGGTGGTTCCCTTGAAGATAAGATAAAGATAAGATAAGATAACTAACTTATCTTATCTAAGAAGGTCACTCTACGCCATTATAAATACACTAGAGCACCCAGGTATAACTCATACTCTGATTCTACTCAATACCTGCTTAATACCCTTGCTAACTTAAGCATCGGAGTCCCTTGCAGGTACCCCCCACCCTTCGGGGATGAAGGAATCAGCACCTCCATCAAGTCCTACAAATCGGATACCTCCGTTCCGACCAGTACAGAAGATCTCGTCTGAGATCGACCTACAGTTTCAGGTAACCCCCCGAACATTGGCGCCGTTGCCGGGGACCTGGAAGTTATCCCATTACCATGGCGGACGATCATGACAACGATCACACCTCAGATCTAGAAGAAAGAACGTCGCATAAAAACGCGGACTCCACACCAAAAGATACTCCCCAAATCAACAATAAGAACTCCCCAAACGAGGGAGCCCTGGATGCATTTCAAGATCAGTTAAAACAACTTGAGGAAGATGCTCTACGTCAACGAGAGGCCGAGAAGGATCTACAAAGAGAAATAAGGTGACGCCGGGAACTGGAAACCAAACTCCTAAAACTTGAAGCCGATGTCAAGACTAAAGACAGCCGATCCACTCCCGAATATAACGCACGAAAGGAGCAAGACCCATTCACCAAAGAGATCATGAAGACGAAAATTCCAAAGGACTTTAAACTCCCAGACATGACCTTATACGACGGCACTACAGATCCCATCCATCATCTCAGCAACTTCAGAAGCAGAATGTATCTCACCCACGCCTCAGATGCAGTTCACTGCAAAGCCTTTCCAACTACTTTAACAAAAATAGCAATCAGATGGTTCGACAATCTCCCTCCTAGGTCCATCTCAAGTTTCGACGACATGGCTAAAAAATTCCTGGCCAGATTCTCCATCCAAAAGGACAAAGCTAAACATGCTCCGAGCTTTTTGGGAATCCGGCAAGGAGAATGGGAAACCTTGCGTAACTACATGGAAAGATTCAACAAGACATGTATGGATATACAGAACTTGCCAACAGAAGCCGCTATTATGGGCCTCATTAACGGCTTGCGAGAAGGGCCCTTTAGTCAATCTATATCAAAAAAGTACCCCACATCTCTGAACGAGGTGCTGGAACGAGTAGAAAAATACATCAACATGGAGGAAAACTCCCGGTTAGGAGAAACCTTGAAAGCCGGGTTCACCCCCCAGGATAAAGACAAAGATTCCAGAAAGAAGGAAGATCGACATGGAGAGAAGATAAGAAAATACCACAATTACACTCTTCTTCGGGTGTCTCTTGTGGATGTATATAGAGAGGTTTGTAACACGGAAAAAATACCACCAGTTTGACCACTCAAAGGCAAAAACAGAGGAGAAAACCGGGCTAAATATTGTGAGTACCATCGAATCCGCGGGCACTCCACCAATGAGTGTTTCGACCTAAAAAATGTCATAGAAAAGCTCGTACGAGAAGGAAAGCTAGATCGATACCTGGCCACTCATGATGATGAACAAAAGAAAAGAAGAAGAGCAGAAGATGTCGGACCAATCGCGCAATCATTTCGAACGCCAGAAAGACATGTCCACATGATACACGCCAGATTCACCGGGGCAGAAATCTCCAAATCATCTCGCAAAAGACATCTCAAAGACGTATATCATGTCACAGAAAAGGAGGAAGTACCCGACATCTCGGTGATCATTTTTACGAAGGAAGACGCATCCGGCATCGCATCAGCGCATGATGATCCCATGGTCTTCACTATTATACTGGCAGACGTAAATCTTCACCGCATGTTGATAGACCAGGGGAGCTCTGCCAATATCTTATTCAAAACTGATTTCGACAAACTCGGCTTGGAAGAAAAAGAACTCAGAGCATATCTGGACAACCTATTCGGGCTAGGAGATACCCCAGTTCAACTGATGGGATACATCTCACTCCACACAACTTTCGGAAAAGGAAGTCAGTCAAGAACACTCAAAGTAGATTACATCATCATTGACGTAAACTCACCCTACAATGCCCTAATAGGTCGGACAACGTTAAATTAGCTCGGCGCAATGGTCTCGACTCCACATCTATGCATGAAGTTCCCAACGGCAGGAGGAATAGCCACGGTAAAGGCAGATCAGAAGATGGTGCGCCGCTGTTACAACGAAAGTCTAAACCTCAGAGGCAGAGGAGAAGAATCCCACACAATTGAGCTCGGCGGAGTTCAGAGGCGAGAGGAGCTCCGCCCACAACCTGAAGGAGAAGTAGAGAAAATCCAGATCGGGGACACCCCGGACCGAACAACTAACATCGGCACACTCCTAAAAGGAGACATAAAAGAATCACTCATACAGTTTTTACGAGACAAGACTGACCTCTTTGCGTGGAAGGCCGCAGACATGCTAGGCATAGATCCCAAACTAATGTGCCACAAGTTAGCAGTCTACCCAGGATCTCGGCCGGTACAACAAAGGCACAGAAAGCTGGGACCAGAACACTCTCAAGCCGTGGAAGAACAAGTACGAGCTCTGCTGGAGGCAGGTTTCATAAGAGAAGTCAAATACCCACTATGGCTTGCTAATGTCGTATTGGTAAAAAGGTCAAACGGGAAGTGGAGAATGTGCACCGACTATACCGATCTTAACAAAGCTTGCCCGAAAGATTCTTATCCGCTCCCAAACATCGACGCTTTGGTAGATGCCTCCACCGGATATAAATACCTCTCCTTCATAGATGTATACTCAAGATACAACCAAATCCCAATGTACCCACCCGACCAAGAAAAAACCTCTTTCTTAACCCAAAGGCAAATTACTGCTACATTGTTATGCCCTTCGGTCTAAAAAATGCGGGAGCCACTTCCCAAAGATTAATGAACAAATTTTTTTTTGGATCACATCGGAAAGATCATGGAGGTCTACGTAGATGACATTCTAGTGAAGACGCAAAACGAAGAGATGTTATTATCTGACCTAACACAAGTATTCAACACCATAAGATGACACAGCATACGACTCAATCCCGCAAAATGTACCTTCGCAGTAGAAGCTGGTAAATGATGTGTGGAAAACGATCCAACACAAAACTCACCGGCAAGTGTACCGGGTCGCATCAAGTAATAATAACTCACATGAGTGAAGACGATCCCACAGGGATTGAAGGATTGAGCAATTTTAGTTTAGTGGTTGATTTAGTCAAGCGAATCAAGTTTTGGTTGAGTGGGTTGTATTTAACAGAAGCTAAATTGCTTGGAATATAAAGGAAGAAGGGAGAATTGCAGTAAATTAAAGAACAGGAATATAAACTTGCTGAATCTTAAAGAACAAGAAAGTAAATGATTGAAACTTAAAGTGCAAGAAATGTAAATTGCAGTAACATAAATGGCAAGGAATGTAAATTGCTTGAATGTAAAAGGGATTCGAGGACTGGGATTGCAGAATCTAAACAAAGAGAAATTGGATTGCCACAATTAATAGAGCAGAAACTGAATTAGAAGCAATTAGAATTCAAACAAAAATTGAAATTAAAGTGCAGCAGGGTTCACAGAAGAACCAAAAGTAAATTGGGATCTCAGGACTCCAGAGACTAGGTAGCAGAGCCTAGATCTCAATTACCTTCCTAGATCCAAGTTCTCAAAGCAATTGACAAGAAAATAAAGAGGAAGCAGTAAAGGAAATTGAAATTAAACTCAATAGTGCAGAAAGATATTTAAAGAGATTTTGAATGGAGATTGAGACAGAATTTCCTCAATTCTTCACACCCAAAACTCAAAACAAGGAAATTAAAAAGGCCTAAGCAAGAACGAGGAAGAAGAGAGATCAATTCTCCTCCCCAATTCTCTGAAATCTCAGTGAAGACACCAAGAGAAGTTCCAAAGTGCAAAAATAAAATTCAGAGCTCAAAGAAAGTGCAAAATTCAAAAGCTAAGTAAAAGGTCCTAATTACATCAAACTAGCTCCTATTTATACACTTTCTATTCTTGGATTTTGGGATTTGGATGGGCTTTTGATTTGGTGAAGAAATGAATTAACTTGAATTTTTAATTCAATTTTTGCCCAAAAATAATAGCTTCCAGGAGGCTGCCCTGCCCTTGTGGAGGGCAGGGCAGGATTTGGTGCTTGGTGCGTGCGTGGTGCAGGCGTGGTGCAGGCTGGTGCGCAGGATGCTGCCCTGCCCTCGCAGAGGGCAGGGCAAAAAAAGTTGGTGCGCCAGAATTGTGCTGTGGTGCGCTGCTGGTGCTGCCAGATGATGCTGCGGTGCGCCAGAATGGTGCCTTGGTGCGCCAGAATTGTGCCACAACAAAATGCTGCCCTGCCCTCGCGGAGGGCAGGGCAGTGTTTCCACTTTGACGTCCCGAGTTCGAAACTTGGATGCTACACACGCTAGCCATTTTCCTTGGCTTTCTTGGTACCAAAGTGAGGCTTAATTCCTTGCTTCCTCATGGTCCCGTGTTCAACTCTTGTGGCAAGCATTGTAGACATTTTCCTTTGATTTTCTTCCCTTGGTGAGCCCGATACTGCCCTTATGGAGGGCAGGGCAAGGTTTTGTTCTTTTTGATTCCAAGGCACAGATTTGTGCTCTGCCCTTGTAGTGGGCAGGGTAGAGTTGCCTTTTATGCTTTGATGCCTTATGTTGCCCTCCTAGAGGGCAGTGTGCCCTTGTGGAGGGCAATGCTTGCCTCCCCTCCTTACATGCGGCACACTTCTCCTTCCTTTGACCACATTTTCTTATCCTTAGGTCACGCTTTTCTCTTTTATTCTTTTCTTCACCTACAATAAACCAAAACAACCACTCCAAGTATCACTAAATTCACAAGGCTTATAAATCAATTAAAATTCAATTAAAATTAGCTTAAACCTTATGAGTTAACATTAATTTCATGGTGGTTGTTTGATTTAAAGAAGTTATGCATTTTCACTCCAAATCACTTACTTAGGATGCAAGAAAGTGCATAAAGACTAATAAAACAAGTGAAATTAGCTTGAAAAATGGGTATATGATGACTTGTCATCACAACACCAAACTTAAATCTTGCTTGTCCCCAAGCAAGCATCAAAACTAAGAGTAAATGATATGAACAAGAAAAGAACACATATCCTTATTAGGCATATAGCAGAACTTGATTTATGGATTCTTTATGCAGACAATGATAACTCAATTATTGTTGCTGTTACATAATATACATCTTTCCTCAAAGACTTGCTAACCTTGCTGTTATAAGACATACTTTTTAATTACTCCCTTGCTAACTTTTCTTTTCTTATAATGCTTAACAAGCTTATTACTCTTTTGGAGGTTTGGTGTCTAATGTTGCAGTAGTAGCCTTTGGCTTTATTTTTTCTTTTACTCAACATCTTTCCACCACAGACACATGGCTCACTAATTCTTCCTAGGATCATTGATGCCCAGCATCTCTTTGGATAACTAAATGTTCTGTATCTAAGTTGCTCTTTATTGTGGACTTTCAATTGGCCATCCCAAATCAGTTGATCTAAGTGACCGGGTTTTAAAATACCCCTTAGAATTTACTCATCCAAGCATATCTTAGTACAAAAACACCACAGGCATATGTCCTAGGGTCCAAGCTATTGGTGTCCAACCTTTATTCTTTGTTTTTCTTGCCATTTTGGCTTTTTCTTCTTCCTTTTCTTTTTGTTTTTGTTCCCAAGGGCTTTTTCATTATTGATAAGGGTCTTTGTAACAGCAAGCTAACTCACATTTGAATGAGAATGATATTATGCACAATTATTTCATGAGTTATGCATTTAATCAAACACATATACCACCATTAACTTCCATTCTTACTTATGCAACATTGGATATTTCACTTTTCAATTCAAACAAATCTCTTTTATTTAAGCATGTGGGAAACAAGACAAAATTTTAAGCTAAGTGATGGATAACAAGCATTATGCAGATTTAGCATTTTTAACAAACAATTTCACTTGCAACTAGATAAACACTTTAGCAAGACATACAATGGTTTCCAGATTCAAAACATTTCACAGCGGCAAGGATTAAGTTTAGATACAACCTTTGAAGTTGCAGCCTTTTGATTCTTCCTTCTGTTGTGTTCTCTTTGAGTTAAGATGCATAATGTCTTCAATTGTTGACTCATGTCCTGCATAATTCTCAAAGTTGCTTGCTTCTCAAGCCCTTAATTATATGGTTAGTATGCATAAAGTGAGTGTGGTTCCTGGGTTGATTTTGGTGTGGGAACACCAAACTTAATTGTTTGCCACTGCCTCTTATGCAACAATGTTAACCATATGTGAAACCTTGTGTTCTTGCTAAAGGTTAATGAAATTAAAACTAGAAAGCAATTAAACAGTCGAATAATGTGTTTGGTTGCTTGGAGCTAGCATCATGCAAGAGGTGAGAATGTGTTTTTAAATGATATTTTTGGTGGAACACCAAACTTAGAATCTTTCATTCTCCCTTAAATTGTTTTGGTGTGCAACACCAAACTTAGCTCCTTGCAATGCATACCAATTATTCAACATTTTTATTGAAAAAGCTATGAAAAGAAAACTACCTCAGGTTGGGTTGCCTCCCAACAAGCGCTCTTTTATTGTCACTAGCTTGACATTCCTCCATTTTTACTTCAATGAGGATTTAGGTTCTGGACCTCTTTTTCTTTGTTCCATTGTCCCCCTAAGTACGGTTTTGCTCTATGACCATTTGCTGTAAACCGACTCTTTGTTGCTTCATCTAGCAATTCAATACTTCCATAAGGAAAGACCTTAGTTACCAAGTATGGACCAGTCCACTTAGACTTAAGCTTGCCAGGGAATATCTTGAATCGTGAGTTGTACAAGAGTACTTGTTGTCCAGGTTTGAATTCTTTCTTCAAAATCTTCTTGTCATGCCATCTCTTGGCTTTTTCCTTGTATATCTTGGTATTTTCATAAGCTTCTAGCCTAAACTCATCTAGTTCATTCAGCTGCCACAACCTTTTCTCTCCTGCTGCCTCAGAATCCAGGTTTAGAAGTTTAATAGCCCAGAAGACTTTGTGCTCAAGCTCTACAGGGAGATGACAAGATTTGTCATATAACAGCTGAAATGGGGACTTCCCAATAGGAGTTTTGAAAGCTGTTCTGTACGCCCAAAGTGCATCTTCCAACTTCCTAGCCCAATCCTTTCTTGTGCTACCTACTGTTTTTTCTAGGATTTTCTTCAGTTCCCTGTTTACTAATTCCGCCTGCCCATTAGTCTGAGGGTGATATGGTGTGGCTACCTTATGAATAACTCCATATTTGTGGAGAAGTTTCTCCATTTATTTGTTACAAAAATGACCACCACCATCACTGATGAGACCCTTGGGTACTCCATATCTAGTAAAGATGTGCTTCTTTAGGAATTGAAGGACAATTTGTGCATCACAGGTAGTTGTGGCTATGGCTTCCACCCATTTTGAAACATACTCCACTGCTACCAAAATATATCTGAACGAATAAGAAGGGGGAAAGGGTCCCATGAAATCAATGCCCCATAAATCAAACAATTCTACTTCCAAAATGAAGTTCTGTGGCATCTCATTCCTTCTTGTCAGTCCTCATGCTCTCTGGCATTCATTACATTGGTGGACAAACTCCTTGGCATCTTTGAAGATGGTTGGCCAATAGAAACCACTTTGTAATATCTTTGCTGCTGTTCTTTCTGGACCAAAGTGTCCACCATAAGCTGAGCCATGGCAATGCCATAATATATCTTTTATTTCACTTTCAGGAATACATCTCCTGATTATTCCATCAGAGCACCTTCTGAACAGATAGGGTTCATCCCACAAGAACTTCCTTGCTTCATTGATTAGTTTCTTCACTTGTTGCTTGGTGAATTCTTGAGGTATCTTCCTCCCTACTTTGTAGTTTGCTATATCAGCGAACCATGGTGTTTGTTGGATCAGCATAAGATGTTCATCTGGGAAGCTTTCATTCACAGGTAATGAGGCCTTTTGAATTGTTTCTTGTGGCAGCCTTGACAAATGATCAGCAACTAGGTTTTCAGTGCCCTTCCTGTCCCTTACCTCAATGTCAAATTCTTGTAGGAGTAGAATCCACCTGATAAGTCTTGGTTTAGCATCCTGCTTTGACATCAAATACTTGAGAGCGGTGATGACAAGTCATCATATACCCATTTTTCAAGCTAATTTCACTTGTTTTGTTAGTCTTTATGGACTTTCTTGCTTCCTAAGTAAGTGATTTGGAGTGAAAATGCATAACTTCTTTAAATCAAGCAACCACCATGAAATTAATGTTAATTCATGAGGTTTAAGCTAATTTTAATTGAAGTTTAATTGATTTATAAGCCTTATGAATTTAGTGATACTTGGAGTGGTTGTTTTGGTTTATTTCAGGTGAAGAAAAGAATAAAAGACAAAAGCGTGGCCTAAGAAAGCGTGACCCAAGGAGAAGGAAGTGTGGTCAAAGGAAGGAAAAGTGTGTCGCATGCAATGGGGGAGGCAAGCATTGCCCTCCACAAGGACACACTGCCCTCTAGGAGGGCAACATAAGGGAACAAGGCAAAGAAGGCAACTCTGCCCTGCCAACTACAAGGGCAGAGCACAAATTTGTGCCTTGGAATCAAGAAGAAGAAAATGTTGCCCTGCCCTCCACAAGGGCAGTATCGGGCTCACCAAGGAAGAAAATCAAAGGAAAAATGCCTATGATGCTTGCCACAAGAGTTGAACACGGGACCCTGAGGAAGTAAGGAACTAAGTCCCATTACCGTGCCAAGAAACCAAGGAAAATGAATGAGCGTGTGTTTTTGCCCGGATTCGAACGCGGGACTTCATTTTGGAAACACTGCCCTGCCCTCCGCGAGGGCAGGGCAGCATTTGGTTGGTGCACGAATCTGGCGCACCAAGGGACATTTCTGGCGCACCAAATCACTATCCTGGCAGCACCAGCGCGCACCACAGCACGATCCTGGCAGCACCAATTTTTCCTGCCCTGCCCTCCGCGAGGGTAGGGCAGCATCCTGTGCACCAAGGCACCATTCTGGCGCACCATGGCAAGAAACTGGCAGCATCAGCACGCACCGTGGCACATTTCTGGCGCACCAATTTTTCCTGCCCTGCCCTCCGCGCGGGCAGGGCAGCATTCTGCGCACCAAGCCGCACCAAGCCGCACCAAGCAAGCACCAACACGCACCAAATCCTGCCCTGCCCTCCACAAGGGCAGGGCAGCCTCCTGGGAGCTATTATTTTTGGGCCGAAAATTCAATTAAAACTCCAATTTAATTCATTTCTTCACCAAATCAAAAGCCCATCCAAATCCCAAAAACCAAGAATAAAAAGTGTATAAATAGGAGCTAGTTTGATGTAATTAGGACCTTTTGCTTAGCTTTTAAATTTTGCACTTCCTTTAAGCTTTGAATTTTATTTTTGCACTTTGGAACTTCTCTTGGTGTCTTCACTGAGATTTCAGAGAATTGGGGAGGAGAATTGATCTCTCTTCTTCCTCATTCTTGCTTGGGCCTTCTCAATTTCCTTGTTTTGAGTTTTGGGTGTGAAGAATTGAGGAAATTCTGTCTCAATCTCCATTCAAAATCTCTTTAATTTCTCTTCTGCATAATTGAATTCAATTTCGTTTCCTTTACTGTTTCTTCTTCAATTTCTTGTCAATTGCTTTGAGAACTTGGATCTAGGAAGGTAATTGAGATCTAGACTCTGCTACCTAGTCTCTTAAACCCTGAGATCCTAATTTACTTTTGGTTCTTCTGTGAACCTTACTGCACTTTAATTTCAATTCCTGTTTGAATCCTCATTGCTTTCAATTCAATTTCTGCTCTATTAATTGTGGCGATTAAATTTCTCTTTGTTTAGATTCTGCAATCCCAGTCCTCAAACCCCTTTTATATTCAAGCAATTTACATTTCTTGCACTTTAAGTTTCTGCAATTTACATTTCTTGCACTTTAAGTTTCAGTCATTTACTTTCTTGTTCTTTAAGATTCAGCAAGTTTACTTTCCTGTTCTTTAATTTACTGCAATTTCCCCTTCTCCCTTTACATTCCAAGCAATTTATATTCTGTTAAATACAACCCACTCAACCAAAACTTGATTCGCTTGACTAAATCAACCACTAAACTAAAATTGCTCAATCCTTCAATCCCTGTGGGATCGACCTCACTCATGTGAGTTATTATTACTTGATGCGACCCGGTACACTTGCCGGTGAGTTTTGTGTTGGATCGTTTTCCACACATCAAGTTTTTGGCGCCGTTGCCGGGGATTGAAATAGATTGACAATGATTAAGTGAAGTGGAGGTCTAGATTAAGCACTTTTTCTTTTCTGTTCTTTTAATTTTGACTAACACACTAACTGTTTGAATTTTTGCTTAAACTAACTAAAACTTCATTCTAACTATAGATTGAAGTTTCATTGGTTTTCTGGATCTGTGTGTTTATTGTTGTGTGTTTGTATGTCAGGTACAGGAAGATCTTCCCCTATTGTCTCTGAAATTGACCAAAGAACTCTTCGAAGAATAAGAAGAGCTAAAAGAGGGAAGAACGTTATTGGAGAGGAAGAATCTGAGGAGGAATTCCAAGAAATGGAAGGAGATATCAATCAACCAGGAGAAGGAGCCAACAATAACCAACAACCAAGAAGAGTCCTAGCTTCATACACATTTGCAAATGCTAGACATTGTGGAAGTAGCATTCTTCCTCCTAATGTCAATGCAAACAATTTTGAACTAAAGCCACAACTCATCACTTTGGTTCAAAACAACTGTTCTTTTGGAGGAGGGCCTTTGGAAGATCCAAATCAACATTTGTCTACCTTCTTGAGAATCAGTGACACGGTAAAAACCAATGGTGTACCTCCTGATAGCTACAAGTTGTTGCTCTTTCCATTTTCTCTCAGAGATAAAGCCACTCAATGGCTAGAGACCTTTCCAAAAGAAAGCATCAACACTTGGGATGACTTAGTGAGCAAATTCCTTGCCAAATTTTATCCCCCTCAAAGAATCCTAAGATTGAAGACAGAGGTGCAGACATTCACTCAAATGGAGGCTGAAAACTTATATGAAGTATGGGAAAGATATAAGGCACTATTGAGGAAATGTCCACCAGAGATGTTCACTGAGTGGGACAAGTTGCAGAACTTCTATGAGGGACTCACTCTTAAAGCTCAAGAAGCAGTTGATCATTCAGCTGGATGCTCTTTGCAACTCATGAAAACTATAGAGGAAGCTCAAAACCTCATTGACATGGTGGCCAATAACCAATATTTCTTTGCTCATCAAAGACAACGCCAACCATCACAACGAAGAGGAGTAATGGAGTTAGAAGGAGTGGATTCAATTCTAGCTCAAAACAAGATAATGCAGCAGCAGATTCAACAACAGTTTGAACAAATGGCCAAAAGAATTGATGGCTTGCAAGTTGCATCAGTGAGTGCCACAAGCCAACCACCAACTAATTGGGTGCAAAGTGAAGAAACTCAAGAGGAGAAACAGCAAGAGCAAGTCCAGTACATGCACAACCAAAATCCTGGAACTAATGAAGTCTATGGTGATACTTATAATCCATCCTGGAAGAACCATCCCAACCTCAGATGGGGAGACAACCATAATCAAAACCAACAACCATGGCAAAGAAACACAAGTCAGAATAATTGGAAAAGCACAAACCATAACCCCCAGCCAAACACTAACCAAAATACATACAGAAAACCACAAAATAATTACCCCAACTCTAACCATTATCCACCCAATAACCACCCAACAAATCAAACCACTTATTATCATCCATCAACACCCCAAAACCAACCAATTTCACAAGAATCTCAGAGGATCAACAATCTAGAGATGCTCATGGAGAAAATGATGAAGAACCAAGAATTGACAACAAAGAACCAAGAAGCTTCCATGAAGAACTTAGAAAGGCAAATTGGGCAAATTTCCAAGCAGATTTCTGTTGAGAAGCCATCAAGTTCACTACCCAGTGACACCATTCCCAACCCAAAGGAAGAATGCAAGGTCGTGCAACTAAGAAGTGGAAAAGTGTTATTGGATGGTAACCAAGGAGCAACCAAGAATAATGATATTGAGCCAACAAAGAATGATGAAGCCATCAACAAGGACATGGTAAGCAAGAATGTCCCAGAAAAACTCTCAGAGGAAGACAACAAACCACAGAATTTGAAGAAAGGAAAGCAAATCATGGAAGAACCAATTCCAAGACAACATCAAGTGGAGAAGAACTTAACACCACCACTGCCTTATCCACAGAGATTTCACAAAGAGACAAAGGATCAGCATTTTCACAAATTTCTTGAGACTTTCAAGAAGCTGGAAATCAACATACCTTTGGCCGAGGCTTTGGAGCAAATGCCTCTGTATGCCAAGTTCTTGAAAGAGCTCATCAACAAGAAAAGAAGTTGGAATGAAAAGGAAACTGTAATGCTTAGTGAAGAATGCAGTGCACTCATTAAAAAGGGACTCCCTCCCAAGCTTGAAGATCCTGGAGGTTTCTTCCTTCCATGCACTATTGAAAATCTATTCATCAACAAGGGAATGTGTGATTTAGGAGCAAGCATAAATCTAATCCCATCTTCTTTAGTGAAAAGGCTTGGCATAGAGGAGGTGAAACCAATACAGATGTCCTTGGAGTTGGTGGACCAATCAGTGGTATATCCTAAAGGGCTGATTGAGAACCTTTTAGTTAAGGTTGACAAGTTCATTTATCCTGCAGATTTTGTGATCCTGGATTCTTCAGAAAATGGAAATGACTCCATAATACTTGGTCGACCATTTTTGGCCACTGCTAGAGCCATTGTGGATATAGAGCAGGGAGAGTTAACCCTCAGGATGCATGAGGAGAGCATCATCTTGAAAGTCTTTCCAAAATTTCAAAGGAATGAAGAAACAAGCAGAACAAGTGATGACTTTCTTCCAAAGCAAGCAACCGACAAGGCAGTAGAACAGAAAAACAAGCAGTTGCAAGAAGAAAAAGGAATTCAAAAGGAAGCAGGGGTGATAAATAAGAAGGAAGGTATCACAACTCAAGTCACTGTCAAGAAAGGAAGATCAACAAGAAAGAAAAAGATGAAGAGCAAGAAAAAGGCTCACAAAGGGTGGAAGAACAAGAAAATCACAACTGAAGGATTTTCTAAAGATGATAAGGTGCAACTCGTATATCAACAGCTGGGAGCAGAAGATTATTACACTGTCAACCAAGTACTATCTCTTGAGCATATGGAAATTGAGCATCAAGGCACACAGAGAAAGCTGACAGTGAGAGGTGACAAGTTGAGGCATCACCAACATCAACCACCCTAAAGGGAGTTCAATGTCAAGCTAGTGACAATAAAAGAGCGCTTCATGGGAGGCAACCCATGATTTAAGATTTCTGTCCTCTCTTTCATTTAATAAGCTATGATTCCTCTGAATATGATTTTGAACTTTCATGCCTGATAAATACATACATTGTTTTAAAGCACATGTCAAACTTCTAAGTTTGGTGTACCTTAAGGCACACCCAAGTTCATTTTTCAAAAAAAAAAAGGGGGGGATTAGTCTTAGAACATATGCATAATTCTTTTGATGAAGCATATGACCAAACACTAAGTTTGGTGTCTGCATGTGTAACAATGTTCAGAAGATCATTTCTCAATCATGGATTCAAAACCATACAGAAAAGGGATCATACATCAAAATTTTTTTTTTTTGCATCAATTGTGAAGAACGGTTTGCACTGTTAAGCCGTCCCCTCAATAAAAGATAAGTTTGGTGTTCACCAACTTTTAGCATTTTTATTTAGGGACACAATTGATCACAAAAAAAATTTCAAATAAATAATAAACAAAACAAAACAAATCTTTTATTATAAATCAATTGCCAACGATTATGTTAATGATTTAAGGCTAGCTGTCTTGATTCTTGCAGGAGAAAAGGATTGAGACAAAAGCAAGGAGGGGCCACGGCTAGGAGAAGCTATGTGAGGATGGTCACATGTGCCTAGAAGAATGCGCTCATGGGGAAGCAGAATCTGTATGCATGCATGCATCATTGAACGCCTAAATGCATGCAGCCAATGGGAGGAGGATCCTTGTCAAAGCCTCAACAATGCATGCAGACCGTCCATTCCATGCACTCCTTTGATGAACAACTCAATCTCAACCCTTCATGAGCACCAACGAGCTCTTTCCTCATTCATTGTGGTTTTGTTGGAAAGTTTGAAGAATCAACCTATTAATAGCCGTAGCACTAAACGGTTCACAAACTCATTCACATATGAAAACCATAATCCCATTTACTCTCAAAACCAACATAAGTCCCTTGTCTCACAACAGAACTGAATCAAAACTCTTCCCAACACAACACATACTTCTTCTTTTCTCACTTTTCCTTTCTTTTCACCTCAAATCCAATGGCCTCTTCAAGCTCAAAAAGGAGGCCGGGAAAGGAACCTATGATAGCCGAACCTCCATCATTTGATGCAACCAAATTTAGATCACAATTCCGTGAAGGGAGATATCATAGGTTCATGAAGACAAAGAATGTCATCTATGAGAAAGGTCTTGATTTGAAGGAAGGAGAATATCCCATCATGAGGCAAATCACTAAAGAAAGAAGGTGGGAACTCTTATGTGATCCTCTTGTTGACATCAGTGCAGTCATGATCAGGGAGTTCTATGCAAATGCTGTAAAAGAAAACAAAGATAGTGCTCCTTACACAAGTTATGTTAGAGGAGTTGAAGTGAGCTTCAGTCCAGCAGCCATCACTAGGGCTCTAAAGTTGAGAACCATAACTTATGCAGAGCCTAGTTATGAGACCAGGTTGCAAATAGAAAACAATCCGGATGAGATCTTGCAAGGGTTATGTGTGGAAGATACAGATTGGGAAAGAGATTCAAAGGGAGTTCCAAGTCACTTGAGAAGGATAAATCTTACTCCTGTAGCCAAAGGATGGTATGAAATAGTAAGAAGATCTATTCTTCCTACTGGAAACGCCTCTTGGGTCACAATCAAACGAGCACTCTTGACATACTGCATCTTACATGGAGGTGAAATCAACCTCGCACAACTCATAGCCGACAGTATTCAAGAGATGGCCAATAGCACAAGCAAATCAAGTAGTCTTGGACATCCAAGTACCATCCTCAGGCTATGTGACAAAGCTAGAGTAATCTTTGAAGATGAGGACACAGAAAAAGTGAAAAAGGGAAAAGGAATCACCAAGAAAAGTATGGAGGGAATGAATGAAGAAGAAGATCAAGAAGGGGTGGTAGCCCCTAGACAAAGGAGATCACAAAGAGAGGAAGGACGAAATCAAGCTCATGATGCCATAGACATGAGCCAGTTACAAAGATCAATTGAAGAACTATCTCAGCAACTCATGCAGGCTCAACAAGGTCAAAATCAGGGGGGCCAAGAGAAATATCTAGAGCCCCATCCAGAATTTATGGAGCAATTTTTGAAAGAAAAAGAGGAACGAGAAGCTTGGCAGCATCAAATGGAGTAGAAACAAGAGAGATGGCAACAACAAATGATAACTCAGCAGCAAGAATTTCAAGCACATATTCTTGAAGGACAAAAAGAGCAATACAAAGAATTCAAAGAATCATATGATAAGCTGTATTTTAGTCAAGCTAAAGCAGGGGAATACAGTCACAACCTGTATCAATGGAAGAATGTTCATCACACCATGGGAGAAGTTAGATATGCACAAAGAATGGAGAATGATGAAAACATGCAAGCAAGGTTGGAGTACTTGACCCACAATTTGCCAACACTCAATCCTGAGATCAAGCCATTTGAGCAATGCCCTGAATTTTTAGCCAAGCAACAGGCAAGATCTCATCAATATACTGAGGCAACCTTTAAAAGATTGGAAGATGTTGGGCTCTCAAGACTCTTAGATTCTGTTTGGGGTAGAAGATGTCCTGGTGAAGAGATCCGAGATTATTCCAAGACAGGGAAGAGAAAGAAGAAGAAGGGAGAATCAAGCAGCAGCCACGACCATTAGAAGGTGGCAAAGTTCTTTCATATTTCCTCTTTCATGTCTCTAATAAGGAGATGCATGTCTGAAACATGATGTGCCTCTATCATTTATTTCTTTTACTTCATGCAATTTTTGTTCTTTGTTTTTCGTTTTAGTTAGTTAATAAATAGTTAGAAAAATGCTAAATCTGCATAATGCTTGTTATCCATCACTTAGCTTGAAATTTTGTTTTGTTTCCCATATGCTTAAATAAAAGAGACTTGTTTGAATTGAAAAGTGAAATATCCAATGTTGCATAAGTAAGAATGGAAGTTAGTGGTGGTATATGTGTTTGATTAAATGCATAACTCATGAAATAATTGTTGCATAATATCATTCTCATTCAAATGTGAGTTAGCTTGCTGTTACAAAGACTCTCATTAATAAAGAAAAAGCCCTTGGTAACAAAAACAGAAAGAAAAGGAAGAAGAAAAAGTCAAAATGGCAAGAAAAACAAAGAATAAAGGTTGGACACCAATAGCTTGGACCCTAAGACATATGCCTGTGGTATTCTTGTACTAAGATATGCTTGGATGAGTAAATTCTAAGGGGTATTTTAAAACCCGGTCACTTAGATCAACTGATTTGGGATGGCCAATTAAAAATCCACAATAAAGAGCAACTTAGATACAGAACATTTAGTTATCCAAAGAGATGCTGGGCATCAATGATCCTAGGAAGAATTAGTGAGCCATGTGTCTGTGGTGGAAAGATGTTGAGCAAAAGAAAAGAAAATAAAGCCAAAGGCTACTACTGCAACATTTGACACCAAGCCTCCAAAAGAATAATAAGCTTGTTAAGCATTATCAGCTAAGAAAAGTTAGCAAGGGAGTAATTCAAAAGTGAATCTTATAACAGCAAGTTTAGCAAGCCTTTGAGGAAAAATGTATATTATGTAACAGCAATAATAGTTGAGTTATCATTATCTGCATAAAGATCCCATAAATCAAGTTCTGCTATATGCCTAATAAGGATATGTGTTCTTTTCTTATTCATATCATTTACTCTTAGTTTTGATGCTTGCTTGGGGACAAGCAAGATTTAAGTTTGGTGTTGTGATGACAAGTCATCATATACCCATTTTTCAAGCTAATTTCACTTGTTTTGTTAGTCTTTATACACTTTCTTGCTTCCTAAGTAAGTGATTTGGAGTGAAAATGCATAACTTCTTTAAATCAAGCAACCACCATGAAATTAATGTTAATTCATGAGGTTTAAGCTAATTTTAATTGAAGTTTAATTGATTTATAAGCCTTATGAATTTAGTGATACTTGGAGTGGTTGTTTTGGTTTATTTCAGGTGAAGAAAAGAATAAAAGAGAAAAGCGTGGCCTAAGAAAGCGTGACCCAAGGAGAAGGAAGTGTGGTCAAAGGAAGGAAAAGTGTGTCGCATGCAATGGGGAAGGTAAGCATTGCCCTCCACAAGGGCACACTGCCCTCTAGGAGGGCAACATAAGGGAACAAGGCAAAGAAGGCAACTCTGCCCTGCTCACTACAAGGGCAGAGCACAAATTTGTGCCTTGGAATCAAGAAGAAGAAAATGGTGCCCTGCCCTCCACAAGGGCAGTATCGGGCTCACCAAGGAAGAAAATCAAAGGAAAAATGCCTATGATGCTTGCCACAAGAGTTGAACACGGGACCATGAGGAAGTAAGGAACTAAGTCCCATTACCGTGCCAAGAAACCAAGGAAAATGAATGAGCGTGTGTTTCTGCCCGGATTCGAACGCGGGACTTCATTTTGGAAACACTGCCCTGCCCTCCGTGAGGGCAGGGCAGCATTTGGTTGGTGCACGAATCTGGCGCACCAAGGGACATTTCTGGCGCACCAAATCACTATCCTGGCAGCACCAGCGCGCACCACAGCACGATCCTGGCAGCACCAATTTTTCCTGCCCTGCCCTCCGCGAGGGCAGGGCAGCATCCTGTGCACCAAGGCACCATTCTGGCGCACCATGGCAAGAAACTGGCAGCATCAGCACGCACCGTGGCACATTTCTGGCGCACCAATTTTTCCTGCCCTGCCCTCCGCGCAGGCAGGGCAGCATTCTGCGCACCAAGCCGTACCAAGCCGCACCAAGCAAGCACCAACACGCACCAAATCCTGCCCTGCCCTCCACAAGGGCAGGGCAGCCTCCTAGGAGCTATTATTTTTGGGCCGAAAATTCAATTAAAACTCCAATTTAATTCATTTCTTCACCAAATCAAAAGCCCATCCAAATCCCAAAAACCAAGAATAGAAAGTGTATAAATAGGAGCTAGTTTGATGTAATTAGGACCTTTTGCTTAGCTTTTGAATTTTGCACTTCCTTTAAGCTTTGAATTTTATTTTTGCACTTTGGAACTTCTCTTGGTGTCTTCACTGAGATTTCAGAGAATTGGGGAGGAGAATTGATCTCTCTTCTTCCTCACTCTTGCTTGGGCCTTCTCAATTTCCTTGTTTTGAGTTTTGGGTGTGAAGAATTGAGGAAATTCTGTCTCAATCTCCATTCAAAATCTCTTTAATTTCTCTTCTGCATAATTGAATTCAATTTCGTTTCCTTTACTGTTTCTTCTTCAATTTCTTGTCAATTGCTTTGAGAACTTGGATCTAGGAAGGTAATTGAGATCTAGGCTTTGCTACCTAGTCTCTTGAACCCTGAGATCCTAATTTACTTTTGGTTCTTCTGTGAACCTTACTGCACTTTAATTTCAATTTCTGTTTGAATCCTCATTGCTTTCAATTCAATTTCTGCTCTATTAATTGTGGCAATTAAATTTCTCTTTGTTTAGATTCTGCAATCCCAGTCCTCAAACCCCTTTTATATTCAAGCAATTTACATTTCTTGCACTTTAAGTTTCAGTCATTTACTTTCTTGTTCTTTAAGATTCAGCAATTTTACTTTCCTGTTCTTTAATTTGCTGCAATTTCCCCTTCTCCGTTTACATTCCAAGCAATTTATATTCTGTTAAATACAACCCACTCAACCAAAACTTGATTCGCTTGACTAAATCAACCACTAAACTAAAATTGCTCAATCCTTCAATCCCTATGGGATCGACCTCACTCATGTGAATTATTATTACTTAATGCGACCCGGTACACTTGCCGGTGAGTTTTGTGTTGGATCGTTTTCCACACATCAAGCGGCATGATCAGTATAAACCACAATTTTAGATCCTATCAAGTACGATCTAAACTTATCAAATGCATAGACTACAGCTAACAATTCCTTCTCTGTTGTAGTGTAATTTTTTTGAGCCTCATTCAATACTTTACTTGCGTAATATATGACATGATGTAAGTTTCCCTTCTTCTGTCCAAGTACAGCACCAATTGCAATATCACTTGCATCACACATGAGTTCAAACGGTAAGTTCCAATCCGGGGGTGTGATAATTGGTGCTGTTGTGAGTTTATGTTTTAAAGTTTCAAAAGCATGCTGGCAATTTTCATCAAAAACAAAAGGTTTATCAATCATTAAAAGGTTACTCAAAGGTTTGGCTATTTTAGAAAAATCCTTGATAAACCTTCTATAAAATCCTGCATGCCCCAAGAAACTTCTAACAGATTTCACATTAGTTGGTGGAGGGAGTTTTTCTATTATTTCCACTTTTGCCTTGTCAACCTCTATCCCTTTTCTTGAAACTTTATGACCAAGAACAATCCCCTCAGGCACCATGAAATGGCACTTCTCCCAGTTCAAAACCAAATTAGTTTCTTGGCACCGTTTCAAGACAAGAGTTAGATGGTTTAGGCAAGTATTGAAATTATCACCAAAAATAGAGAAGTCATCCATGAAAATCTCTAAAACTTTTTTAACCATATCTGAGAAAATGGAGAGCATACACCTTTGAAAAGTGGCTGGGGCATTGCACAATCCAAATGGCATTCTTCTATAGGCAAAAACTCCAACTGGGCATGTGAATGAAGTCTTTTCTTGGTCCTTTGGATCTACCACTATCTGATTATACCCAGAATAGCCATCCAAGAAGCAATAATAAGCATGGCCAGCCAACCTTTCAAGCATTTGATCAATGAAAGGAAGTGGGAAGTGATCTTTGCGTGTGGCATCATTCAACCTTCTATAGTCAATACACATCCTCCACCCTGTCACAGTTCTGGTGGGAATGAGTTCACTCCTCTCATTGATAATGACTGTCATCCCACCTTTCTTTGGTACCACTTGGACTGGGCTTATCCATGAGCTATCGGAAATAGGATATATGATTCCTGCATTCCATAATTTCATTACTTCCTTCTGGACGACTTCCTTCATTGCAGGATTTAGTCTTCTCTGAGGTTGAATTACTGCTTTGGAATTGTCCTCCAAAAGAATCTTATGCATGCATACTGTAGGGCTGATGCCTTTCAGGTCATCAATGGTCCATCCTAAGGCATCCTTGTGAGCTCTGAGAACATCAAGAAGCTCTCCTTCTTCTTTCTTTGTCAAGGACGAATTAATGATCACTGGGAAGCTCTCTGAAGTGCCAAGAAATGCATATTTGAGATGAGAAGGTAATGGCTTCAGTTCTTGCTTTTGCACCTCTTCTTTCTTGCTTGGTTCCACCTCTTTGTCTGTGGAAGCCTCAGCTACATGTTCCTCTATTGTTTCTTGATTGTCTTTTTCTTGCTCATGCTGATTAATGTCTAACATTTCTTCCACCAGGCTCTCTATCATATCCACCCTCAAATGATCTTCATGCTCAGGAAGGTGTTGCATTGACTTAAAAACATTTATGATCATTTGCTCATTGTGTACTCTGAAAATCATTTCTCCTTTTTCCACATCTATAATGGCTCTTGCAGTTGCTAGAAATGGTATGCCCAAGATGATTGAATTGTTGCCTTCCTCGTCGGTATCTAGGACTACAAAGTCCGCAGGGAAGATAAACTCTCCAACCTTTACTAACAGATTTTCCACAATTCCATTTGGTGTCTTGATTGATCTGTCGGCCATGACTAGTGACATCCTGGTGGGTTTGAGTTCTTCTATGGCAAGCTTCTTCATCATGGACAAGGGCATTAAGTTGATACTAGCTCCAAGATCACAGAGAGCTTTGTCCAAGGATAGTTTGCCTATGGTGCATGACACTACAAAACTCCCTGGATCCTTAAGCTTTGGTGGGATTCCTTTTTGGAGCACGGCGCTACATTCTTCACTAAGCATCACCGTTTCCTTCTCATTCCAATCTCTTTTCTTATTGATGAGCTCCTTCAAGAACTTGGCATACAGAGGCATTTGCTCCAATGCCTCAGCTAAAGGTATGTTGATTTCCAGCTTCTTGAAAGTCTCAAGAAATTTGTGGAAATGCTGATCCTTTGTCTCTTTGTGGAATCTCTGTGGATACGGTAGTGGTGGTGTTGAGCTCTTCTCCACTTGATGTTGTTTTGGATTTGGTTCTTCCATGATCTGCTTTCCTTTCTTTAGATTCTGTGGTTCGTTGTTTTCCTCTGTGAGTTTTTCTGGGAAATTCTTGCTTATCATGTCCTTGTTGATAGCTTCATCATTCTTTGTTGGCTCATTGTCATTATTCTTGGTTGCTCCTTGGTTACCATCCACTAACATTTTTCCACTTCGTAGTTGCACGACCTTGCATTCTTCCTTTGGGTTGGGGATGGTGTCACTTGGTAGTGAGCTTGATGGTTTTTCAACAGAAATCTGTTTGGAGATTTGCCCAATCTGTCTCTCTAAGTTCTTCATGGACGCTTCTTGGTTCTTTGTTGTCAATTCTTGGTTCTTTATCATTTTCTCCATGAGCAGCTCTAGATTAGTGATCCTCTGGGATTCTTGTGAAATTGGTTGGTTTTGGGGTGTTGATGGATGATGATAGGTGTTTTGATTTGTTGGGTGGTTATTGGGTGGATAATGGTTAGAGTTGGGGTAATTATTTTGTGGTTTTCTGTATGTATTTTGGTTAGTGTTTGGTTGGTTGTTGTTTGTGTTTTTCCAATTGTTTTGTGTTGAGTTCCTTTGCCATGGCTGTTGGTTTTGATTGTGGTTGTCTCCCCATCTGAGGTTGGGATGGTTCTTCCAAGATGGATTGTAGGTATCACCATAGACTTCATTTGTTCCAGGATTTTGGTTGTGCATGTACTGGACTTGCTCTTGCTATTGCTCCTCTTGAGTTTCTTCACTTTGCACCCAAGTAGTTGGTGGTTGGCTTGTGGCACTCACTGATGCAACTTGCAAGCCATCAATCCTTTTGGCCATTTGCTCAAACTGTTGTTGAATCTGCTGTTGCATTATCTTGTTCTGAGCTAGAATTGAATCCACTCCTTCCAACTCCATTACTCCTCTTCTTTGTGATGGTTGGCGTTGTCTTTGATGAGCAAAAAAATATTGGTTATTGGCCACCATATCAATGAGGTTTTGAGCTTCCTCTGTAGTTTTCATGAGTTGCAAAGAGCCTCCAGCTGAATGATCAAGTGCTTCTTGAGCCTTAAGAGTGAGGCCCTCATAGAAGTTCTGCAACTTGTCCCACTCAGTAAACATCTCTGGTGGACATTTCCTCAATAGTGCCTTATATCTTTCCCATGCTTCATATAAGTTTTTAGCCTCCATTTGAGTGAATGTCTGCACCTCAGTCTTCAATCTTAGGATTCTTTGAGGGGGATAAAATTTGGCAAGAAACTTGCTTACCAAGTCATCCCAAGTGTTGATGCTTTCTTTTGGAAAGGTCTCTAGCCATTGAGTGGCTTTATCTCTGAGAGAAAATGGAATGAGCAACAACTTGTAGCTGTCAGGAGGGACACCATTGGTTTTCACAGTGTCACAGATTCTCAAGAAGGTAGATAAATGTTGATTTGGGTCCTCCAAAGGCCCTCCTCCAAAAGAACAGTTGTTTTGAACCAAAGTGATGAGTTGTGGCTTTAGTTCAAATTTGTTTGCATTGACATTAGGAGGAAGAATGCTACTTCCGCAGTGTCTAGCATTTGCAAATGTATATGAAGCCAGGACTCTTCGTTGTTGTTGGTTATTGTTGGCCCCTCCTCCTGGTTGATTGAGATCTCCTTCCATTTCTTGGAATTCCTCCTCAGATTCTTCCTCTCCAATAACGTTCTTCCCTCTTTCAGCTCTTCTTATTCTCTGAAGAGTTCTTTGGTCAATTTCAGAGAGGACAGGGGAAGATCTTCCTGTACCTGACATACAAACACACAACAATAAACACACAAATCCAGAAAACCAATGAAACTTCAATCTATAGCTAGAATGAAGTTTTAGTTAGTTTAAGCAAAAATTCAAACAGTTAGTGTGTTAGTCAAAATTAAAATAACAGAAAAGAAAAAAATGCTTGATCTAGATCTCCACTTCACTTAATCATTGTCAATCTATTTCAATCCCCGGTAACGGCGCCAAAAACTTGATGTGAGGGAAAACGATCCAACACAAAACTCACCGGCAAGTGTACCGGGTCGCATCAAGTAATAATAACTCAC
Organism: Arachis hypogaea; assembly: GCF_003086295.3. Taxonomy (NCBI): domain Eukaryota; kingdom Viridiplantae; phylum Streptophyta; class Magnoliopsida; order Fabales; family Fabaceae; genus Arachis; species Arachis hypogaea. The sequence continues at coordinate 85,839,872 of NC_092038.1, read as the reverse complement.
ATGAGTGAAGACGATCCCACAGGGATTGAAGGATTGAGCAATTTTATTTTAGTGGTTGATTTAGTCAAGCGAATCAAGTTTTGGTTGAGTGGGTTGTATTTAACAGAAGCTAAATTGCTTGGAATATAAAGGGAGAAGGGAGAATTGCAGTAAATTAAAGAACAGGAATATAAACTTGCTAAATCTTAAAGAACAAGAAAGTAAATGACTGAAACTTAAAGTGCAAGAAATGTAAATTGCAGTAACTTAAATGGCAAGGAATGTAAATTGCTTGAATGTAAAAGGGATTCGAGGACTGGGATTGCAGAATCTAAACAAAGAGAAATTGGATTGCCACAATTAATAGAGCAGAAACTGAATTAGAAGCAATTAGAATTCAAACAGAAATTGAAATTAAAGTGCAGCAGGGTTCACAGAAGAACCAAAAGTAAATTGGGATCTCAGGACTCCAGAGACTAGGTAGTAGAGCCTAGATCTCAATTACCTTCCTAGATCCAAGTTCTCAAAGCAATTGATAAGAAAATAAAGAGGAAGCAGTAAAGGAAATTGAAATTAAACTCAATAGTGCAGAAAGATGTTTAAAGAGATTTTGAATGGAGATTGAGACAGAATTTCCTCAATTCTTCACACCCAAAACTCAAAACAAGGAAATTAAAAAGGCCTAAGCAAAAACGAGGAAGAAGAGAGATCAATTCTCCTCCCCAATTCTCTGAAATCTCAGTGAAGACACCAAGAGAAGTTCCAAAGTGCAAAAATAAAATTCAAAGCTCAAAGAAAGTGCAAAATTCAAAAGCTAAGTAAAAGGTCCTAATTACATCAAACTAGCTCCTATTTATACACTTTCTATTCTTGGATTTTGGTATTTGGATGGTCTTTTGATTTGGTGAAGAAATGAATTAAATTGGATTTTTAATTCAATTTTTGGCCCAAAAATAATAGCTTCCAGGAGGCTGCCCTGCCCTTGTGGAGGGCAGGGCAGGATTTGGTGCTTGGTGCGTGCGGGGTGCAGGCGTGGTGCAGGCTGGTGCGCAGGATGCTGCCCTGCCCTCGCGGAGGGCAGGGCAGAAAAAGTTGGTGCGCCAGAATTGTGCTGTGGTGCGCTGCTGGTGTTGCCAGATGATGCTGCAGTGCGCCAGAATGGTGCCTTGGTGCGCCAGAATTGTGCCACAACAAAATGCTGCCCTGCCCTCGCGGAGGGCAGGGCAGTGTTTCCACTTTGACGTCTCGAGTTCGAAACTTGGATGCTACACACGCTAGCCATTTTCCTTGGCTTTCTTGGTACCAAAGTGAGGCTTAATTCCTTGCTTCCTCATGGTCCCGTGTTCAACTCTTGTGGCAAGCATTGTAGACATTTTCCTTTGATTTTCTTCCTTGGTGAGCCCGATACTGCCCTTGTGGAGGGCAGGGCAAGGTTTTGTTCTTCTTGATTCCAAGGCACAGATTTGTGCTCTGCCCTTGTAGTGGGCAGGGCAGAGTTACCTTTTATGCTTTGATGCCTTATGTTGCCCTCCTAGAGGGCAGTGTGCCCTTGTGGAGGGCAATGCTTGCCTCCCCTCCTTACATGCGGCACACTTCTCCTTCCTTTGACCACGTTTTCTTATCCTTAGGTTACGCTTTTCTCTTTTATTCTTTTCTTCACCTACAATAAACCAAAACAACCACTCCAAGTATCACTAAATTCACAAGGCTTATAAATCAATTAAAATTAAATTAAAATTAGCTTAAACCTTATGAGTTAACATTAATTTCATGGTGGTTGTTTGATTTAAAGAAGTTATGCATTTTCACTCTAAATCACTTACTTAGGATGCAAGAAAGTGCATAAAGACTAATAAAACAAGTGAAATTAGCTTGAAAAATGGGTATATGATGACTTGTCATCAGTAAATTCTTCGGTTTTATGATCACACAGAGAGGAATCGAGGCAAATCCGAACAAGTGCAGGGCTGTACTCGACATGAAAAGTCCGACTTGTATCAAAGAGGTACAACAACTCAACGGGCGGTTGGCAGCCTTGTCTAGATTCCTGGCTGGATCAGCAATAAGATCTCTCCCCTTCTACGCCACTCTAAGGAAGGGAAAGGAGTTTGAATGGACAGCTGAGTGCGAGCTAGCCTTCCAAGACTTCAAAAAATTCCTGGGACAGCCACCCATATTAAGTCGGCCACAGGAAGGAGAACCCCTCATCTTGTACCTCGCGGTGGGAAATCGGGCAATAGCCTCAGCGCTGGTCCGAGAAGACAACAGTGGGCAACAACCCATATACTTTATCAGCAAAGCGTTACAAGGATCTGAGCTAAACTACCAGAAAATAGAAAAGTTCGCTTACGCTCTCATAATAACATCTCGACGACTTCGCCCATATTTCCAGTCTCACACTATTAAAGTTCGGACCAACCAGCCCATAAAAGGAATATTACAAAAAATAGACTTGGTAGGCAGAATCTTGCAATGGGCAACCTTCAATACGAAGCTCGAACGGCCATCAAATATCAATATCTGGCTGACTTCATTGCGGAATTTACGGACAGACCAGAAATCCCCGCAGAATGGAATCTATATGTGGATGGCTCCTCAAATAAAACAAGAAGTGGCGCATGCGTAATAATTGAAAGCAACTAGGGAACCCAAATCGAACTCTCCCTCAAATTTGGGTTCCCTACCTCAAACAATCAAGCGGAATATGAAGCACTACTAGCTGGTTTAAAGTTGGCAGGGAGGTTGGAGCTCAAAAACTTATCATCTTCCGTGATTCACAAGTAATTACTTCACGAATAACAGGAAGCTACCAAGCCAAAGATCTCACCATGAAAAAGTACTTGGAAAAAACCAGGGAACAGCTCAGACAACTCGGAGAGTATGAGGTTTGTCACAAACCCCGAGAACAAAACGCCCGGGCTGATGCACTCTCAAAACTAGCCAGCACCAAACCAGGAGGCAACAATAGAAGCCTCATACAATAAATTCTACAGAATCCATCAATCTCAGAAGAAGAAAAAGTCCTCGCCATAACAGGTCACGATCAGGGATGGATGACTCCCACAATTAACTACCTCAGAACAGAAGTTCACCCCAGAGATGAGAAATAGGCAAAGAGGTTAAAAAAGAAGCACAGTACTACACCCTCATAAATAATATTCTATACAAAAGAAGGATTTCGATACCAGTGCTAAAATGCGTGCCGACTTCCAACACAAAAGACATCCTAGAAGAAGTACACAGTGACATCTGTGGCAATCACCTCGGAGCGCAGGCACCCGCCAAAAAAGTACTTCGGGTAGGATTTTATTGGCCAACTCTACATAAAGAAGCCACAGAATTTGTAAAGACATGCTCACCATGTCAGAAGCATGCCAACTTTCACACCGCTCCGCCAAAGGAACTTATCAGCATAACCTCACCTTGGCCATTCGCAAAATGGGGACTCGATCTCCTCGGACCTTTTCCTCAAGGATCAAGACAAGTCAAATTCCTCATAGTAAGAATAGACTAATTTACAAAATGGATCAAGGCAGAACCCCTGGCCAATGCCACATCTCAAAGAAGTCGGAAATTCCTATATAGAAATATCGTCAAAAGGTTCGGAGTTCCGTACTCCATCACTATAGACAATGGTACCCAGTTCATAGACGCATGCTTCAGAAAACTAGCGGCCGACCTGAATATAAAACAACAATTCACATCCGTTGAGCACCCCCAAGCCAATGGGCAAGCTGAAGCTGCTAACAAAGTTATATTAGTGATGAGCGGATAATTTGTACGCTTTTTGGCATTGTTTTTAGTATGTTTTTAGTATGATCTAGTTAGTTTTTAGTATATTTTTATTAGTTTTTAGTTAAAATTCACTTTTCTGGACTTTACTATGAGTTTGTGTGTTTTTCTATGATTTCAGGTATTTTCTGGCTGAAATTGAGGGACCTGAGCAAAAATCTGATTCAGAGACTAAAAAGGACTGCAGATAATGTTGGATTCTGACCTCGCTGCACTCGAAGTGGATTTTCTGGAGCTACAGAAGCCCAATTGGCGCGCTCTCAACGGCGTTGGAAAGTAGACATCCTGGGCTTTCCAGCAATATATGATAGTCCATACTTTGCCCAAGATTTGATGGCCCAAACCGGCGTTCAAAGTCACCCTCAGGAATTCCAGCGTTAAACGCTGGAACTGGCACAAGAATGGGAGTTAAACGCCCAAACTGGCACCAAAGCTGGCGTTTAACTCCAAGAGGAGTCTCTACACGAAAATGCTTCAATGCTCAGCCCAAGCACACACCAAGTGGGCCCGGAAGTGGATTTTTATGTCATTTACTCATCTCTGTAAACCTTAGGCTACTAGTTCTCTATAAGTAGGACCTTTTACTATTGTATTTTTATCTTTGGATCTTTGGATCATTTTAGATCTTTTGATCATCTTTGGACATCTAGTTCTTAGATCATTGGGAGGCTGGCCATTCGGCCATGCCTAGACCTTGTTCTTATGTATTTTCAACGGTGGAGTTTCTACACACCATAGATTAAGGTGTGGAGCTCTGCTGCACCTCGAGTATTAATGCAATTACTATTGTTCTTCTATTCAATTCCGCCTGTTCTTGTTCTAAGATATCACTTGTTCTTCAACTTGATGAATGTGATGATCCGTGACACTCATCATCATTCTCACCTATGAACGTGTGACTGACAACCACCTCCGTTCTACCTTCGATTGGGTGAATATCTCTTGGATTCCTGATACACGATGCATGGTTGATCGCCTGACAACCTAGTGCTCGCCTGACAAACGAGCCAGCCATTCCGTGAGATCAGAGTCTTCGTGGTATAGGCTAGAACTGATGGCGGCATTCAAGAGAATCCGGAAGGTCTAACCTTGTCTGTGGTATTCTGAGTAGGATTCAATGATTGAATGACTGTGACGTGCTTCAAACTCCTGAAGGCGGGGCGTTAGTGACAGACGCAAAAGAATCACTGGATTCTATTCCGGCCTGATCGAGAACCGACAGATGGATAGCCGTGCCGTGACAGGGTGCGTTGAACATTTCCACTGAGAGGATGGGAGGTAGCCACTGACAACTGTGAAACCCTTGCTTGAGCTTGCCATGGAAAGGAGTAAGAAGGATTGGATGAAGACAGTAGGAAAGCAGAGAGACGGAAGGGAAGGCATCTTCATACGCTTATCTGAAATTCCTACCAATGAATTACATAAGTATCTCTATCTTTATCTTTATGTTTTATTCATCATTCATAACCATTTGAGTTTGCCTGACTAAGATTTACAAGGTGACCATAGCTTGCTTCATACCAACAATCTCTGTGGGATCGACCCTTACTCGCGTAAGGTTTATTACTTGGACGACCCAGTACACTTGCTGGTTAGTTGTGCGAAGTTGTAGTGATCACAATTTCGTCCACCAATTAGCAGGGTTAAAATGGAGATTACAGGATGCAAAGGGAGCCTGGGTTGAGGAACTCCCATAGGTTCTATGGGCATATCGAACGACGTCACATTCTACTACAAAGGAATCACCCTTCCGATTAGCATATGGAGTGGAGGTCGAAGAAAGGTCACCCAGAGTGATCCACTTTAACGAGAAAGCCAATCACCAACTTCAAAGGGAAGAGCTCGAGTTACTTCCGGAAATCCGAGAAAGAGCTTGGATAAGGGAAGAAGCGCTAAAATGACGAATGGCCTCCAGGTATAACCAATAGGTAATACGACGGACCTTCAGTGAAGATGACCTCATCCTAATACAAAACGACATTGGAACAACTCGACCAGGAGAAGGAAAGCTGGCAGCAAACTGGAAAGGACCCTACCGAGTCATAGAAGTGCTGGGAAAGTGCTATTACAGGCTTTCCAAACTCGACGGGCGAGAGCTTCTCAAGTCATGGCACGCCTGCAACCTAAGAAGGTACTATAGCTAGGGGTGATAAAAGATCTTGGACAAGGCGCACTCTTTTTCCTGAAAAAAGGTTTTTTAACAAGGCGCCCCGCCAAGACTTACAAATCATCCGACTTAGGAAATTAACTCCTCATGTATATTTGCATTCTTTTTTAATAAAATTTGTTCAGATTCTCTACAAACGCTCAAGTCGTATTATTCTGAAAATATTCATCTCCCGATTATAAAGCTACAGATCAACAAAAAGTGAAAACCGAATTCACTGCGCGATCATGATAAAAGTGAGGGTTAAAACCCAAAATCTACAAAATCGGCAAAGATGAAAACAGAATAATGCAAGAAGTTATAGAAAGTGATCCATAGAAAGGACCTGACGAGGTCCTAATAAAATGGATTGCTATAAAATAACTTAAAGACTGGCCGGCACAAAAAGTCGGACCAGCCACAACAACTCAAGTTATAAGTAAAGCCCTGGAAAGAGGTCTGGCAAACCCTATTGTTCATATCCTGGGTCGAGTTATCCGACCCAAGATGTTCTACAAACAAAGCGACCGACCACTTCAGGTCAGGACAATCCGACCTCTTCTCAAAACGGGCTTGGCCAAGTCACGAGAAAGCCCAAATAAAGGGCCCAAATAGAGGAACACCCCCCAAATCCTAAGGCAGCTCAAGCCTACCGAGGGAAGGGCGGTTCCGATGAAAGATAAGCTGACCTCACCTAGAAGATAAGATAAGATAAGATAACTAACTTATGTTGTCTATAAAGGTCACTCTACACCATTATAAATACACTGGAGCACCCAGGTATAACACACATTCTGATCCTACTCAATACCTGCTTAATACCCTTGCTAACTTAAGCATCGGAGTCCCTTGCAGGTACCCCCCACCCTCCGATGACGAAGGATCGGCAGCACTTTCAGTTCCACAAATCGGACACACCAGCTCCGGCCGCAATACACCTGCCAGACACGTCAGCTCCGACCAATACAAAAGATCTCAACCGAGATCGACCTACAGTTTCAGGTAACCCTCGGAACATTGGTGCCATTGCCGGGGAACCTGGAAGTCATCCCGACACCATGGCGGACAACCATGACAACGACCACGACTCAGGTTTGGAAGATAGAACGCCGCACAAGAGCATGGATGCTATACTTAAAGATACTCTGGAATCCAATGGGGACAAAAATTCATCAAATCTGGGGGTGATAGAAGCACTTCAAGATCGATTAAAGCAACTTGAGAAAGAAGCCCAACATCAACGCGAAAAAGAAGAGGATCTACATCGGGAGATAAGGCGGCACCGAGAATTAGAATATGAGCTTATAAAACTCGAAGCTGATCTCAAAACTAAAGCTACTCGATCCACCCCAGAGGATAGCTCTCACAAAGATCAAGATCCATTCACCCGGGAAATTATGAAGACCAAAATTCCAAAAGATTTCAAACTTCCGAATATGACTCTGTATGATGGCACCTCGGACCCCAACCACCATCTCAGCAACTTCAGAAGTAGGATGTACTTCACTGACGCCTCAGATGCAGTTCGCTGCAAAGCCTTTCCAACAACTCTTACCAAGACAGCCATTAGATGGTTCGACAACCTACCTCCAAAATCCATCTCGAGTTTTGACGACCTGGCCAAAAAGTTCCTGGCCAGATTTTCCATACAAAAGGACAAAGCCAAACACGCACCCAGCCTACTAGGAATCAAGCAAGGAGATCGGGAGAGTCTTCGTAACTACATGGAAAGATTCAACAAAACATGCATGGACATACAAAGTCTACCAACAGAAGCTGCCATCATGGGCCTCATAAACGGCCTACGAGAAGGACCGTTTAGCCAATCTATATCAAAAAAGTCCCCAGCATCCCTAGACAAAGTACAAGAACGGGCGCAGAAGTACATTAACATGGATGAGAATTCTCGACTTGGGGAAGCCTCGAGGTTCGGTTCTACCTACCGAGATAAAGATAAAGAATCCAAGAAGAAGGAGGATTGCTCCGGAGAGAAAATCAAAAAATATCATAACTACACCCCTCTTAGGGTATCCTTGGTAGATGTTTACAAAGAGGTCTGCCATACGGAAAAAATACCCCCAGCTTGGCCACTCAAAGGCAAAAGGGGAGGAGGAAATCGAAACAAATACTGTGAGTATCACTGAGTCCGAGCACATTCCACCAACGAATACTTTGACCTGAAAAACGTCATAGAGAAATTAGTAAGGGAAGGAAAACTAGATCGGTTCCTGGCCAATCGGGATGAAGAACCAAGAAAAAGAAGAAGGGATGAAGATGTCGGACGATCTGAACGATCACCCCGCACACCGGAAAGACATGTCCACGTGATACACGGTGGATTAGCTGGAGGAAGAATCTCCAAATCATCTCGCAAGCGACATCTCAAAGAAGTATACCATGTCGAAGGCAAGAAAGAGGTACCAGACATCCCAACAATCACGTTTACCAAAGAAGATGCATTCGAAATCATCTCAGGACACGACGACCCCATGGTCATCACAATCATATTGGCAAACGCCAACCTCCACCGTCCATTAATTGACCAAGGAAGCTCCGCCGACATCTTATTCAAAACTGCCTTCGACAAGCTCGGCTTAGAAGAAAAAGAGCTAAGAGCATACCCGAACAGCCTGTTCGGACTTGGGGATACCCCAATACAGCCACTGGGATACGTATCATTACATCCAAAACACTTAAGATAGACTATATCGTGGTCGAAGTAAGCTCAGCCTACAATGCCTTAATAGGTCGGACAACGTTAAATCAACTCGGAGCAATAGTTTCAACTCCACACCTATGTATGAAATTCCCAACTGCAGAAGGGATAGCTACAAAAAAAGCAGATCAAAAGATGGCGCGTCACTGTTATAACGAAAGTCTAAACCTACGAGGCGAAGGAGGAGAGTTCCACACAATCGAACTCGGCGGAGATCAGAGACGAGAAGAACTCCGACCACGACCCAAAGCAGAAATAGAAAGAGTCCAGATCGGAGATACCTCAGACAAAACAACTAATATTGGCACGATCCTGAAAGGAGACGCAAAAGAATCATTAATACGGTTTGTACGAGATAATGTTGATCTCTTCGCATGGAAAGCTGCCGACATGCCAGGCATAGATCCCAAACTAATGAGCCACAAGCTGGCAGTCTACCCGAGATCTCGGCCGGTACAACAAAGACGAAGAAAACTCGGGCCAGAATGGTCTCAAGCTGTAGAAGAACAAGTACAAGCACTACTAGAGGCAGGGTTCATAAGAGAAGTTAAATACCCACTATGGCTAGCAAACGTTGTCTTGGTGAAAATGTCAAATGGGAAGTGGCGAATGTGCACTAACTACACCGACCTCAACAAAGCCTGCCTAAAAGACCCTTATCCACTCCCAAGCATCGATGCTCTAGTAGATGCCTCATCAGGATATAAGTATCTCTCGTTCATGGACGCATACGCAGGCTACAACCAGATTCCAATGTATCCACCGGATCAAGAAAAAACCTCGTTTCTCATACCAAAAGCAAATTATTGCTACATCGTAATGCCTTTCGGCCTTAAGAATGCGGGAGCCACTTATCAAAGGCTAATGAATAAAGTCTTCTCAGACCACATCGAAAAAATCATGGAGGTCTATGTGGATGGCATGTTGATAAAGACACAAAGTGAAGAAACATTACTAACCGACTTGGTTCAAGTGTTCGACACCATACGGAAGCATGACATGCGACTCAACCCGGCTAAATGCACCTTCGCAGTGGAAGCAGGTAAATTTTTGGGCTTTATGCTCACACAAAGAAGAATTGAGGCAAATCCAGATAAATGCCAGGCCATACTCAACATGAAAAGCCCAACCTGTGTCAAAGAGGTACAACAACTCAATAGGAGATTGGCGGCCTTGTCCAGATTCCTAGCAGGGTCAGCAATAAGATCCCTCCCCTTCTACGCTACCTTAAGGAAGGGAAAAAACTTCGAGTGGACAACGGAATGTGAACAAGCCTTCCGAGACTTTAAAGAATTCTTGGGACAGCCCCTATCCTATCTCTACCACGAGAGGGAGAACCACTCATACTGTACCTCGCAGTAGGAAGTCGGGCAATAGCCTCAGCACTAATTAGAGAAGATGATGGGGGACAACAACCCGTCTACTTCATTAGTAAAGCACTACAGGGGTCAGAGCTGAACTACCAGAAAATAGAGAAGTTTGCCTACGCTCTGATACTCATATGTCGACGACTTCGCCCATACTTCCAAGCGCACACCATTAAAGTTGGGACCAACTAACCCATAAAAGGGATATTGTAGAAAACAGATCTAGCAGGAAGAATCCTACAGTGGGCAATCGAGTTGTCCGAGTTCGACCTCCAATACGAGGCACGGACAGCCATCAAGTCACAATACCGAGCCGACTTCATCGCAGAATTCACAGACACCGTAGAAATCCCCATAGAGTGGAACATATACGTGGACGGTTCCTCAAATAAAGCTAAAAGCGGAGCAGTTGTGATAATCGAAAGCAACCAAGGAACCCAGCTTGAGCTTTCCCTGAAATTCGGATTCCCGGCCTCAAACAACCAGGTAGAATATGAAGCGTTATTAGCTGGTTTGAAGCTGGCTAGGGAAGTTGGAGCTCAGAAACTCAACATCCACAGTGACTCACAAGTCGTTACCTCGCAAATAACGGGAAGCTACCAAGCCAAAGATCCTACCACGAAAAAATATTTGGATAAAACCAAAGAACAGCTCGGACAACTCGGGGAATATAGGATCTGCCACATACCCCGCGAGCAAAATGCCCGAGCTGACGCGCTCTCAAAACTAGCCAGCACCAAACCAGGGGGCAACAATAGAAGCCTCATCCAGGAAATACTGCAGAACCCATCAATATCGGAAGAAGAAAAAATCCTAGCCATAACAGGTCGGGATCAAGGATGGATGATCCCCATAATTAACTACCTCAAAACAGAAGCGCTCCCCACAGATGAAAAGGAGGCGAAGAGGTTAAAAAGGGAGGCACAATACTACACTATCATAAACAAAATCCTATACAAAAGAAGGATCACAACACCATTGTTAAAATGCGTACCGACCTCCAATACAAAGGAAGTCTTGGAGGAAGTACACAGCAGCATTTGTGGCAATCATTTCGGAGCGCAAGCTCTCACCAAAAAGGTACTCTGGGCGGGATTCTATTGGCCAACTCTACAAAAGGAAGCTACCGAATTTGTAAAGACGTGTTCACCATGTCAGAAGCATGCCAACTTTCACATCGCCCCACCGAAAAAGCTCATCAGCGTAACCTCACCCTGGCCATTTGCAAAGTGGGGACTCGATCTTCTCGGACCCTTTCCCCAGGGATCGGGACAAGTTAAGTTCCTCATAGTAGGGGTAGACTACTTCGCAAAATGGATTGAGGCAGAACCCCTAGCCAACGCCACTGCTCAAAGAAGTCGGAAATTCCTATATAGGAACATCATTACAAGGTTCGAGGTTCCATACTCCATCACCACGGATAATGGCACCCAATTCACAGATGCAGGCTTCAGAAAACTAGTAGCCGACTTGAACATAAAACACCAGTTCACCTCCGTCAAACATCCCCAAGCCAATGGACAAGCCGAAGCAGCCAACAAAGTCATATTGGTTGGGCTGAAATGAAGACTACAAGAAGCAAAGGGAGCCTCTGCCGAGGAACTTCCACAAGTCCTTTGGGCGTATCGAACAACTCCATATTCCACTACGAACGAATCACCATTTCGATTAACATACGGAGTGAAAGCAATGATTCCAATAGAAGTTGAGGAAGGGTCTCCCCGAGTAGTCCACTACAATGAACAAACCAACTCTCAACTTCAAAGAGAAGAGCTTGACCTACTTCCGGAAATCCAAGAAAGAGCTCGGATCAGAGAAGAAGCACTAAAGCAGTGAATGGCTTCCAGATATAATCAAAAGGTAGTGCCAAGAGGTTTTCGCTGAGAATGATCTCATCTTAATCCGAAATGATATTGGAATAACTCGACCCAGAGAAGGAAAGCTGGCAGCCAACTGGAAAGGACCCTACTGAGTCACAGAGGTACTTGGGAAGGGCTACTACAGACTGTCCGAACTCGAGGGACGAGAACTCCCCAGATCATGGCACGCCTGTAACCTATGAAGGTACTATAGTTAGATAAAGGTCTCATCACAAGATGCACTCTTTTTCCTGAAAAGGTTTTTTAATGAGGCATCGAGATTGAGATTCAAATCCGACTTAAGGGTATGAAAAACTCCCACCTGTATATATTTGAACTTTCTTTAAATAAAATACATTTCAGATATTCTACAAATTCCCAAGATGCATTAATCTAAAGCATTCATCATCCGATTAAAAGCAACGGATCGAACAGAAAGTGAATAACAGATTCACTATACGATCTCGATAGGAATGATCAACCGACAAAGGTGAAAACGCGATTCACCTAAAGTTCGATTAAACCAGGACAGAAACCATCATTTACATATCGGCAAAGGATGAATACAGAATAATGCAAGAAGTTATCAAAAGTGATCCCAAAAAGAACCTGACGAGGTCTTATGGATTGCTATATAATAACTTAAAAAGACTGGCCGACACTAAAAAGTTGGACCAAGTCAATCCAAGTTATCAGCAAATCCCTGGAAAGAGGTCTGGCCAACCCTATTAAAGAGGAATTGCTATAACTTAGAAGAGATCGACCTAACAAAGTCGGTCTCCTACAAAGACAAGTTGTAAAAGTAATCCCTGAAAGAGACCTAACAAAGGTCCAAGAAAAAGGATTACAAAAACAACTTAGAAGAGATCGACCTAACAAAGTCGGTCTCCTACAAAGACAAGTTGTAAAAGTAATCCCTGAAAGAGACCTAACAAAGGTCCAAGAAAGAGGATTACAAAAACAACTTAGAAGAGATCGACCTAACGAAGTCGGTCTCCTACAAAGACAAGTTGTAAAAGTAATCCCTGAAAGAGACCTAACAAAGGTCCAAGAAAGAGGATTACAAAAACAACTTAGAAGAGATCGACCTAACGAAGTCAATCTCCTACAAAACAAGTTGTAAAAGTAATCCCTGAAAGAGACCTAATAAAGGTCCAAGAAAGAGGATTACAAAAACAACTAGGAAAAGATCGACCTAACGAAGTCGGTCTCCTGCAAAGATAAGTTGTAAAAGTAATCCCTTAAAGAGACCTGACAAAGGTCCAGGAAAGAGGATTACAAAAATAACTTAGAAGGGGACCAACATAAAGAAATCGGTTATAAGGCGCTAAAAATACAAACAAAAGCGAGGAAACCGAGAAACAAGTCGGACCCGCCACAGTCACGACCTCAAAAGGATCCAAGCTACAAACAATAAGTACGAAAGCAATCTAAAGAGGCCAAGCAGCAAGATTCCAACAGATACCCTGCTAAAGCACAATGAAAGTATAGTATGATAAAGCTTCAAGAGGCCACCAAAATCAACCTCAGAGAAACCATTTTGTTTTCAAAATAATGTTGCTAAAAATAGCAACCAGAGTATCAACAGTCAATAAAATATCATTCACAAAAAAGAGTTCAAAGCCCACAAACCGGGCTATTTACACAATTACTTAAAGGAGATCAACCAAGATCTGGAGCCTTCCCGGCAGCATTAGTACAGGGAGAAGGAGGGCAAGTATGAATAGGCACAGCATCTATAGTTCCATCATCCCGGTTCAGAATTTGGCAATCTGGATCGTACGTAACGGGAGGAACTGAGGAGGTCGACACTTTAAGAGAAGGCACTGGGGGAGGGTCAGCATCATCATCATCCTGGTTATCAGGGACAATCTTACCATCCTTCACAATATTGTCCAGGCTGACGAGAGTCAAGTCGGCATCAGGAGCAACAATTCGGAACTGCTCCATCCGGTTCTCGGAGGTGGCAGTTACGCTACCCACAAGGTGACTCTGAAGCTCACCATAATTAACCCGAGCAGTTTCTAAATCATCCTAGAGATGCATCAATTCCCTATAAGTTGAGACATAGCTATCCTTATGCTTCAGTGCCATGTCCTCAGCCAACTTCAAAGAAGCAGCCAAGGCAATAGAGCTGGCCTTCTCACCTTCCAGCTCCTTCTCCACCTTCGCCAACTTCACCTCCAACTCATCCTTCAGACCCTTGATCCGATCAAATTCTGACTTGGCCTCCTCCATGAAGGATTTTGTGGCATGAATCGGGATCCCCTGAACTGTTCGGAAAATAGCCGCACACATATGAGCCATCTTCACACTACTTTTGGTGATAAAATCCAGATGTTGAAGAAGGGACACGTCGTCCATGGAAAGCCCACCATAGGGGGCAATTTGTTGGTCAACAAACTCGATAGCATCAAAGTCTGGGGCATCCAGGTTAAAGGGCTCGGATGTTTTTTGCTTTTTTAAGGGAGGGACACCAGAAGCAACGGTAGATGTCTGAGGAGGATCGACCTGATGAAACCGAGGAGAAGGAATTACTTTCTTCGGGACCTGAGACGATCCCTTACCGGCCACTCCGGCCAAGATGTTCAGAGCAGCAGCTGCCTTCTTTGCCCTTTTAAAGGCCTTCATAGAGTCATTGTTCTTTGACATCTCTGCAAATATAGAATTAGCCACAGCAAAGAGTTACGGTCACAACAAAAGGAAAGATTAAGAAACAAGTATAAGAGACAAGTCAGACAAGTACCAAAAACAGTCCGAACCAAGAACGGGTCATTCAAAAACCGTTTTGTATCCAGAGGGGTGGTTTCCCCCACAGATCCTCAAGAACAACAACAAAAGCACGCTCAACATCATCAAGCATCTCCCAGGTATAGCGAGACACTCTCGCATCCCTCTGCCACTCTAGAGGGAAAGAAGGCTTATCATTTTCATCAAGAAAAAAGGGGCAGGACCCCTCGACAGCACGAACCTTAAAGAAGTAATTCTTGAAGTCCTTAAAGGACTCATCATATATAGCAAAAACTTTGTGGCCCTGGGCGGACCTGAAGGAAACCCAGGAAGCTTTCTTTTTTGAAGAACCGCCAGGCTTGGCGGAAACAAACAAATAAAGGTAAAGAGTCTGGGAAGGTGTTACATCTAATTCACGGCAGAGAAGTTGGAAAGTTTTAATAAAACCCCAGGAATTGGGGTGAAGCTGGGATGGGGCAATATTACACGACCAAAACAGGTCGGTCTCAAAAGTAGTAAAAGGAAAGGTAACGTTCAATTGGCTGAAGAAGTATTCATAGGCATAGAAGAAGGGACGCTCCCTCTCAATGGAAGTCGGAAAACAAACTCTCTCATCAGAATCAGGAGCAATAAGCTCGTAATCCTCTTCACGGGCTTTGTTACCACAAATCCTATGGCGCTTCCTCAGCTCTGTGTAAAACTCAGCATCCACAACTGAAACACACAACAAAACAAGGGAGTCCAGCCAATCGGACATCCCCTCAGGAACTCTGGAAGACATCTCTACATTGTTATTGCGAGAAGACATGAGGCCAACTAACCCTACAAGTAAGAAAAGAAGATGGGGTTACCACAAACATCTCGGACGAAGGGAGAAAACAACTCGGTCAATACTTCTCAGGCGATGGAACAAAGAAAAGGAAAACCCCAAGACTCAAACTAAAAGTCCTGGGGCATCCCTTGGAGGCAGTAACAAAGCAAGGTTTCCAGAAATCAATCTACAAGCTTACATCCCAGCATGTCTCAAAAAGAAATTCAAAAAACAGCAAAACACCTTTCTGCAAGGAGAAATACAAAAAATCGTTGCACTCTACCAAACACGCCAAGCAGAGACCATTAAAGATGCAACCTTTTTTCAAAGATCAGATAAAAAGCAAATCTTCAAACAAAGCGAGGAACAGACGCAGATTTTTATCAAGTATCAGGCAGGAAAAAACCACAAGCGACAATAAAACCCTAGAAAGCCTCAACAAAAAAGCCAAGACAATGCATAAAAGAAAGACAGGAAGAACATGTTACAGTGACAAGCAAATTCAAGACTTCGAAAAGATTCAAACTTTCAAACATGCAAAATCAAAGCTTCACCAAAAATTAAAAACGAAGCTACAAGAAAGCCAGTACTTACTAGGAAAAAGAGCAGCAAGCTTCGAGGAAATCGAAGATGGAGACGAAATATGGGACGCCCTCTCACAAGCAAAAAGCGAACAAAGAGCAATGTCACAGAAGAGAAAACACGAAAACTACAAACTCCAAGAGAAAGCAGAAGCGCAAAAGAACAGAAAGCAAAGAGAGCAGAGAAAAGAAGTTACGAAAAGGCTAAAGGAGAAAAACCGTTTCTGGGTTTTCAAAATCAAAGTAAAGAACCAAAGGGAAACAGGGCAATTAATGAGGGCATTAAACCTTTGCACGTTCCCAAAAAAGTGCCGATATAAAAGCGTGCGCCTTTTAGAAGAAACGTTCTACATTCAAAGCTGTTATAAAGGAGTCGACAAAATGCTTGAGTTCGGCTTCACCAAAGAAAGACCAAAGTCAAGGACTCGATCTCAAAAAGAAGACCGAGCTCAAGCAGGGGCATTGTTCATATCCTGGGTCGAGTTGTCCGACCCGAGATGTTCTACAGACAAAGCGACCGACCTCTTCATGTCAGGACAATCCGACCTCTTTTCAAAAAGGGCTCGGCGAAGTCACGAGAAAGCCCAAACAAAGGGCCCAAATAGAGGAACACGCCCCAAATCCTAAGGCAGCCCAAGCCTACCGAGGGAAGGGCGGTTCCCATGAAAGATAAGCTGACCTCACCTAAAAGATAAGATAAGATAAGATAACCAACTTATCTTATCTAAAAAGGTCACTCTACACCACTATAAATACACTGGAGCACCCAGGTATAACACACATTCTGATCCTACTCAATACCTATTTAATACCCTTGCTAACTTAAGCATCGGAGTCCCTTGCAGGTACCCCCCACCCTCCGGGGACGAAGGATCAGCAGCACTTTCAGTTCCACAAATCGGACACACCAGCTCCGGCCGCAATACACCTGCCGGACTAACGTTGGGATTTTTGCCAGTAAAGAATTTCATAAGAACAGTCGCGTTATGGATATAGTCTATAAACCGACAGAAATCCCTTCATACAAACGTTTTGGTTGTCACAAGTAAAAAACCCCTTAAAAATTGTTAACCGAGTATTTAAACCTCGGGTCGTCTTCTCAAGGAATTGCAGGGAGGTATGTTCTTATTATTGGTTATGAGTTGTAAATTGGGGTTTAGGAGGTAAGGAGGGAATATGTTGAATGACAAATAAAATAAAATAAAATAATAACAATAAAATCTCTTGGCAAGGTATAAGAAATTGGAAGTCCAGACCGAATTATCCTTATCAATGATAATAAAAATTGAATCTTAATTTCACTTAGTTAACCCTTACTTAAAGCAGAGGAAGGTCAAGTGACTAATTAGTTTGATCCTCAAATCCGAGTTAATTCCTAAGAAAAGATTGGGATTATTGAAGTTCAATTCAATTAGAGGAGATAACAATTATCAATTATGCTGTTGAGTTGGATAACTGCCTGAGTTACTGATTTCTTAACCAAAACCAAAAGGAAAGGAAATTGAAGCTACTGGAATAAAAATGCCTTCAGATAGGAAGCAATAATCATGTAAATAAAAGAAAATAATAATAACTGAAATACCTCAAATAATATTAATTCAAAGAAAATCATAACAGGAAAGCCATAAGCCAATTGAGATGTAAATAAGAAATGGAGTAATAAAATAAAATAAATAAAAGTAGAAAATACTTTAAGGGAACATTGAACCTAGGATTTAGAGTCACTCCTAAAACTAAGAGAAGTCCTAAATCCTAATCCTAAGAGAGAGGAGAGAACCTCTCTCTCTAAAACTACATCTAAAACATGAAAAGTGAATTATGAGAGCTTGATGAGTCTCTGCAAGTTCCCTGACTTTAATCTGTGTTTCTGGGCTGAAAATTGGGTTGAAATGCGGGCCAGAATCTCTGCCAGCAACTTTTGTAATTCTTCAGATCACACATGTCACGCGTCCGCGTCGTCCACGCGACCGCGTCACTCAGCGTTTTTCGTATCACGCGTCCGCGTCGTCATGCATTCGCATCGTATATGCAACTTCCAATCCGCACGGTCACGCAGGCACGCGATCGCGTCACTCCGATTTCTTCCATTTCACGCGGTCGCGTGAGCCATGCGACCGCGTGACTTCTTGCTGGTCACCTCCTCGATTCCTTGTGTTCCTTCCATTTTTGCACACTTCCTCTTCATCCTCTAATCCATTCCTGCTCTATGAAGCCTGAAACACTTAACACACAGATCAAGGCTTTGAATAGTAATAAGAGAGAATTAAGATTAGCTAAATTAAGACCAAAGAAGCATGTTTTCAATCATGTAATAATTTTAGGAAGGAAATATAAATACATGCTAAATACATGAATAAGTGGGTAAAGATCATGATAAAACCACACAATTAAACACATTGTAAACCATAAAATAGTGGTTTATCAACCTCCCCACACTTAAACATTAGCATGTCCTCATGCTAAACTCAAGGAGACCAAATAAATGAGTAGGGAAAGGCAAGATTCATGCAATGCAACCTATGAATGTGAATGCAACTACATGCAAAGATGATTCTACTTTCTTGGTGAAAAAGCAAATAATTCTTTCAAGAACAAGTATGAACTGGATTTCACTAATTCAAATCACAAAATACAATACAAATAACTTGCAAGAAAAAGATAGCTCATGAAAGCAGGGAACATAGAATTGAGCACTGAACCCTTACTGGTAGTGTATATCATTATAACTCTCAAGTGTCTAGGGTCAATTCTCTCAATTCTCTACTAATCTTGCTTTCTATAGCTTGCTCTTCATCTAACAATCAACAAAATTTTAATGCACCAATACACAAATCAAGAGGTCTTTCAAGGGTTGTAATGGGGTTAGGGTCAAGGTAGGATTGTATTTGGCCAAGTGGACTAAAATTTGAATCCTTAATTAATATAAACTTTCCACCTAACTTAAGACAATCCATTTAATTAAAATACAAAATCTAACTTCCCATTAACTGTATTTACTACATATTTATGCATTCTAAGTTTTGAGTACAGCTCATATGCATTGATCTCACTATTTATTTTGGGGCATTTTGTCCCCTTTTCTTAATTGCTTTTTTTTTTCTTTTCTTTTTCACCCTTTTTTTTCAATGCATATGATTAAGGTATTGAATGCAATAACATGTGCTCAACCATTATTTTGCACATTTTCACTAAAATATACAGCACCCAATTATTCAAACCAAATATTTCCAAACCCAACTTCCCCACACTTAAATCATGAGCACTTTTACTAGTCTAAACTAACTAAGGATTCAAATTAAGGACATTATTGTTTTTCGCTCAGAGTTAGTAATGTGCTAAAGTAAAGAACAAATGGGTGTATTAGGCTCAAATTGGTTTGCAAAGAATAATGGAAGGGAAGGCCATATGGGTATGTAAGCTCAGTGAAACAAGGCCTCAATCATATAAGTGCATGTATACATCAAATAATGGAAATATAGAATCAAGCAAGACAAAGATCACAATTTTAGAGAGAATAACACACACAAAAATAAAATATTGGTTGATAAAATACAACCAATCAAATAGGCTCAAAATCTCACTGGTTTTGTGTGTTCAAGCTTTAAACCATGTTCCAAAATAATATTTTTTTCTTACAAGTTTTTCAAAAAGTTTTATTCAAATTAGTGAAATACTATAAGAATTTCTTGAAAAAGAGAATATTACTTCAACCATGTGGTAAAATATGCACAAAATCAAGAAAATATGCAATCAGATATGCAAATGCAACAATGAACAAACAAATAAAATAAAAAATTTGGTGTTGAGTCAAGAAATAACTAACCCATGGAGATCGGTACCGACCTCCCCACACTTAAAGATTGCACCGTCCTCGGTGCATGCTGAGATGTGCAGGTGGACGGGTTGCTCCAACTGACGCTTATAGATGGAGGTGTCTTGGTTGGAGATCTCTTGGTTCCTTTCCTTGCTGGTGTCTTGTCAGTGGCCTTCTCTTTTCCTTTCTTGGTACCCATGCTTAAGGAAGAAGAAAAAGGAAGAGTGTGAAATATAGAAAACTAAGACCAGAAGGAAGGAAATTCAAGTGATAAGGAATGCCAAAGGAAAGATGATAGTCCATCTACATGGTAGCTACAACATGTAGGGAAGACAACAATAAAGATTAAAAATGGCAATTCAAAATAATTAGATGCAAGAGAGTAAAAGCATGCAAATAATAGGCATGAGAAGCATAGCTCAAGCATCAAGTAATAAATGTGCCAAATTAAAGAGCATGTGTAATGATGATAATTGTGAATGATAATCCCAAATACATTGGGTGTGCAAGTTAAAATAGGGATGAAAATAATGTAATCCAAATGTATATGAGAGCCATAAGTAAATGTCAATTGTCAAATCTCTTCTCCGAGTAGCCACATGCTCAAATAAAATAAGGCACTTATCCAAATAAAACTCCAACACCAACATGAAAATGCATGAAAAAGAATTGAAAAAGAAAAAGGAAAGAACAAATAAATGCATTAAATTAAAGAGATAGAATAGTAGAGGGGAAAAAGAAGAGAAAGAAAGAAGAAGGAAGAAGAAAGAAATAAGGATTTGGAGAAAAGAAAGATAAGATAATCAGTAAACCAGGGACGCTGTGCGGCGAGGTGACGCGGCCGCATGAGGCACACGGTCGCGCGACTTGCGTTTGTGTTTAATGACGCGATCGCGTCAGTCACGCGGTCGCGTGACCCGTTTAGTGCTACTGGCGCGAGGGCAGCCTCGCACCCGCACAACTCTTTGTTCAAAATCTTAATTTGCCAAAATATGGGTGACACGGTCGCGTGCGTGACGCGATCGCGTGGATGGCCATTTTTGAAAGACGACGCGGCCGCGTGGGGCACGCGTTCGCATGGGAGGGCTTGGGCTTCTAGCACGAGTCCAGCCCACTTCCAGCACAACTTTTGGCCACGCACCTTTTTGATGTCGATTCTCATGGCATGCGACCGCGTGGGTGACGTGGTCGCGTGGGAGGGCAAAGTTCCACATGACGCGGTTGCGTGAGCGACGCGGTCGCGTGGGGTCAAAGTATGCTAAAGGCGCACCTCCAGCCACACTCTCGCGTGACTCTCTGTTCAATTCTTTTCTTCCCAACGCACTAGTGACGCAGACGCGTCAGCGACGCTGCCGCGTCGCGTGCGTGTTTTTTTCTTTTTTCTTTTTTTTTTCAATATGCAGATGCAAATGCAGTGCTTAATGTGGATGCTATGCATGATCCCAGGTTCAATAAAATAAAATAAATCTAAAAATAAACAAAACTAAATAAAATTAAAATTGCAAAATGAACGATCATACCATGGTGGGTTGTCTCCCACCTAGCACTTTTAGTTATAGTCCTTAAGCTAGACATTTGATGAGCTTCCTGCTAGGGTGGCTTGTGCTTGTATTGATCCAGGAATCCCCACCAATGTTTGTACTTCCAGTAGCCTCCGGGGTCCCAAACTAAGCATGTAAAGCCCTTAAGATGCTTCAAACAGATTCTTAGGCTCCCGGGCTGACAAATATCAGAACAGATTCCAGGATCCCAAACCTCACTTTTACACCCATTTTTGTCTCGATCTGCATTTTTCCAGCCAGGTGAAAGGTGATCTGAATTCTCACTACAGTGACCAAACAGCTTCCTGGACCCATTTAGTTGAGCTTTACACCAACCATTGCGTTTAAACTTAAAGCTTCCAACCATAATGAACCTTGCAGGATAATTCTTACCACTGGCCATCTTCCACTTACTCTTAATGTCGCAAAGAGCTCTAAGTTGACCATCCGTCTCCAGTAGCCCGTATTCAAGTGGAATTAGAAAGCTAAGGGATATGAATTTTACCCACTTGAATGTTGTGAAGGGTGATGGCAACTTAGGGGGAGGTATTTTTAATGAAATTGCAAGCTCCACTCCCTTGTGCTCTTCTCTGATAATTACCACCGCTTTGCAAGCTTCTTTAATTTCAGCCTCTTCCTCTTGGTAGCTTTCTTCCAATTCAATCTTCTCTTCATTGCTTTCCAAGGGCATGGGAGGTTGTGCTTCTTCTTCTTGAATCTCCATCTCTTGATCAACCTCTTCCAAGTCGTTAATTGTGATATGCCTTGGAGGTTGTACACCCTCCTCAGCATCAATTGCAACCGTCTTGGAAGGAGGCTCTATGTTTTGACTTTCCCATGGATGTTCAGCATCTCCTAAGTCTTCAACCAATTCTTCTTCTTCAATAATTCCGGCTTCATCTACTTGTTCCAGTACAACGTCATGCTCCGTACTGTTCACTGGAGTTTCTAGTATCTCCTTCATACTACGTTTTTCATTAGATTGTCCACATGAAGCCATGGGGGTTCCTTGAGTGTCCGAACATTGGGAAGCTAATTGACTCATTATTGCTTGCCCCAATGGATGAATGGTTGCCTGAAATCGATCCACTGTTTCCTTGAGACGATCCTTTGTCTCTTGATGCACTCGGCTTTCATAAATAGGATCATAGTGCTCTTGGATTGATGGATATGGAGATGGTGAATATTGAAGTGGTGGTTCCTGTGAGTAATTGGGTTGGAATTGGGGTGGTTCTATATATGGTTCATATGGCTCATAAGGTGGTTGGTATGGTGGTTGAGGGTTACAGTCATATGGAGGTGAATGGCGGAAAGGGGCTTGTGAGTTTGGTGGTCCAAAGTTATGTTGAGGAAAACGTTCATAGGCATATGGTGGTGGTTGTTGATAGTCCATTGGAGGTGGTTGTTGCCATGAGGGTTGAGTAAATCCTTGTGGCTCCTCCCATCTTCGATTCTTCCAACAGTAATACCTATTCCCATTATAGTTTCCATTCCTAACAACAACATTGGAATCAAACTTGAAACCAGAGGGGTGAGAATTCATAGTAGTTAATAAAAACTAAAAACAAAAATAAATAAACAAGCAAAAGAATTTTTTTTTTGAAAAATATTTACAATAACCAATAATAAGGCACACGTTTGCAACTCCCCGGCAACGGCGCCATTTTGACGTTGGGATTTTTGCCAGTAAAGAATTTCATAAAAACAGTCGCGTTATAGATATAGTCTCTAAACCGACAGAAATCCCTTCGTACGAACGTTTTGGTTGTGACAAGTAACAAACCCCTTAAAAATTGTTAACCGAGTATTTAAACCTCGGGTCGTCTTCTCAAGGAATTGCAGGGAGGTATGTTCTTATTATTGGTTATGAGTTGTAAATTCGGGTTTAGGAGGTAAGGAGGGAATATGTTGAATGACAAATAAAATAAAATAAAATAATAACAATAAAATCTCTTGGCAAGGTATAAGAAATTGGAAGTCCATACCGAATACTTTAAGGGAACATTGAACCTGGGATTTAGAGTCACTCCTAAAACTAAGAGAAGTCCTAAATCCTAATCCTAAGAGAGAGGAGATAACCTCTCTCTCTAAAACTACATCTAAAACATGAAAAGTGAATTATGAGAGCTTGATGAGTCTCTGCAAGTTTCCTGACTTTAATCTGTGTTTCTGGGCGGAAAACTGGGTTGAAATGCGGCCCAGAATCTTTGCCAGCGACTTTTGTAATTCTACGGATCGCGCATGTCATGCGTCCGCGTCGTCCACGCGACCGCGTCACTCAGCATTTTTCGTATCACGCATCCGCGTCGTCCACGCATTCGCATCATATATGCAGCTTCCAATCCGCGCGGTCGCGTCAGGCACGCGATCGCGTCACTCCAATTTCTTCCATTTCACGCAGTCGCGTGAGCCATGCGACCGCGTGACTTCTTGCTGGTCACCTCCTCAATTCCTTGTGTTCCTTCCATTTTTGCACGCTTCCTCTTTATCCTCTAATCCATTCCTGCCCTATGAAGCCTGAAACACTTAACACACAGATCAAGGCATCGAATAATAATAAGAGAGAATTAAGATTAGCTAAATTAAAACCAAAGAAGCATGTTTTCAATCATGTAATAATTTTAGGAAGGAAATATAAATACATGCTAAATACATGAATAAGTGGGTAAAGATCATGATAAAACCACACAATTAAACACATTGTAAACCATAAAATAGTGGTTTATCACGGACACGTCGGCTCCGACCAATACAAAAGATCTCGACCGAGATCGACCTACAGCTTCAGGTAACCCTCAGAACACCTATAAAAGAGGATTACTATAACTTCGAAGAGCCCGACATGAGGAAGTCGGACTCCTACAAACAAGTTACAAAGATAATCCCTGAAAGAGATCTGAAACAAGGTCCAAGAAAGAGGATTATCAAGTAACTCGACAGGGCCCGACGCGACAAAGTCGGCCAGGAAAGATAAGTTACAAAAGATAAATCCCTGAAAGAGACCTAAACAAGGTCCAAGAAAGAGAATTATCAAGTAACTTGACAGGGCCCGACATGACAAAGTCGGCCTGAAAAGATAAGTTACAAAAGATAAATCCCTGAAAGAGACCTGAACAAGGTCCAAGAAAGAGGATTATCAAGTAACTCGACAGGGCCCGACATGACAAAGTCGGCCCGGAAAGATAAAGTTACAAAAAATAAATCCCTGAAAGAGACCTGAACAAGGTCCAAGAAAGAGGATTATCAAGTAACTCGACAAAGTCCGACATGACGAAGTCGGCCCGGAAAAGATAAAGTTACAAAAGGTAAAACCCCAAAAGAGATCTGAACAAGATCCAAGAAAAAGGATTACCTAGTAACGGAACAGGGACCGACATGAAGAAGTCGGACTAAAGCTACAAAAAGTTATAAAAAGTAATCTTAAGGGGTTACTAGAAATAACTCAAGAAATGATCAACTAAGAGAATCAACCAACAGAGGGGAGATAACTCGACCCGAAAGACCTCGACCTCGCCAAAGTCAATCTATAAAGTATAATATCAAAGAATACTCAAACAAACAACTAGCCTTAAAAGGGACACTTCAACTAAGGCAAAAACTAAATAATGCACAAAGGCAATCAAAAGAGGTCGGATAAAAAACACTCTGAAGATTCCAGGTAAGTGCTAAAGAAAGATGCAAGCAAGCATATCACAAAGAAATAAGGCAGTTACCATAAAATAAGACTCAAGAGGCCGCTTGAAGCCAACCCCAAGAGCAAGAGAAACTATTTTGTTTTTCAAAATAAAGTTGCTAAAGTAGCAACTGGAGCATCCAAAGTCAGAGATCACAAACTTACAAAAAATAAAGAGTTCAAAAGCCCACAAAAACCGGGCTATACATAAAAGAAAAGTTATAGAAGATCCAAAGGCTTCCCAGTAGCAGCATCGTGGGGAGAAGGAGGCCGAGTCTGAAGGGAAACTGCATCCACTGTTTCGTCATCCCAATTCAAAATTTGGACGTCTGGATCAGATCCCGGCTGTGTAGCTTCAACTGCCAAGGTTGAGGAAGGCGGGACAACAGAGGCTTTGGCAGAAGTGACCGGAGGAGGGACGACATCATCATCATCATCGGGATCTTCAGGGACAATCTTACCATCCTTCACAATGTTATCCAAGCTAAATAAGGCAAGATCAGCTCCCGAGGTGATAACCCGAACCTGCTCTTTTAGATTCTCATAGGCCGCAGTAACACTACCTACGAGATGACTTTGAAGTTCGGAGTAATCGGCCTGAACAGATTCCAACATACTCCTGAGCTCCATCACCTCTCTATAGGTAGTAACATAGCTATCCTTGTGTTTTTGAGACGTATCCTCGGCCAATTGCGCGGCAGCTGCTAGACCAACAACCCGGGCCTTCTCCCCCTTCAGCTCTTTTTTCAGCTCGGCCACTTCCACCTCGAGCTCCTCCTTCAAACCCTTAATTTGGTCAAATTCTGATTTCGCCTCCTCCATAAAAGCCTTGGTAGCATGAATAGGAAGATCTTGAGCAGTTCGGTATAAAGCCGCTCCCATTTGGGCCAGAGTAATACCACTCCGAGTAATAAATTCTAAATGACGAAGAATGGATGCATCGTCGGTAGGCATGACACCATAAGGAGCAATATGTTGGTCTACAAACCCAACCGCATCAAAATCCGGAGCACCAAGATTAAATGGCTCGACAGTCCGAGGTCTTTTTGGAGGAGGACCAACTGGAGGAGCAGAGGTACCCACTAAAGTCGAAGGCGGGTCAACCAAACGAACCCAGAGAGTCGGGATAATCCTCTTCAGCCCAGGAGAGCTCTGGACAGACCGCTTCGACAAAACTTGGGAAGACCCTTCCCCGGCCACTTTGGCCGGGACGTTCTGAGCTGCAGTAGCCTTCCTCGCCTTCTTAAAGGCCTTTAGTGAGTCATTATTCTTCGACATCTCTGAAAAATAAGAAAAATACAAACGACTTATGAATATCCAGAAAGGAAAGCAGAAAACAAATGACATGGGAGTACAGTTTATAAAATACCCAGCACATCACGAATCAAGGATGGATCCCCCATAAACTTCTTGGTCTCAGGATGAGGGGGTTCCCCCCAAATATCCTCTAAAGCAACAACAAAGGCCTGCTCGACCTCGTCTAACATCTCCCAGGTACACCTAGACACAACTACATCCCTCTGCCACTCTAAAGGAAAACAAGGCTTGCCATTCTCATCCAGGAAGAAAGGACGAGCTCCTTCAACAGCTCGGATCTTAAAAAAATAATTCTTAAAATCTTTGAAAGACTCATCATACATGGAGAAGACTTTCTGTCCCTGGGCCAACCTAAAAGAAATCCAAGAAGCTTTCTTTTTGGTAGTCCCAGGCTTGGTCAATACAAAGAGATACAGAAAACGGGTTAAAGAGGGTTTAACGCCAAACTCATGACAAACCATCTGAAAAATCTTGATAAAGCCCAAAGAATTTGGATGAGGCTGAGATGGGGCCACGTTGCAAGACCACAATAAGTCGGTCTCAAAGGAAGTATAAGGAAGGGTAATATCCATTTGGCTAAAGAAGAAATCGTATGCATAAAAGAAAGGACGCTCTTCCTGGGTTGAAGTAGGAAAACAGACCCTGTCATCAGAATCGGGTTCCACCAACTCATAGTTGCGTTCCTGATTCTCACTACTACAGATTTGATGGTGTTTTCTAAGCTCTGTACAGAATTCTGTATTAGCTAGTGATACACACAGCAACACCAGGGAGTCCAACCACTCGGACATCCCCTCAGGTACCTTAGAGGACGCCTCGACAATATTTTTGCGAGACGACATGGCCAACTAATCCTACAAATAAAAGGAAACGGGTTACTAACCCCAAAAAGCATGTTCGGACAAAAAGGAAGCAACTCGAACAAATGCGACCTTAAGCACACAAAAACAGTAAAAGGAAAACCCCAAGACGCACACCAGGGTCCAGGGGCATCCTTTGGAGGCAATGACAGAGTGAAGTCCCAGAAAAAGCTACAAAGATAAAACCCTATTTCAAACAAAACAAGCATTTCGAGAAATAAAAGGCGAAAAGTCAAAAGAAAAGTCATCAAAAACCATCATCTCTATGAAGAACAATCATCAACCAGTATAGCAAAATCATCAATGAAGCAAATAAGTTATCAAAGGAGCAACCTTTTTCGAAATAGCAGTATGGAAATCAACCCTAAAAAGAAGCCAGAACCAGGAAAATCACCCAAAGCATACATAAGGATGAAAGAAGACCAGGAAACAGGCATCATAGCAATAAACCAAGTACAGAAACTAAGGAAAAGGTTCAAAACTTTCCAACATACAAAATCAGAGTGTCATCAAAGAATCAAAAACAGAACCAACCTGGAAGAAGGAGGAAAGCTTTGAAGGGAAAAGCTGAAGAGCAGAGCAGCAAGGATTGACCACGAAGCAGAAGCACCAGCAAATGCCAAAACATCACAGGAAGAAAATAAGAAATGCAGAACAAGAAACGGCGAAAAAGAAGGGAAGTTATGGGAAATGAAAAACCGTCTCTTGGATACAAAATTTGAAATAAAGAAAACCAAGAGAAAATAGGGGCATTAAAAACCAATTAATGAGGGCATTTAAACCCTCGCACATTCCCAAGGCTAGGACGCTAATACAAAAGCGCGCGCTCTCAGAGGAAGCGAAATGTTCCACATTCAAAGGAACTCTGCAAAGATGAAGTCGACAAAATGCTCGAGTTCGGCTCCATCCGAGAAGGTTTGAAGCCCTAAAAACTAAGACTCTACCTCCAAAGGAAGACCGAGCTCGAGCAGGGGCACTATTCATACCCGGTGTCGAGATGTCCGACCCGGGATGTTCTATAGACAAAGAAACCGACCTATTCAGGTCAGGACAAATCGACCTCTTCTCAAAGAGCTCGGCCAAATCACGGGAAAACCCAAAAAAGGGGCCCAAATAGAGGAACATGCCCCAAATCCTAAGGCAGCCCAAGCCTATAGAGAGAAGGGCGGTTCCCTTGAAGATAAGATAACTAACTTATCTCATCTAAGAAGGTCACTCTATGCCATTATAAATACACTGGAGCACCCAGGTATAACTCATATTCTGATTCTACTCAATACCTGCTTAATACCCTTGCTAATTTAAGCATCGGAGTCCCTTGCAGGTACCCCCACCCTCTGGGGACGAAGGAATCAACACCTCCATCAAGTCCTAAAAATCGGATACCTCTATTCCGACCAGTACAGAAGATCTCCTCCGAGATCGACCTACAGTTTCAGGTAACCCCCGGAACAGGTGCCAAAATCTTGATGATGGAAAATCGATTCCACACAAACTTACCGGTAAGTGTACCGGGTCGTATCAAGTAGTAAAACTCACAAAAGTGAAGTCGATCCCACAGAGATTGATGGATTAAGAAACTTTAGTATGATGATGAATTTTCTTAAGCTAATATTGATGAATTGGGTGAAATTTGATTAACAGGAAATAAAATGCAAGAAATATAAAGTGCAGAATGTAAAGTGCTTGTGAAGTAAATGGCTAGAAGCATAAACAATTGAAACTTAAAGTGCAAGAAATTTAAAGGGACTAAATCTTAAATTGCAAGCAAGGTAAATAACTGGATCTTAAAGTGCAGGAAATTAAAATTTTAGAAACTTAAATGACAGAGAAACTTAAATTGCATGAATTATAAAGGGAATTGGGTGTTGGGAAATCAAAGCAGAATAGAACAATGTAAATTGCAGTGAAATCGGAGAGATCTAAGTTGAAGAAATTCAAAGAAAATGATTCATCAGGGATTCAAGATATTATAATCCTTCATGAATCAATTGGGTCTTGATGAGCGGATAATTTTTACGCTTTTTGGCATTGTTTCTAGGTAGTTTTTAGTATAATTTAGTTAGATTTTAGTATATAATTATTAGTTTTTATGCAAAAATCACATTTCTGGACTTTACTATGTGTTTGTGGGTTTTTATGTGATTTCAGGTATTTTCTGGCTGAAATTGAGGGATCTGAGCAAAAATCTGATTCAGAGACTGAAAAAGGACTGCAAATGTTGTTGGATTCTGACCTCCCTGCACTCGAAATGGATTTTCTGGAGTTATAGAAGCCCAATTGGCGCGCTCTTAATTGCGTTGAAAAATAGACATCTTGGGCTTTCCAGCAATGTAGTCCATACTTTGCCAGAGATTTTATGGTCCAAATTGGCGTCAAAATGCCGGTCAAAGACCCTTTTCTAGCATTAAACGCCGGAACTGGCATAAAAGCTGGAGTTAAACGCCTAAACTGGCACCAGAGCTGGCGTTTAACTCCAAGAAAAGGCTATGCACGTGAAAGCTTCAATGCTCAGCCCAAGCACTCACCAAGTGGGCCCCGGAAGTAGATTTCTGCATCATTTACTTATTTCTGTAAAACCTAGGTTAGTAGTTCACTATAAATAGGATATTTTACTATTGTATTTTCATCTTTAGATCATCTTTGATCTTGGGATCAGGTCTTTGAACCCTTTCTCGATTGTTTCATGTTATTTGGGAGGCATGGCCATTCGGCCATGTCTAGACCTTGTTCTTATGTATTTTCAACAGTGGAGTTTCTACACATCATAAATTAAGGTGTGGAGCTCTGCTGTTCCTCATGAATTAATGCAAAGTACTATTGTTCTTCTATTCAATTCATGCTTATTCTTGTTCTAAGATATTCACTCGTACTTCAACCTGATGGATGTGATGATCCATGACACTCATCATCATCCTCCCTTATGAGCGCGTGCCTGACAACCACTTCCATTTTATCTGCGAGTGCTTGAGTGTGTATCTCTTGGCCTCTTGGTTCACGACGCGTGGTTGCCTCTCCTGACAACAGAGTCTTTCATTCCATGAGATTAGAGTCTTCGTGGTATAAGATAGAATCAATTGGCAGCATTCTTGAGATACAGAAAGTCTAAACCTTGTCTGTGGTATTCCAAGTAGGATCTGGGATGGGATGACTGTGACGAGCTTCAAACTCATGAGTGTTGGGCGCAGTGACAGTGCGCAAAAGGATCAATGGATCTTATTCCGACATGATCGAGAACCGACAGATTATTAGCCATGCGGGAAACCGCAGAGGACCATTTTCACTAAGATGATGGATGGTAGCCATTGACAACGGTGATCCACCTACATATAGCTTGCCATGGAAAGGAGTATGAATGATTGGATGAAGGTAGTAGGAAAGCTGAGATTCAAGAAGAACAAAGCTTCTCCACATGCTTATCTGAAATTTCCACCAATGAATTGCATAAGTATCTCTATCTTATTTTATGTCTTATTCAGCTTTTAATTATTAAAACCCCATAACCATTTGAATCTGCCTGACTGAGATTTACAAGGTGACCATAGCTTGCTTCAAGCCGACAATCTCCGTGGGATCGACCCTTACTCACGTAAGGTATTACTTGGACGACCCAGTGCACTTGCTGGTCAGGTTCACGGAGTTGTGCTTCATGATTTCGTGTACCAAGTTTTTGGCACCGTTGCCGGGGATTATTCCAGTTTGGACAACTGACAGTTCATCTTGTTGCTTAGATTAGGTAATTTTCTTTTTATTTTGTTCTTCAGAATTTTTAAGAACAAATTCTAGAGTTTAATATGATGCTTTTATCATCACAGGAGCTAGTTGATTCCCATCAATTTAGCTGTTGTATGTAATGTCTTGCTGGAGCTTGGCTGGCCATGTCTAATCTTTTTTTAGACTGAAGCTTTAGACTAACATTGCATGATTCTTGGAATTCTTATTAAAAAAATTTTAAGTTTCTTGTTTTATTTTCCAAAAATAATTTTCGAAAAAATTAAAAAAAATCATAAAATCATAAAATCAAAAAATATTTTGTGCTTCTTGTTTGAGTCTATGTCAATTTTTAAGTTTGGTGTCAATTGCTTGTTTATATTTTTCTTGCAAATTTTTGAAAACTCATGCATGGTGTTTTTTATGATCTTCTCTTGTTTTGTGTCTTTTGTTGTTTCTCATGTGCATCCTCAATTTATTAGTGTCTCTAGTATGAAAATTTCTAAGTTTGGTGTCTTGCATGTCTTTCTTTTCTTAAAAATTTTCAAAAAATATGTTCTTGATATTCATCTTGACATTCAAAGTGTTCTTGCATGCATTATTTATTTGATCTTAGTTTTTCATGATTAGTTTCATTTTGTTGTTTTTCTCTCTCATCATTAAAAATTAAAAAAAAAATTCAAAATTATGTCTTTTGAAGTCAATAATACAGAGAGTTGAAGATTCAGAACATACAGTAGAGGAATCACAGAGAAAAAGCTGGACATTCAAAACACCCAGTGAAGAAGGAATTCTGGCGTTTAAACACCAGCCAGGGTACCTAGCTGGGCGTTTAACGCCCAAGAAGGTAGACAAGTGGGCGTTAAACGCCAGAATGGATACCATTCTGGGCGTTTAACGCCATGATAGCACCAAGGAGGTAGTTTTGTTTTCAATTCAAATCTTTTTCAATTTTTCAAGTTTTAAAACTAACTTTTCAAAATCTTATCTTTTTCATATCTTCTCATATCAATCATATATTTTTCAATATCAAATCTTTTTCATTTTTCTTTCAATATTTTCGAAAATCCTTGCTAACAATTAATGTTCTCATTAAAAAATTTCAAGTTTGTTACTTTTATGTTAAGAAAGGTTCAATATTTGAATTTTAGAATCATATCTTTTAAATTCTTGTTAGTCAAGTCATCAATTTTAAAAAAATCAAATCTTTTTCAACCATATCTTTTCAATCATATCCTTTTAAAAATCAAATTTTCTTCAATCATATCTTTTTAAAATCAAATTTTTTCAATTATATCTCTTCTAATTTGATTTCAAATTTTTTCTTTTCTAACTTCTTATCTTTTTAAAAATTATTTTCAAATATTTTTCAACTTCCGACTTCTATGGGAGAAGCATCTCTATTCCTACCATTTGAGCAAACAACTTTGAGCTTAAGCCTCAATTAGTTTCTCTGATGCAATAGAATTACAAGTTTTATGGACTTCCATTGGAAGATCCTCATCAGTTCTTGGCTGAATTTTTACAAATCTGTGACACTGTTAAGACCAATGGAGTTGATCTCGAGGTCTATATACTCATGCTTTTCCCTTTTTCTGTAAGAGACAGAGCTAGTATATGGTTGAACTAACAACATAGAGATAGCTTAAACTCTTGGAAAAAGCTAGTCAATGCCTTCCTAGCTAAATTCTTTCCACCTCAAAAGATGAGTAAGCTTAGAGTGGAAGTTCAAACCTTCAAACAGAAGGAAGGTGAATCCCTCTATGAAGCTTGGGAAATATACAAGCAATTAATTAGAAGGTGTCTTTTTGACACGCTTTCAGAATGTAGCATCATAGGAATCTTCTATGATGGTCTATCTGAGTTATCCTAGATGTCA
The DNA here is from genome assembly GCF_003086295.3 of Arachis hypogaea. NCBI lineage: Eukaryota > Viridiplantae > Streptophyta > Magnoliopsida > Fabales > Fabaceae > Arachis > Arachis hypogaea. The sequence continues at coordinate 85,807,096 of NC_092038.1, read as the reverse complement.
TTGGACCATTCTGCATGTGGATCTATTCATCTGAGGAAAATGTCTGTAGAAGCCCAGAAAGTCATTGAAATGGTTATAAATAACCAGTTCATGTACACTTCTGAAAGAAATCCTGTGAGCAATGGGACAACTCAGAAGAAAGGAGTTCTTAAGATTGATACTCTGAATGCCATATTGGCTCAGAACAAAATATTGACTCAGTAAGTCAATATAATTTCTCAGAATCTGACTGGATTGCAAGCTGCATCTGGCAGTGCTAAAGAAGCCTCCTCTAAAGGAGAAGCTTATGACCCTGAGAATCCTACAATAGAAGAGGTGAATTACATGGGAGAACCCTATGGAAACACCTAAAATTCTTCATGGAGGAATCACCCAAATTTCTCATGGAAGGATCAACAAAAGCCTCAACAAGGCTTCAATAACAATAATGGTGGGAGAAACAGGGTTGGCAATAGCAAACCTTTCCCGTCAAGACCACACTAAGTTTCATGAATGAAACAAGATCCTCCATTAGAAATTTGGAGGCACAAGTGGGTCAGCTGAGTAAAAGAGTTACCGAAACTCCTCCTAGCACTCTCCCAAGCAATACAGAAGAGAATCCAAAAAGAGAGTACAAGGCCATCAACAAAACCAAAGTGGCCGAATGCACAGAGGAGGAGGAGAACGTGAATCCCAGTGAGGAAGACCTCATGGGACGTCCTTTGCACAAAAAGGAGTTCCCTATTGGGGAACCAAGGGAATCTGAGGCTCATACAGAGACCATAGAGATTCCATTGAAACTACTTCTGCCATTCATGAGATTTGATGAATTTTCTTCCTCTGAAGAGGATGAAGATATTACTGAAGAGCAAGTTGCTAAGTACCTTGGAGCAATCATTAGTGAGCTGAACGCCTTGACTCAGCTGAAGATACCTCAAAAGAAACCAGATCCCGGAAGGTTCTTAATACCTTGCACCATAGGCACCATGACCTTTGAGAAGGCTCTGTGTGACCTGGGGTCAGGCATAAACCTCATGCCACTCTGTGTAATAGAGAAACTGGGAATCTTTGAGGTACAAGTTGCAAGAATCTCACTAGAGATGGCAGACAAATTAAATAAACAGGCTTATGGACTTGTAGAGGATGTCTTGGTAAAGGTTGAAGGCCTTTATATCCCTGCTGACTTCATAATCCTAGACACTGAGAAGGATGAGGATGAATCCATCATCCTTGGCAGACCCTTCCTAGCCACAGCAAAAACTGTGATTGATGTTGACAGAGGAGAGTTGGTCCTTCAAGTGAATGAGGACTACCTTGTGTTTAAGGCTCAAGAATCTCCTTCTGTACACATGGAGAAGAAGCATGAAAAGCTTCTCTCAATACAGAGTCAACCAAAGCCCCTACATACAAATTCTAAGTTTGGTGTTGGGAGGCCCCAACCATGCTTTGAATATCTGTGAAGCTCCATGAGATCTCACTGTCAAGCTATTGACATTAAAGAAGCGCTTATTGGGAGGCAACCCAATTTTTATTTTATGATAATTTTCTATTTTTCGTTGTTATTTTATGTTCTCTTTAGGTTGATGATCATGTGGAGTCACAAAAACAACTACAAAAATCAAAGCAAACTCAAAAACAGCATTAAAAATAGCACATCCTGGAGGAGGAGCTTACTAGCGTTTAAACGCCAGTAAGGGTAGTAGAATGGGCGTTAAACGCCCAGTCTGGCACCATTCTGGGCGTTTAACACTAGAAAAGGGCACCAGACTGGTGTTTAACGCCATAAAAGGGCACCAGACTGGCGTTTAACGCCAGAAAAGGGCACCAAGTTGGCGTTCAACGCCAGAAAGGGAAGAAAAGCTGGCGTTAAACGCTAGAAATAGGAAGCAATCTGGCGTTTAATGCCAGGATCAGCACTCAGAGGGCGTTTACACGCTAGAATGGTGCAGGGATGAGAAATCCTTGACACCTCAAGATCTGTGGATCCCATAGGATCCCCACCTACCTCAACTCACTCTCTCTCTTCTTTACACATTCCAATAATACCCTTCCCCAAATACCCTTCACCAATCACCTCCACCTCTCTTCCCCATCACCTCTTCACCACTCACATCCACCCACTCTTCCCTAAAAGCCCCACCTACCCCACCATTCACAATTCAAAAACCTTCCCTTCCAAACCCAACCCTAATACAAAAAAACCACCAATCTCTCCACTTCTATATAAACCCCCACCCCTCCTTCATTTTCACACATCATAAACATTTCTTTCCCCCTTGGCCGAACCACTCACCACTCTCCATCTCCTCTATTTCTTCTTCTTCTCCGTCCTTCTTTCTTCTTTTGCTTGAGGACGATCAAACCTTTTAAGTTTGGTATGGAAAAAGCATTGCTTTTTGTGTTTACATAACCATTTATGGCACCTAAGGCCGGAGAAACCTCTAGAAAGAGGAAAGAGAAGGCAAAAGCTTCCACCTCTGAGTCATGAAAGATGGAGAGATTCATCTCAAAGGTCCATCAAGACCACTTCTATGAAGTTGTGGCCAAGAAGAAGGTGATCCCTGATGTCCCTTTCATGCTCAAAAGGAATGAGTATCCAGAGATCCGACATGAGATTCGAAAAAGAGGTTGGGAGTTCTCACCAACCCCATTCAACAAGTTGAAATCTTAATGGTTCAAGAGTTCTCTACTAATGCATGTATCACCAAGAACCATGATCAAAGTGTGAACCCGAACCCAAAGAATTGGCCTACAATGGTTCGGGAGAAATACTTAGATTTCAGTCCGGAAAATGTAAGGTTGGCATTCAACTTGCCAATGATGCAAGGAGATGCATGCCCCTACACTAGAAGGGTCAACTTTGATCGAAGGTTGGACCAAGTCCTCATGGACATATGTGTAGAAGGAGCTCAGTGGAATAGATACTCCAAAGGCAAGCCAGTTCATTTGAGAAGGCATGACCTTAAACCCGTGGCTAGAGGATGGTTGGAATTCATCCAACACTCCATCATTCCTACTAGCAACCGATCTGAAGTGACTGTAGATCAGGCTATCATCATCCATAACATCATGATTGGAGAGGAAGTAGAAGTTCATAAGGTCATATCTCTAGAACTCTACAAAGTGGCTGACAAAACCTCCACTTTAGCAAGGTTACCCTTCCCTCATCTCATCTGTCACCTAGGCAATTTGGCTGGAATTGTCATGGAGGAAGACATCCTCATTGATGAGAACAAGCCCATCACCAAAAAGAGGATGGAGCAAATAAGAGAGCCCACTTATGGACCTCAACAAGAGTATGAGGAAGTCCCTCATCAAGCAATCCCTGAGATGCCTCAAGGGATGCAATTTTCTCCACACAACTATTGGGAGCAACTCAACACCTCTTTGGGAGATTTGAGTTCCAATATGGAGCAACTAAGGATGGAGCACTAAGAGCACTCCATTATTCTCCATAAAATTAGAGAGGATCAAATAGCAATGAGGGAAGAGCAACAAATGCAAGGAAGAGACATTGAGGAGCTCAAGCACTCCATAGGTTCTTCAAGAAGGAGAACTAGCCGCCATCACTAAGGTGGACCCGTTCTTTAATTTTCTTGTTCTTATTTTTCTATTTTTTTATTTTTATGCTTTATATGTTATCTATGTTTGTGTCTTCATTACATGATCATTAGTGTCTAATGTCTATGTCTTAAAGCTATGAATAATTCCATGAATCCTTCACCTCTCTTAAATGAAAAATGTTCCTAATTACAAAAGAACAATAAGTACATGAATTTCAAATTTTATCTTGAAATTAGTTTAATTATTTTGATGTGGTGGCAATACTTTTTATTTTTCTGAATGAATGCTTGAACAGTGCATATTTTTTATAGTGAAGTTTATGAATGTTAAAATTGTTGGCTCTTGAAAGAATGATGAACAAAGAGAAATGTTGTTGATAATCTGAAAAATCATGAAATTGATTCTTGAAGCAAGAAAAAGTAGTGAAAAAGAAAAAAAAAGTAGCAAAAAAAGGGCGAAAAAGAAAAAGAAAGAAAAGGAAAAAGCAAGCAAAAAAAGCCAATAGCCCTTTTAAACCAAAAGGCAAGGGTAAAAAGGGATCCAAGGCTTTGAGCATTAATGGATAGGAGGGGCAAGGAAATAATATCCAAGCCTAAGCGGCTAAATCAAGCTGTCCCTAGCCATATGCTTGTGTCATGAAGGTCCAAGTGAAAAGCTTGACACTGAGTAGTTAAAGTCGTGATCCAAAGCAGAAAGAGTGTGCTTAAGAACTCTGGACACCTCTAACTAGGGACTTTAGCAAAGCTGACTCACAATCTAAAAAGGTTCACCCAGTTATGTGTCTGTGGCATTTATGTATCCGGTGGTAATACTGGAAAACAAATTGCTTAGGGTCACGGCCAAGGCTCATAAAGTAGTTGTGTTCAAGAATCAATATGCTGAACTATGAGAATCAATAACACTATCTAAATTCTGAGTTCCTATAGATGCCATTCATTTTTAATTTCAACGGATAAAGTGAGATGCCAAAACTATTCATTGATATTGTGAGATTGATGCACAAAAACTTGTCTCTCAACAAATTTCTCTTCGGCAAGTATACCGAATTGTCGTCAAGTAAAAACTCAAAATAGAGTGAGGTCAAATCCACAGGGATTAACAGATTAAGCAATCAATGGTTAATTAATTATCCTAGTTAGATGAATCATATTTGAGTGATAAGTAACAAGGAAAATTAAATGGCATAAAAGTAAAGAAAGCAATAAAGTGCAGAAAAGTAAAATGGCAAGAAAAGTAAATGTAAGAACTAAAAATAAAATGAACATTCGGATCAGGAGATATTGTAATCCTCCAGATCAAGTTCATTCTCATCTCTTCCTCAATCGATGCATTCATTGATCTCCTTGGCAATCTTAAGTGATTAGATCCCAATTCCTTGGCAACCCAATCTCTCTAAGCTTGAACAATTTCCCAATTCCTTGATTTAATTGCTCATGGGAAGAATACTAATAAAAAAAATTGCAGATAATTAAACAATACTAATAAAAATAATTGTAGATAATTATATAAATTAAACAATACTAATAAAAATAATTGCAGATAATTATATAAATTAAAACTATTTTTTCATAAATATTAAATTTATAAAATATTCAAAATCTATTGTTATAAAAAATAACAAATATTATTTTAAAAAAATAAAATTAAAATAAATTTATTATAAATATTATATATTATTATAAATATATAAAACATATTATATTTTGAACACATAAAGCTAAAATAAATTTATAATAAATATTACATATTTTTATTATAAATATATAATAAATATTTAATATAAAGAAATAAAATTAAAATAATAATTTTTCCCTAAGTAATAAACCAATACATACAGCGAATAAAAAACAAGAGCTAAGCCCTCATCTTCTCTTCGAAAGCAGCAAAAAGCGAAGAACGCTCTTCCTCCTTCCACCGTACCGAACCCTAAACCACCCATCAGAATCAGAGACGCATCGCACCACAGCTCTCCATGAAGGCGTAAATCACACCATCATCGGAATCACAAGGAAGCCCTAAAGCGCATCTCACAATCATCGCACCAGCATCGTCGCTGCGCTGCGTTCTTCCGGAATCGTCGCTGCGCTGCGTTCTTCCCGAATCGTCGCTGCCTCCTTCTTCCCGGCGTCGCTGAGTCTCTCCTCTCTGCGGCGTCGGTGCTTCTCCCCTCTCTGAGGCTTCACTGCTTCTCCACGGCGTCCTTGATCTCCCCTGTTCTGCTTCTGGTTCGCTGCTTCTATCTTGCTGTGTCTGCTTCAGTGTCTTAGCTGATTCTGGATTGTGCTTTGCTGCTGTTGCTTTGCTGCTGCTGGTTTGCTGCATTGGCTGTTTGTGGGTTGTCATCTGTGGTAAGGGGTCTTCTTCTCTGATTTTCTGTTTTTTAGTTAGGGCTTGATTGGTTGTTTGGTATTTTTGTTGGCTGTGAAAAGTGGTGAAATTTGTGAACATGAGCAAGATGAGGGTTGAATGTTGACTGAGCTTTTGTTCTGGTTTGAATTTGGACTGTGTACTTGTGAAATGATCCTGGGGCTTAGGTTAGTCTGTTATTTAAGGTAGCAAAACTTTTATTATCTGCGAGTAGTGTGTTCAATGGCATTATGGTTCTGTTTCTCTGCTCTCTGAGGTGTTCTATGGTGGATTCCCAATAACTCTTTATTGAGGATTATAGAGTAATTTCTATATTGCTGTTTCTCAATTGTTTATTTTTTATTTTATTTATCTGCTTTGTTTATTTTAGCCTTGTTGTATAATGTTATTATTTGAGTGAGTTATGGACTGCTTTTCATGTTGGTTGGTTTCATCTAGGATAACAGAGGAATTTCAAGCTTATTCCAACTATTCGACTTAGAGATTAGCATAAATTCTGCTCTTCTTCCTACATACCTCAATTAATCAGGATAAATATTTATTATGTTAAATATTTGATGGAAAATGTGATGCTTGTAGATGCTCCCCATTCTTGATTCGCAGTTACAATGACCAAATACCAATCGATGACCCCTTTGAATATATGTATATAATACTGGTTTTAATGGCAATCTGGCTTGCTGCTTTTCCGATTTCTGCTCTTCTTTTCTTAAGCATATCAATTGATAAATCAATTTTATAAGCCTGAATCTTATTGCAAGCTAAGCTTTAGCAAAAAACCAAAAACAGCATCGTTTCATTTGAGCTATTTCATTTTTCTTTAAATTGTTGTTAACAAATAATGAAGTTCCAACCGTTTTATATACTTTTCTTAATAATTAATTATGGTGCCTGATGCATGTCTTGTGAAGGGAACCCCCACACCAATATCAGCCTTTCATTTTCAACAAGTGTCACTTGTGACTCATCACACATTAGGAACCCCACCTTCCTCTCTTTCTTTTCTAAAATCTTCTTATCAACCACAATTGAAATTATGATGTGTTAGTTTGTGAACTAATATTTAAAGAGTAATGATAATATTATTCTGCTCTTGATAATTCTATTGTTTGATTTTTTAGTTATATATCACTTTTAAAAATAAGATTTCTAAAAACTGGTTTTAAAAGTGAATTTTTTGTTAAAAAATCTGGTTATAAATTACTTATATTTTTATTCTTTGTTGCTGTTTTAGTTTGTCTCTTTAAAACCAGAAAAAGAGAATCAAATAGCGGATCTCTCTGTAGCTGCGACTACCTTAGACATTGAGCTACACTACAGGTAAATCACTTAATATATTATTTTTTTTAATTTTGTTTGAACATTTAATTGTTAAGAATATTTACTGATTAATTGTTTGCTTAAGCTTCTTTGCATAGTTTGTTAGATATAAATTGTTAGTCTCTTGATTGGTTGAGATGTTCTCTTTCAAACATGTGTGGTTGACTTCTAGAAATTTTTTAGAGGCAATAAGCTCTTGATTAGAAAAAATCACTTATAGTTAGTCTAAAACATATGCTCGTGTTCTTTTATTTTAGTTGACAAAGTAATGGACAAAGGGTGGACTAGTTTACCAAGACATACTGAGGGTTACCAACATGGTGTTAATTCATTTTTGGATTTTGCCTTTTCTAAAGGTAGACCACAAGGACAAGAAATTCTTTGTCCTTGTTCTATATGTAATAACTTTAGTTGGGGGCGAAGGGATGAAGTTTATGATCATTTAATAAGTAAGGGATTTCAAAAAGGTTACACTGTGTGGGTTCATCACGGCGAAAGGATAAGTCACATGGATAGTGAATCCGATGAGAGTGAAGTCCATGAAGGATTTGTCGACGACATTGATGGGCTGCTAAACGAGACGTTTCGGCATGTGCTGGAAGGAGATAAAGATGCTGATGGGCCAAATGAAGATGCAAAAAAGTTTTATAACTTGCTTGAAGAAGGAAAACAGGAGTTATATCCTGGCTGTAAAAAATTTTTGACATTATCATTCATTATCCGTTTGTATTTGTTGAAGACTCTTAATGGTTGGAGCAACGCATCCTTTACTGCTCTACTTGAATTACTGAAAGAAGCGATTCCTCATTTGAATATTCCTGATTCTTTCAATAAAATCAAGGTCATGGTAAAAGATTTAGGACTTGGTTATAATAAAATTCATGCTTGTCCCAACGATTGTGTTCTGTTCCGGGATACATATGAAGATGATGAATTTTGTCCAATTTGTGGAGATTCCAGGTACATAGAAAATGTTGAGGTAGATATAGAAGTTGATAAGTTGAAGAAAAAACCTGTGCCTGCGAAGGTTTTGAGGCATTTTCCCTTGATTCCAAGGCTTAAGAAGCTGTTCCTGTGTTCCAAAACAGCTGAATCATTAAGGTGGCATGATGAACATCGTTCAAAGGATGGAAAGTTAAGACACCCAGCTGATGGTCAATCATGGAAAGACTTTGACAGGCTTCATCCCGATTTTGCTAAAGAATCTCGTAACATAAGATTAGGGCTAGCTAGCGATGGATTTAATCCATTTAGAACCATGAACATCTCCCATAGTACATGGCCGGTAGTTTTGGTCGCATACAATCTTCCTCCATGGTGTTGCATGAAACCAGAATATGTCATGATGTCCTTGCTCATCCCTGGTCCGTGTTCGCCTGGAAAAAGCATTGATGTGTATCTTCAGCCATTAATTGAAGAGTTGAAGGTTTTATGGGAAGTTGGAATGGAAACATATGATGCTTCAAAGAATCAAACTTTTCAACTACATGCAGCACTTTTATGGACCATAAGTGACTTTCCAGCTTATGCTATGTTATCCGGTTGGAGCACAAAGGGAAAGCTAGCATGTCCTTGCTGTAATTATGACACCTCCTCTTGTTATTTAAAACATAGCCGGAAGATGTGCTACATGGATCACCGTAAATTTTTGGCTATGGATCATCCATATAGGATGGACAAAAGATCTTTCAATGGCGATGTTGAATTGAGGTCAACACCAGCTTTATTAGATGGGGAACAAATTTTTGAAGATTTGAAAGATTTTGAAAATGTATTTGGAAAGAAGCAAAAAAATAAAATTGATGGTCCATGGAAGAAAAGGTCCATTTTCTTTGAGTTGCCATATTGGAAGCAAAACACATTGCGCCATTGTCTTGATGTTATGCACATCGAGAAAAACGTTTGTGATAACATAATTGGAACTTTATTAGACATTCCAGGAAAGTCCAAAGATCATGCAAATGCTCGTTACGATCTCAAAGATATGGGCATAAGAAAAAAACTTCAACCAAAGGAGATAGATGGTGGCAAGAAAGCCAAAATTGCTAAGGCTTGTTTTAACCTTACTAATCAAGAAAAAACCATTTTTTGTGATATTTTGAAGTCAGTAAAATTGCTGTCTGGTAGTGCCTCAAATATTTCTCGGTGTGTTCATGTTGCTGAATAAAAGATATCAGGCTACAAAAGTCATGATGCTCATTTTATGTTGCATTATTTATTGCAAGTAGCTATAAAATGCACAATGCAGAATCAAGTAGCTGGCCCTTTAATTTATCTAGGTTCATTCTTTTGTTCCTTGTGCCAAAAAGTTGTTGAAAATGATACAATAGATCATTTGGAAGTAGATATTAGAGAGATTTTGTGCCAATTGGAAAGAATATTTCCTCCTAGTTTCTTTGATATAATGGTCCATTTGCCTATTCATCTGGTAAATGAGTTGAGGTTGGGTGGCCCAGTTCAATTTAGGTGGATGTACCCCATCGAGAGATATCTGTGTAGGTTAAAGTCCTACGTTCGCAATAAGAGCCGCCCCGAAGGTTCAATTGCTGAAGGATATTTAGCTGAGGAATGCTTGACATTTTGCTCAAGGTATTTAAGTCCTGATGTGGATACAAGGCTGAGTAGGAGGACACAAAATTATGATAATTGCAGTGAAGCTGACGTATGTCATGATAGCTATTTTGCATGCTTGGGGCGACCAATTGGTGGAAAGAGGAAAGGGCAACCTTTTTCTCTAGATACCAACTAAAAAATACAAGCTCATCGATACATCTTATTCAATTGTGATAAAGTTAAAGACTACATTAGGTATTTTTCTTATATATTTTCCAGTTACGAATTCTCTATTAGCAAATTTAACTTACTCGCTCTTTGCTTACTTTAGAGAGTATGAGGAACATGTCAACAATCAAACTAAAGGTAGAAAATGGAAGAAGGCAAAAACTCTAAGCCATGATTTTAGTGAATGATTCAAAGAGCGTGCTTCTCATGAAGGTGTTCCGAAACAACTTAAAGATTTGTCTAGAGGCCCAAACACAGTTGCAAAACAATTTTCTAGTTATGTAATCAATGGCTACAAATTTCAAACTAGAGAACATGATGCAAGCCACACAACTCAAAACAGTGGTGTGACTTTGGTGTGCGAAACACCAAGCTTTGCTAGTGCCAAGGACAACAACCCAATGACCAAAGCTGTAACATATTTTGGTGCAATAAAAGACATAATTGAGTTAGACTATTATGCATGTTTCAAATTTGTTCTTTTCAATTGTGATTGGTTTGAAGTTGAGGAAGAGAATTTTGGTCTAACTTCAGTTCACTTTAATAAAAGATGTTCTCGGGATGATCCTTTTGTATTAGCTTCACAAGTCCACCAATGTTTTTATATTCAAAACCCTTTTAACAAAGACAAGCATTATGTCATGGACATAGTGCCAAGGGATTTATTCAATGTGTGTGATGGGTATGATGTTGAAGCAGAAGAGTCTAATTAGAAGGACCCCTTTGATCAAGCGAATAATTTGTTTGTGCCAAAGGATAATTGTGAAGTTCAATGGACTAGAGAAGACATGCCCAATACAATCATTGAGAAACCTTCACTTGTTCTACAACAAGCTGAATATGATGATGATTCTGATCTTTAAAGAGATTTCTCTTCTCAACATAGAATAATTTTTTTACTTTTATTTTTGGTGTAATTGTTTATAAACAGGTGCATTTCTTATAGATTCTTGGTTCTTTTAATATGTGATTTGGTTTTTTAATATTATGTTAATAGATTTTTTATGATGTATAATAATCTCATTATTTTATTTCCTTTTTCAGAAAATGTTCAAAAACTTCATTGAAAATGAGATTGATTCAAAGTCAAGTGCTGAATTGCGTGCAAAGTTCTTCAAGAATATAGAAGTTAAGCAAGAAAAGATGTCTTCTAGTCAGCAGCAACATCAACCACCACCACCACTAAAGAGGATAAAAACCCTTACTAATAGGGAAAGGGAGCAGAAGTTAAGAAAAACTGGTGTCCAACCAAATGATAAGCAGAATTTTGTAGAAAAGCCAAAAATTGCAAAAGAAAAAGGGCAGAATTTGAAGAAAAGTAAAGTACAGATGGAAGCAAGTATGACTCACTCACAAGGATCAACATGTAGACAAGAAAAAGAACTTCCTTCTAAATCTACTACTGTGGCTCACAAGGTTACTAACGAAGTAGATTCTAGAATGACTCAAGATTTGAAGAGAAAAGAGACCACAAATGAAGATGATATTGAAGAGTGTGGCAGCTTGCAAGAAAGGCCAACTAAGAAGGGAAAAACACGTCAATTTGCTTCAATGCCGATTGATACTTTTTTTCAACTTAACAATGAACCTGATGGTGAAGAGCAATTGGATGAGAATGAAGGAGATATTATAGAGGAGCAGGACAAGGATTATATTAATCCAACTGAGGCTGAGAACATAGACAATACTTTGAAAGGTAAACTTTTTGCAGGTTCTCAATTTTTTTCCTGTTTACTTTTTCTCAGTTTAGTTAGTTTGTTCAGTTTTTGTTAAATTAGTCAGTTTAGTTATGCATGCTTAGTGGATTATAGGTGGTTAGGAAGTTTTATCTGAATTGTAGTGGATTTAGGGTGAACTTTTTGGTTGCTGCTGATGCCTTTTATGAATGGTTTTATGAGCTGCTTTATCCTTGTTAATGGCTGATTTCATGCCTTATTTTGATTGAGCAATGATGCTGATGGCCTTATTCTGAGCCGGTTTATTAATGCTGATTTGGTTTTAGTGAGTTCATATGGGTTGATTTTACTGTTTAGTGCTGCTTTATCCTTGTTAATGGCTGATTTCATGCCTTATTTTGATTGAGCAATGATGCTGATGGCCTTATTCTGAGCCGGTTTATTAGTGCTGATTTGGTTTTAGCGAGTTCATATGGGTTGATTTTACTGTTTAGTGCTGCTTTATCCTTGTTAATGGCTGATTTCATGCCTTGTTTTGATTAAGCAATGATGATGATGATGGCCTTATTCTGAGCTATTTTATAAGTGCTGAATTGGTTTTAGTGAGTTCATATGGGTTGATTTTGCTGTTTAGTGCTGCTTTATCCTTGTTAATGGCAGATTTCATGCCTTGTTTTTATTGAGCAATGATGATGATGATGGCCTTATTCTGAGCTATTTTATAAGTGCTGAATTGGTTTTAGTGAGTTCATATGGGTTGATTTTGCTGTTTAGTGCTGCTTTATCCTTGTTAATGGCAGATTTCATGCCTTGTTTTTATTGAGCAATGATGATGATGATGGCCTTATTCTGAGCTATTTTATTAGTGCTGATTTGGTTTTAGTGAGTTCATATGGGTTGATTTTACTCTTTAGTGCTGCTTTATCCTTGTTAATTGCTGATTTCATGCCTTATTTTGATTGAGCAATGATGCTGATGGCCTTATTCTGAGCCGGTTTATTAGTGCTGATTTGGTTTTAGTGAGTTCATACGGGTTAATTTTGCTGTTTAGTGCTGCTTTATCCTTGTTAATGGCTGATTTCATGCCTTGTTTTGATTGAGCAATGATGACGATGATGGCCTTATTCTGAGCTATTTTATAAGTGCTGAATTGGTTTTAGTGAGTTCATATGGGTTGATTTTGCTGTTTAGTGCTGCTTTATCCTTGTTAATGGTAGATTTCATGCCTTGTTTCTATTGAGCAATGATGATGATGATGGCCTTATTCTGAGCTATTTTATAAGGGCTGAATTGGTTTTAGTGAGTTCATATGGGTTGATTTTGCTGTTTAGTGTTGCTTTATCCTTGTTAATGGCAGATTTCATGCCTTGTTTTTATTGAGCAATGATGATGATGATGGCCTTATTCTGAGCTATTTTATTAGTGCTGATTTGGTTTTAGTGAGTTCATATGGGTTGATTTTACTGTTTAGTGCTGCTTTATCCTTGTTAATTGCTGATTTCATGCCTTATTTTGATTGAGCAATGATGCTGATGGCCTTATTCTGAGCCGGTTTATTAGTGCTGATTTGGTTTTAGTGAGTTCATATGGGTTGATTTTGCTGTTTAGTGCTGCTTTATCCTTGTTAATGGCTGATTTCATGCCTTGTTTTGATTGAGCAATGATGATGATGATGGCCTTATTCTGAGCTATTTTATAAGTGCTGAATTGGTTTTAGTGAGTTCATATGGGTTGATTTTGCTGTTTAGTGCTGCTTTATCCTTGTTAATGGCAGATTTCATGCCTTGTTTTTATTGAGCAATGATGATGATGATGGCCTTATTCTAAGCTATTTTATTAGTGCTAATTTGGTTTTAGTGAGTTCATATGGGTTGATTTTACTGCTTAGTGCTGCTTTATCCTTGTTAATGGCTGATTTCATGCCTTGTTTTGATTGAGCAATGATGATGATGATGGCCTTATTCTGAGCTATTTTATAAGTGCTGAATTGGTTTTAGTGAGTTCATATGGGTTGATCCCAGCTGTTTAGTACTGCTTTATCCTTGTTAATGGCTGATTTCATGCCTTGTTTTTATTGAGCAATGATGATGATGATGGCCTTATTCTGAGCTATTTTATAAGTGCTGATTTGGTTTTAGTGAGTTCATATGGGTTGATTTTGCTGTTTAGTGTTGCTTTATCCTTGTTAATGGCTGATTTCATGCCTTGTTTTGATTGAGCAATGATGCTGATGGCCTTATTCTGAGCTCTTTATATAGAGACAACAGTGAAGAAAACACGAGGTCCTACACAATGCTTGAAGATTCATGCAAAACAGATGGAGGATAGAGAAGAAATTACTCTAGATAATGAAGGAGAGGCAATTGGTCCTACTGATGAAGCTGTAAATAACTTGAGCAAATTTTTGGGCACATTGGCAAGGAATTCAGATTTTTGTCCATTAATTTACACAAATTGGAAGGGGATTAAAGATAAAGAAGCCATTTGGGAATATGTTCAAGTGAGAATATTATTATTGTTTCTTTTAGAAACTTTTTGGAAATGTACACATGTATTTTATTCTTACTAGCAAATAATTTTTGTGTTTTATAGGCTAAGTTCATTATTCCAACTGAAGGAAAGAGGATAGTCCTTGCTCGTATCAATGACAACTGGAGACGGTATAAGACCACAATCAAGCAAAATCATTTTCTGCCATACAAATGTGTTAACGAAATGCTGAAAAATCGTCCTAAAAGCATACCTGAGAGTCATTTTCACAAGTTGATTGCTTATTGGAGAACTGAGAAAGTTAAGGTAAGACATGTGCAACTTATTGTAGTCTGTTTATGCAATTATGAGTTATATAAATTTATGAGTGAAATATGATAATTTTTTGATAATACTTGTCTCTTGCTATGTAGAAAATGTCTGCACAGAATAAGAAAAATAGGGCACAATAGAAATTTAGCCATCGAAAGGGACCAATAAATTTTGCAAGAATACGTGCAAGATTGGTACAAATTTTTATTCTTTGTGCATTTGTATGTGTATGTGGGGTGCAAGAATACGTGCATTTGTATGTACCAATAAATGCTTGTTGAACTGGACTTATAGGCTGCTTCTAAGGAAAATAATGAACCACCTACTCAAGCAGAAATGTTTGTTGAGACTCGCCAAAGCACAAAGGGAAAATCATTGGATGAAGACACTTTGGATGTTATTGTAAGTATTGGGAGTTAATTTGATTAAAATAGGTTATGGATTTCTTGTGTCTTGGTAATTTGTCCATCATTTGTGGTTATCTTTATGCTTGCAGTTGAGTTAAAACAATGCTGATACTATTCTTAATTGCTATTATTTGATTTGATGTTGTCAAATGATATATGTTTTGAGTCCAAGTGTGTAGTTACTCTTTTTTGTTATTATTATTTTTCTTCTCATTAATATAGGCACATCTGCAAGCTGAGAATAAAAAGTCTAAAGAATCAGCAATTAGAGCTTTTCAATCCATATTTAGCAAAGAGAAGGCAGGGAGAGTGCGATGTCACGGAAGAGTTACCACACCAACTTTGTTGAAGAAAAATGAAGAAATTGCCACCCTTAAGCAGCAACATGTAGTTGAGAAAGCATCATTAGAGGGTAAAGTTGATGTGATGCAAAAAGAAGTAGATGAACTAAAATCGCTTGTTAAGATGATGTTGAAACAAAAAAGTTCAGGAGTGGACCTTGAGATGTTAGCTGCTCAACTAGGAAGCACTTTAGGCAATCCGAACAATGATGCGCATGAGGAGGTATTATTTATTGTTAAAGTTTCTATATTGTTATGATATATATGTTTCTCCTCTCTCTCTCAAACATTTTTAGTAGACATTATTAGTATTAAAGATGTGTAGTTTTATATTTTATTTTTTTCTTTTTTTACAGGAAAACTATGTTGAAGGGGAAATCGAACTTGGTTAAGGTCAAATTTTTAAGAGCAAGTGTTACAGAGTAAAAGTCATGAACTTGTAGATCGGACATGATGATAAATCTATTTGCTACTTAGCTATTTTAACTCTTTTTTGTTATATTTTTTGCAACATTAGATGATATAGTTGAGGTTGTCATGATAGTATTGTGGTATCTTGAATGTGATTGTGGATCTTACAACAATCTTTGTAAGTCAAATTTGATGAAAAATGTTCAATTATTTTTCTTTTGTGACTTTATTCAAATAGTTTAGATTATTTATTGACTATAAATAATTAAAAAAAATGAAATTAATTTCATTCACGAAAAAACTACTATTGTAAATAAAGAATTATATATTACAAAAAACCGTTGTCAAAAGTTAAAAAGGACAACGGTGTTAAAACCGTTGCCAAAAAATAACAACAACGATAACGCTTTAAAACCGTTTGTCTTAGATTACTATAAAATGGCAATATTTTAAAACTGTTGCCAAAAAAACTAATGGTAACGCTTTTAAACCGTTGTCTTAGATGACTATATAATGGCAATGGTTTCAAAACCGTTGCCATAAAACCAATGGTAACGGTTTTAAACCGTTGTCTTAAACAACTATAAATTGGCAACAGTACAAAAACCGTTACCAAAAAAAGACACCAACGGTAATGCTTTAAAACCGTTGCTGTTGTGGATAACAAAACAACAACAGTTTAAAACCGTTGCCAATCCAGGTACGATTTTAAACCGTTGTATCAAGAAAGAGAACGGTCTAAAACCGTTGCTTTCCGAGTAACGGTTTGAAACCGTTGTTTAAAATTTGTGTTCAAAACTGTTGCCTATACCAGTAACTTTGGCAACGGTTTTTTGGTTATCGTTGCCTTAGGTCAAAAACCGTTGCCTTTGAGCATTGGCAACGGCCGCATATACCACAGGTCAAAAACCGTTGCCAAAGAGTTGCCTAAAGTTTAGGGAACGGTTTTTCAGTCTACGGCAACAGTTTTTGACCGTTGCGAAAAGCCTTATTTGTTGTAGTGGATGCCTTGATATGTGTGTAATTGATCTTAGAGATTACAGGACAGGAATGGCTCAGAGGATGGAAAGGAAGCATGCAAAAGTGGAAGGAATACAAGAAGTTGGAGAAATTGCTAAGCTGTCCAGCCTGACCTCTTTGCACTCAAACGGCTATAACTTTAGCTACAGAGGTCCAAACGATGCGGTTCCAGTTGCGTTGAAAAGGTAACGTCCGAGGCTTCGATTTGATATATAATTTGCAATAGCTGCCCCGACGCAAGGCGACGCGAATGCGTGGGTCACGCGGACGCATGACCTAGCTGGAACACAACCCACGCGGCCGCGTGAGCCATGCGGCCACGTCACTTTTCCACGACCTGTACATACCAGAATATGCTGGGGGCGATTTCTAGGCTGTTTTTAACCCAGTTTGCGGCCCAGAAAACACAGATTAGAGGCTATAAAGTGGGGGAATCCATTCATTCATGAGGAGGCTTTAATAATTCACTTTTCATGTTTTAGATGTAGTTTTTAGAGAGAGAGGTTCTCTCCTCTTTCTTAATATTAGGATTTAGGATTTCTCTTAGTTTTAGGAGTGGCTCTCAATCCCAGGTTCTTTATTTATTCTATTATTTTACGAACTTCATGTTAGAATTGATTTCTTTTATTAATGCATTTTGAGGTATTTCAGATTATGATTGTTTTATTCTGTTTAAGATTGCTTTCAATTCAATTTAGATTTATTTTTCCCTTTCGGCTTTGGTTATATAATTGGTGACCCTTGAGTTATCAAACTCATTGTTGATTGGAAATTGGAATTCTTCAAGAATTAATTCAAGTTCCAATAACTCTAGTCTTTCCCAAGGAAAGACTAGGACCTGAGGAATCAGAATTAATTCATCCACCTAACTTACCTTCATAGTTAGAGGTTAACAAAGTGGGAGAAGAATCCAATTCTCTTTACAATTGATAAGGATAACCAGGATAGGACTTCCTGTTTTCGTACCTTGCCAAGAGTTTATTTTATAGTTATTTATTTATTTTATTTCTTCTTATGCGACATACTGCTCCCTAATTTCTAAAACCCCTAATTTACAAACTCATAACCAATAATAAGAACCTACCTCCCTGCAATTCCTTGAGAAGACGACCCGAGGTTTGAATACTCGGTTATCAATTTCAATGGGGTTTGTTACTTGTGACAACCAAAACGTTTGTATGAAAAGACTTTTGAAGGTTTAGAAACTATACTTGCAACGAGGATTTATCCGCAAATTTCTAGACCACGCAAAAGTTCTCTCATCAAAATGGCGCCGTTGCCGGGGAATTGCAAACGTGTGCCTTATTATTGGTTATTGTAAATATTTGCTTTTTGATTTGTTTTTATTTTTTATTTTTATTTGCTTTTCGTAAATTAAGAGGTTATTGATTTTTATTTTAAAATTTTTATCTTATCTCATCTTATTTCAAAAATCAAATTTAAAAATTTTCAATTTTCAAATTTCAAAAAAAAAATTTCAAATTTCAAAAATTAAAAATTCAAATTTCAAAATTTAATTTTCAAATTCAAAATTTAAATAACCTTTTAATTTCAATTTGTTTTTATTTTTGTTTTTAATTTTTTTATTTGCTATCATGAACTCTCACCCCTTTGGCTATGAGTCTGGTTACAATAATGTTGCAGGAAGAAGAAATTACAATGAGAACAGGCATCAAGATTGGAACAATCAAAGATGGGAGGAGCCACAAGGACTTGATCAATCCTCATGGCAACAACCACCTCCAATGGACTATCAACAACCACCACCATGCCTCGACATAACTTTGGACCACCATACTCACAAGCCCCTTTCCGCCATTCACCTCCATATGACCCTAACCCTCAACCACCATACCAACCACCTTATGAGCCATATGAACCATATATAGAACCACCCCAATTCCAACCCAATTACTCCCAAGAACCACCACTTCAATATTCATCATCTCCATATCCATCAATCCAAGAGCACTATGATCCTACTTATGAAAGCCGAGTACATCAAGAGACAAAGGATAGTTTCAAGGAAACAGTGGATCGATTTCAGGCAACCATTCAACAACTGGAGCAAGTAGTAATTCAATGGGTTTCTAGGCACTCAAATATACAAGGATCAGCCACAGCTCCATGTGGACAGTCCACTGAAGAGCGTAGCATGACGGAGATACCAAAAACCCCAGTGGACAAGACAGAAAATGAATTCGTACTAGAACAAGTAGAAGACGCTGTCATTGTTCAAGAAGAAGAAGAAGTGGTTGAAGACTTAGGAGATGCAGAACCTCCATGGGAAAGTCAAGACATAAAGCCTCCTTCCAAGACGGTTGAAATTGATGCTGAGGAGGGTGTACAACCTCCAAAGCATATCATAGTTGAAGACTTGGAAGAGGTTGATCAAGAGATGGAGATTCAAGAAGAAGAAGCACAACCTACCATGCCCTTGGAAAGCAATGAAGAGGAGATTGAATTGAAAGAGAGCTACCAAGAGGAAGAGGTTGAAATTGAAGAAGCTTGCAAAGAGGTGGTAATTATCAGAGAGGAGCACAAGGGAGTGGAGCTTGCAATTTCATTAAAAATACCTCCCCCTAAGTTTCCATCATCCTTCACAACATTCAAGTAGGTAAAATTCATATCCCTTAGCTTTCTAATCCCACTTGAATATGGGCTACTGGAGAGGATGGTCAACTTAGAGCTCTTTGTGGCATCAAGAGTAAGAGGAAGATGGTCAGTGGTAAGAATTGTCCTGCAAGGTTCATCATGGTTGGAAGCTTTAATTTTAAACGCAAAGGTTGGTATAAAGCTCAACTGAATGGGTCTAGGAAGCTGTTTGGTCGCTGCAGTGAGAATTCAGATCACCTTTCACCCGGCTGGAAAAATGCAGATCGAGACAAAAACGGGTGTAAAAGTAAAGTTTGGGATCCTGGAATCTGTTCTGGCATTTGTCACCCCGGGAGCCTAAGAATTAGTTTGAAGCTACTTAAGGGCTTTACATGCTTAGTTTGGGATCTCGGAGGACACTGGAATCACAAACATTGGTGGAGATTCTTGGATGAGTTCAAGCACAAGCCACTATAACAGGAAGCTCACCAAATGTCCAACTTAAGGACTTTAACTAAAAGTGATAGTTGGGAGACAACCCACCATGGTACGATCGTTCATTTTTCATTTTTATTTAGTTTTATTTGTTTTCTTGTTTTATTTTATTTTATTATATTGAACCTGGAGTTTTGCGTCACATTCATATTAACACTGCATTCTTCATTTTTTAAAAAAAAAAGGATTTACGCACACGACGCGGCAGCGTCGCTGACGCGTCCGCGTCGTATGTGCGTTAGAAGGAAAAGAAATTGAATAGAGAGTTACGCAGGAGCAGGGCTGGAGGCGTGCCAAGGGCACAAATCGTCCCACGCGACCGCATCGCTGATGCGGCCGCGTCATTTGCAAAATGGCTTCCCCACGCGTACGCGTCACCCACGCGACTGCGTGGCCCTGGATTTCGACGTAACAAGGTGTATGGCCGAAAGTTGAGCTGGAATTGGGCTGGACTCGTGCTGGAAGCCCAAGCCCTACCACGCGACCGCGTGCCCCACGCGGCCGCGTCATTTTAAGAAAAAGGCCACCCACGCGATCGCGTCGACCACGCGGCCGCGTCACCCTGGATTTTGGCAATACTAAGTTTTGAACAGAAAGTTGTGCAACCGCGAGGCTGCACACGCGCCACTAGCACAAATCAAGTCACGCGATCGCGTGCCCCACGCGTCCGCGTCACCTAACCTTATTGCGCACCACGCAACCGCGTCACCCATGCGACCGCGTCGCCAGCGTCGCACAACCTCTCCAGATTAGTGCCAATTTTCTTATCTTTTCTTCTCCGAATCCTTATTCTTCTTATCTTTTCTTATTTCTTTCTTCTTCCTGTCTTATTTTCTCTCACTTCCATTCTATTTTATTTAATTTATTTGCATACTTTCATTCATTGCATTTTTTTTATTTTGTGCATATTTTTATTTTCTTTTCTAAATTTGTTATTTTGATGTTAAAAATTTAATTGGGAAATTATTTTCTTGTAAATTATTATGAAATTGTTTGACAATTATATATTACTTTTTGAAGGGTTGCTTGCATGTTCAATTTAATACTTTCAATAGCTTATTTACCATACATGCTATGTGTTTGTGAAAAAGCCCATATGGCATTATGCACTTCTCTATTATACTTTATACTATTCAATGCTTGCTTTTCATAAACTCCCTTTACTATTTTATTAATTGAATATAATTGTCAATACAAACATGGTGATTTATTACAAGTGATGCTTGGTCTATGCTACTCATGCCTTTTGCTGGCATGCCAATAAACACCTTGCATTCACTTGTCCTTATATGCACTAGCTATTTTCAATTGATGGCTTTTCACATGTACTCATGAGCATGTGTTAATGTCAATTACATCCTAATGTGCATCCATCACCACTCTTCCGTTCTCTTCCTTACTATATATCTATTTGAATTTAATTTACTTTCTCTTCCCTTCTTTAGGATGGCCACCAAGGAAGGAAAGGAGAAAGCTACTCCCAAACTGCCGGCAAGGAAAGGAAAAAGAAAAGAGCTCCGTTGAGAAACCACAACCCCTTCCACTTGCACATCTCAGCATGCACCGAGGATGGTGCAATCTTTAAGTGGATACCGATCTCCATGGGTTAGTTATTTCTTGACTCAACACCAAAAATTTTTTATTTTATTTGTTTGTTCATTGTTGCATTTGCATAATTGATTGCATATTTGTTTGATTTTTTGCATATTTTACCACTTGGTTGAAGTAATATTTTCTTTTCCAAGAAACCTTTTAAAGTATTTCACTAATTTGAATAAATTTTTTTGTTACACTTGCTTGAAGAAATATTATATTGGAACATGGTTTAGAGCTCGAACACACAAAACCTGTAAGATTTTTGAGCCTAATTGATTGGTTGCATTTTATCAACCAATAATATATTTTTGATGTGTGTTTTTCTCTCTAAAATTGTGATCTTTGTCTTGCTTAATTCTATATTTCCATTATTTGATGTATACATGCACTTACATGATTGAGGCCTTTGTTTCACTAAGCTCACATACCCATATGGCCTTACTTTTCATTATCCCTTGCAAACCAATTTTGAGCCTATTATACCCATTTGTTCTTTATTTTAGCACATCATCAACTCTAAGCGAAAAACAATAATGTTCTTAATTTGAATCCTTGGTTAGCTTAGACTAGTGAAAGTGCTTATGATTTAAGTGTGGGAAAATTGTGTTTGGAAACATTTGGTTTGAGAATTGAGTATGTTAGAAATTTCTGAAAATGTGAAAGAAATGTTTAGGACATGTTTATGCATTCAATAATTTAATCATATGCATTGAGAAAAAAAAGAAAAATAATATAAAAAAAGAGAGAAAAATAAAAGAAAAAGAAAAGAAAAGAAAAGAAAAAGAGCAAATAAAAGGGGACAAAATGCCCCAAAGTGAGTGGTGAAAGCAATGCATATGAGTTGTACTTGAAATTAGAATGTATGAATATGTGGAAAACATAGTTAATGGATGGTTAGATGTTGTATTATGATTACATGGATTGTCTAAGTTAGGTGGAAAAGTTTAAGTTAATTAAGGATTAAGATTTTTAGTCCACTTGGCCAAATACAATCCTACCTTGACCCTAACCCCATTACAACCCTTAAAAGACCTCTTGATATGTGTATTTATGCATTAAATTTTTGTTGATTGTTAGATAAAGAGCAAGCCTTAGAAAGCAAGGTTAGTAGAGAATTGAGAGAGTCGAACCTTAAACACTTGAATGATTAGAGTGTATACACTTCCAATGAGGGTTCGATGCTCGATTCTTTGTTCCCGGCTTTCATGAGCTATTTTCTTCTGCAAGTTTACTTTTACTTCATTTTTATGATTTGAATCAGTGAAATCCAGTTCATATATGTTCTTGAAAGATTTATTTATTTTTAACCAAGTAGGTAGAAACTTCTGCATGTAGTTGCATTCATATAGATAGGATTGCATTTCATATTAATCTACCATTCCTCTTCATCTTTATAGTTTCTCTTGAGCTTAGCATGAGGACATGCTAGTGTTTAAGTGTGGGAAGGTTGATAAACCACTATTTTATGGTTTATCTTGTGCTCAATTGAGTGGATTTTATCAACTCTTTACCCACTTATTCATAATATTTGCATAGTTTTATATTTCCTTCCTGATTTTGTACTATGATTGAAAACGTGCTTCTTTGATCTTATATTTGCTTATTATTAATCCTCTCTTATTACCATTAGATGCCTTGATATGTGTGTTAAGTGATCTCAGAGATTACAGGGCAGGAATGGCTCAGAGGATGGAAAGGAAGCATGCAAAAGTGGAAGGAATACAAGAAGTTGGAGAAATTGCTAAGCTGTCCAGCCTGACCTCTTTTCACTCAAACGGCTATAACTTTAGCTACAGAGATCCAAACGACGCGGTTCTAGTTGTGTTGGAAAGTTAACGTCCGGGGCTTCGATTTGATATATAATTTGCCATAGCTGCCCCAACGCCAGGTGACGCAAACGCGTGGGTCACGCGGACGCGTGACCTGGCAGGAACACAACCCGCGCAGCCGCGTGAGCCATGTGGCCGCGTCACTTTTCCGCGACCTGTACGTACCAGAATACGCTGGGGGCGATTTCTGGGCTGTTTTTAACCCAGTTTGCGGCTCAGAAAACACAGATTAGAGGCTATAAAGTGGGGGAATCCATTCATTCATGAGGAGGCTTTAATAATTCACTTTTCATGTTTTAGATGTAGTTTTTAGAGAGAGAGAGGTTCTCTCCTCTCTCTTAGTATTAGGATTTAGGATTTCTCTTAGTTTTAGGAGTAGCTCTCAATCCCAGGTTCTTTATTTATTCTATTATTTTATTTCAGTTTGGTAATGTTGGTTTACGAACTTCATGTTAGAATTGATTTCTTTTATTAATGCATTTTGAGGTATTTCAGATTATGATTGTTTTATTCTGTTTAAGATTGCTTTCAATTCAATTTAGATTTATTTTTCCCTTTCGGCTTTGGTTAAATAATTGGTGACCCTTGAGTTATCAAACTCATTGTTGATTGGAAATTGGAATTCTTCAAGAATTAATTCAAGTTCCAATAACTCTAGTCTTTCCCAAGGAAAGACTAGGACCTGAGGAATCAGAATTAATTCATCCACCTAACTTACCTTCATAGTTAGAGGTTAACAAAGTGGGAGAAGAATCCAATTCTCTTTACAATTGATAAGGATAACCAGGATAGGACTTCCTGTTTTCGTACCTTGCCAAGAGTTTATTTTATAGTTATTTATTTATTTTATTTCTTCTTATGCGACATACTGCTCCCTAATTTCTAAAACCCCTAATTTACAAACTCATAACCAATAATAAGAACATACCTCCTTGCAATTCCTTGAGAAGATGACCCGAGGATTGAGTACTCGGTTATCAATTTCAAGGGGGTTTGTTACTTGTGACAACCAAAACGTTTGTATGAAAGGACTTTTGAAGGTTTAGAAACTATACTTGCAACGAGGATTTATCCGCAAATTTCTAGACCACGCAAAAGTTCTCTCATCAAGCACTCGCCAAAAAAGTACTACGGGCAGGATTCTATTGGCCAACCCTACAAAAAGAAGCCACAGAATTCGTAAAGACATGTTCGCCATGTCAAAAGCATGCCAACTTCCACACCACTCCGCCAGAGGAACTCATCAGCGTAACCTCACCTTGGCCATTCGCAAAATGGGGACTCGATCTTCTCGGACCGTTTCCTCAAGGATTAGGACAAGTCAAATTCCTCATAGTAGGAATAGAATACTTCACAAAATGGATCAAGGCAGAACCCCTAGCCAATGCCGCAGCTCAAATAAGTCGGAAATTTCTGTATAGAAACATCGTCACAAGGTTCGGAGTCCATACTCCATCACTACAGACAATGGTACCCAGTTCACAGACGTAGTCTTTAGAAAACTAGTGGCTGACCTGAATATAAAACAACAATTCACCTCTGTTGAGCACCCCCAAGCCAATCGGTAAGCCGAAGCTGCTAACAAAGTTATATTGGCAGGGATAAAACGAAGATTACAGGATGCAAAAGGAGCCTGGGCTGAGGAGCTCCCACAAGTCCTATGGGCGTACCGAACGACTCCACATTCCCCGACAAAGGAGTCACCCTTCCGATTAGCTTACGCAATGGAGGCAATGATTCTGGTGGAGGTCAATGAAGGATCACCCAGAGTAATCCATTTTATCAAAAAATTCAATTCCCAACATCAAAGGGAAGAGCTCGACTTACTTCCAGAAATCCGAGAGAAAGCTCGGATAAGGGAAGAGGCGCTGAAAAGACGAATGGCCTCCAGATACAACCGAAAAGAAATACAGCAGGCCTTTGTTAAAAACGACCTTATCCTAATCCGAAACGATATAGGAACAACTTGACCTGGAGAAGGAAAGCTGGCAGCAAACTGGAAAGGACCCTATCGAGTCATAGAAGTATTGGGAAAGTGCTACTACAAACTTTCCGAACTCGACGGGCGAGAGCTTCCTAGATCATGGCACGCCTGCAACCTAAGAAGGTACTATAGCTAGGGATGATAAAAGATCTTGGACAAGGCGCACTCTTTTTTCTGAAAAAGGTTTCTTAACGAGGCGCCCCGCCAAGACCTACAAATCACCCTACTTAGGAAATTAACTCCTCATGTATATTTTCATTTTCCTTTAATAAAATTTTTCAGATCTTCTACAAGCGCTGAAGTCGTATTATTCTGAAAAAATTCATCGCCCGATTATAAAGCTACAGATCGACAAAAAGAGAAAATCGAATTCACTATGCGATCACGATAAAAACGAGGGCTAAAAACCCAATTTCTACAAAATCGGCAAAGATGAAAATAGAATAATGCATGAAGTTATAGAAAGTGATCCATAGAAAGGACCTGACGAGGACCTAATAAAATGGATTGCTATAAAATAACTTAAAGACTGGCCGGCACAAAAAGTCGGACCAGCCACAACAAGCCAAGTTATAAGTAAAGCCCTGGAAAGAGGTCTGGCCAACCCTATAAAAGAGGATTACTATAACTTCGAAGAGCCTGACATGAAAAAGTTGGACTCCTACAAAAAGTTACAAAAAATAATCTCTGAAAGAGACCTGAACAAGGTCCATGAAAGAGGATTATCAAGTAACTCGACAGGGCCCGACTTGACAAAGTCGGCCCGGAAGGATAAAATTAAAAAAGATAAATCCTTGAAAGAGACCTGAACAAGGTCCAAGGAAGAGGATTATCAAGTAACTCGACAGGGCCCGACGTGACAAAGTCGGCCCGGAAAGAAAAAGTTACAAAAGATAATCCCTGAAAGAAACCTAAAACAAGGTCCAAGAAAGAGGATTATCAAGTAACTCGACAGGGCCCGACGTGACAAAGTCGGCCCAGAAAGAAAAAGTTACAAAAGATAATCCCTGAAAGAGACCTAAAACGAGGTCCAAAAAAGAGGATCATCAAGTAACTCGACAGGGCCCGACATGACAAAGTCGGCCCGGAAAGATAAAGCTACGAAAGGTAATCCCTAAAAGAGACCTGAACAAAGTCCAAGAAAGAGGATTACCAAGAAAACTCGACATGGGCCCGATCTGATGAAGTCGGCCCAAAAAAGACGTAAAGCTACAAAGGTAAACCCCAAAAAGAGATATGAACAAAGTCCAAGAAAGAGGATTACCAAGCAAACTCGACAGGATCCGACATGATGAAGTCAAGCCCAGGACACAGAAATTACAAACAAAATCCCCAAAAGAGATCTAAACGAGGTCCAAAAAGGAGGATCACAAACAAAACCAAACCAAATAATCAAGATGATCATGTTGGACAAAATCCCAACCTACTAAGTACCAAGATGAGTGCAAGCAGACATGATATAAAAGCTACTATGTTATGATAACAAACTCCAGAGGCCATCAAAGACCAGCCCCAGAAGGTCGAGAACTACTTTGTTTTTCAAAATAAATTTGCTAAATGAGCAACCCAAAGAAGTATCAAACATTCACCAAAACACCAGTTACAAAGATAAAGAGTTCAAAAGCCCACAAAACGGGCTATACACAAACATGACAGAGAAATCATAGAGGATCCAAAGGCTTCCTAGTAGCAGCATCAACATGAGGTGAAGGAGGACGAGTCTGGAGAGGCACCGTATCCACTGTCCCGTTGTCTTGATTCAAGATCTGACAATTAGGATCTGGCTCAACTACGGTCGAGGGGGCTAAAGAAACAGGCGTAGCAAAAGCTTTAAGAGGAGGCGTAGGAGGAGGTTCAATGTCATCATCAGGATCATCCGGGAGAATCTTGCCATCCTTTACTACGTTATCAAGACTAACGAGAGTCAAATCAGCATCATGGGCAACAATCCGGAACTGCTCCATCAGGTTCTCATAGGCAGCAGTCACGCTGCCCACAAGGTGACCCTGGAGCTCGGCATAATTAACCGGAGGAGTTTCCAAGACATCTCGGAGATGCACCAACTCCCTATAAGCTGAGACATAGCTATCCTTGTGCTTCAATGCCATGTCCTCAGCCAACTTCAAGGAAGCCGCCAAGGCAATAGAGCTCGCCTTCTCACCCTCAAGTTCCTTTTCTACCTTCGCCAACTTCACCTCAAATTCCTCCTTCAGACCCTTGATCCGATCAAACTCTGATTTAGCCTCCTCCATGAAGGATTTTGTAGCATGAATCGGGATACCCTGAACAGTTTGGAAAATAGCTGCACCCATATGTGCCATCTTCACACTCTTTTTGGTGATGAAATCTAGGTGTTGAAGAAGGGACACATCATCCATGGAAAGCCCACCATAAGGGGCAATTTGCTGGTCGACAAACTCGACAGCATCAAAATCCGGGGCATTCAGGTTAAAGGGCTCAGATGTTTTCTGCTTTTTCGAGGGAGGAGCACCAGAAGCAGCAGCAGAAGTTTGTGGAGGATCTGCCAGGCGAACCCGAGGAGTAGGGATCACCCTCCTCGGCCCAGGGGAACTCTGCACAGGTGGCTTCATGATGGTTTGAGAAGACCCTTCCCCAGCCGCCTTGACTGAGATATTTTGTGGAGCAGCTGCCTTCCTGGCCTTTTTAAAAGCCTTCGTGGAGTCGTTTCTCAACATTTCTGAAAAACAGAAAAGACAGAATCAACAAACAAAAGTCATGGATCACAGGGGTAAAATAGAATAAAATGAAAACACGTCTGTCAGTACCCAACACATTTCGGACCAAAGATGGGTCCCCCAGAAATTTTTTTGTATCCAGATGCAGAGGCTCCTCCCAAATATCCTCCAATACACTCACAAAGGCCTGTTCAACCTTGTCTAACATCTCCCAAGTATACCGAGACACCATGACATTCTTTTGCCACTCAAGAAGAAAAACAGGTTCATCATTTTCATCAAGAAAAATGGGGCAAACCCCTTCAACAGCTCAAACTCTAAAGAAATAGTTTTTAAAGTCCTTAAAGGACTCGTCATACATGGCAAAAACTTTGTGCCCTTGAGCAGATCTAAAGGAAACCCAAGAAGCTTTCTTTTTTGAAGAGGCCCCAGGCTTGGCCAAAATAAACAAATAGAGGAAAAGAGTTAGAGAAGGCTTGATGCCCAACTCTTGACACAGCAGCTGAAATTTTTTTATAAAACCCCACGAATTGGGATGAAGCTGGGATGGAGCAATGTTACACGACCACAACAAGTCGGTTTCAAAGGCAGAAAAAGGAAAAGTAATGTTCAACTAACTAAAGAAATATTCATAAGCATAGAAGAAGGGACGCTCCCCCTCGAATGAGGTGGGAAAACAGACTCTCTCGTCAGAACCAGGCGCTACAAGCTCATAATCCCTCTCTTGGGCACCGCTACCACAAACCCTATGATGTTTTCGCAGCTCTATACAAAACTCAGAGTCCACCACAGAAATACACAGAAGAACCATAGAATCTACCCAATCAGCCATGCCCTTAGGGACTTGGGAAGACGTCTCAACAATATTTTTGCGAGAAGCCATGAGGCCAACTAGTCCTATAATAAGAAAAGAATATTGGATTACTAAAAAACATCTCAGACAACAGCAAAACAACTCGGCTTAAAACCCAGCACAGTATGAGCAACAAAAGGAGATCCCTGGACCTGCACTAAAGATCCAGGGGCATCCTTTGGAGGCAGCCACAGAACAAAAACCCAAGGGGATCTACAAGTTCACACCCTAGCAACGACCCTTTTCTTTGTAACCAGAAACAACACCCGGAACAGAAATCATCAAGAAGTCATCGTCTCCATCAAAAGAAAAACTAGAGGCAGAATAAAAGCCATTAAAGGAGCAACCTTTTTTTTCAAGCAGCGGCAACATGCGAAGCCCTAAAGGCACTAAACTACTAGGAAATCCATCCGAAAGCATATAGAAAGACGAAAAGAAGACCAGAAAACATACATCACAGCGATAGTCAAGCATGGTAATATGAAAAGATTCAAGCTTTCCAACATAAACTCAGGCAAAATCAAAACTCTATCGAAGAATCACATCCAAAGCGAACAAAGAAGCAGAAAAAGAACTAACCTGGAGAAAAGAGGGAACTTTAGAAAGAAGAAAATCAAGAATCGCCCTCCAGAAGCAAAGAAAACGGCAAAAGATCGCCAAGCAACGTCGCAGGAGGAAATGAGAAAACTACAAACTTCAGAAAATGAAAAGAGAGAAAGAAAAGAAAAGTTACGGATAAGAGAAACCGTTTTTTAAATGTGAAATTCAAAAACAGAAAGGCCAAGAGAAACGGGGCCTTAAAATCAATTAATGAGGGAATTAAAACCCTCGCACATTCCCGAAGCCAGAGCGCTAATACAAAAAGCGTGCGCTTTTAAGGAAAAACAAAAACGTTCCGCATTCAAAGGTGAACCTACAAAAGCGAAATCGACAAAATGCTCGAGTTCGGCATCACCTGAAGGTTCGAAGTCCTAAAAACTAAGACTCTACCTCCAAATAAAGACCGAGCCCGAGCAGGGGCACTGTTCATACCCTAGGTCGAGCTCTCTGACCTGGGATGTTCTTCAGGCAAAGCGACCGACCTCTTCAGGTCAGGATGACCTGACCTCTTCTCAAAGAGCTCGGCCAAGTCACAGGAAAGCCCAACAAAGGGCCTAAATAGAGGAACACGTCCCAAATCCAAGGGTAGCCCAAGCCCGTAGAGATAAAGGCGGTTCCCTTGAAGATAAGATGACCTCACTTGAAGAAAAAGATAAGATAAGATAACTAACTCATCTTATCTAAGAAGGTCATTCTACACTATTATAAATACACTGGAGCACCAAGGTATAACTCATACTCTGATTCTACTCAATACTTGCTTAATACCCTTGCTAACTTAAGCATCGGAGTCCCTTGCAGGTACCCCCCACCCTCCGGGGATGAAGGATCAGCATCATCACCAAGTCCAATGAGTCGGACACAACGACTCCGATCACCATCATCAAGATCGGACTCCGCAGCTCCGACCAGCACAGAAGATCTCATCCGAGATCGACCTCAAGTTTCAGGTAACCTTCGCAACACCCACTATAGACCATTATATATCATTGGAAAGCTCTGAATGTCAGCTTTCTAACGTAACAAGAACCACCTCTATTGGACCTTTGTAACTCAAGTTATGCTCCCTTGAAGGGGACAGGGTCGCTGGCATAGTCGCTGGCGTTATTGGCAAAAGTGAGTGCCAATAACGTCAGCATTCAGGGATTAATATTGTCAGGTTCTGGAGCTCAAACTTAATGTCCACCCCATACTATTATATATTGTTGGAAAGCCCAGGATGTCTACTTTCCAACGCCATTAAAATCGCATCATTTTCAGCTCTACAGCTCGAGTTACACTTCTTGGAAGGTGAAGAGGTCAGCTGGCCTTACTACAGGTTGATACCATGTTCATCTTTGCACTTTCGGGGCAGGTTATCTCCCTCAAATTCAGTGTCCACCATGTAGTGCCATATATGCTTGGAAAGCTCTGGAATCCTATTTTCCAATGCCACTAGAATCATCTTATTTGGAGCTATGTGACTCAAGTTATTCTTGTTTGAAGAAGGCATGGTCAGGCTTCCGGGTGAGATTTTGTCCATGTTAGTGTAACTAACGTGGCCCTTAACCTAGGCATGCCAAGGCTCGAGGGCATTAGTGATACTCACCTTTGTCACTAACGCTACAAAACCCCCTATTCCACAATAATGGTCCACGTTAGCGTAACTAACGTGGCCATTAACGTGGGTCTTCCTTTGCTTTGCTAAAGTTAGTGGCGTTAACGTTGCCACTAACTTTCTATTCTATCCTTCTTCAAAGTTAATGCCATTAATGTTCCCACTAACACTGGGGCTTCTCCTCTCTTCCACGTTAGTGCCCACGTTAGTGGCGCTAACGGGGCAACTAACGTGGGCTAAGATGACATTTGAAGACGTTATTGGTGTTAACTTTACCACTAACGTTGCAAACTTTCCTTCCTTCCACGTTAATGGCCACGTTAGTGGCACTAACGTAGCCACTAACATGGCTCTTCTCTGCTTCTTGTTACCTAAAATCAATCAAACAAAGTGCATCAAAGTCTTGCTCTTAATCATGAGATCATGCATAATCCATTTTATCATTCAATTCATGCATAATTCTTATGAAATCATTCAAAATTCACAATGTTTGCTTGAATCATGGTATGATTGCATTTTCAACCAAATACTTGCTTATTTCCTAAGAAAATGCATGAAACCAACCTAAAGCATACAAAAAATGGCTAGTAAAACTAGCCAAGATGCCCTGGCATCACAACACCAAACTTAAATCTTGCTTTTCCCCAAGCAAGAAAAGAACTGTGCACAAAGAATTCTCTTAATTGGAATGTATTGAAGAATTGCTTATGATGCCTTAGTGGGTGAAGTGAATAAGTGACAGTGGGGTGAACTCTAATTTGTGTGCTTATGCAAGGATTCCAATGGTCATTAGTCCTTACATTTTGGAAGTCTTAGATCTTAGGACTTTCATTCAAATGATATTATGAAATCCCCTTTGTAGATTGTCACCTTGAAGCAGCACTTATTTTCTAGCATTTTTCTTTCTTTGTGGAATTTGGCCTCGACTCTAGGTGTCATGTATCAAAGCGGCTTTTTAAGATGAGCTTTCAATCAATACTCCTAAACCAGTTGGTCAAAGGTATTAAGTGTTGAAGCGCCCCTTAGGATTTACTTGCTCAAGCCTCTCTCTTTGATACAAATCCACCACAAGCATTTAACTAGGACAATAACTCTTTGAGTTCTTGTTTCTTTCTTTTTCTTCCTAGTAATTGATGCTCAGAGCCTTGGGCTTGTTCTTTGTTTTTCTTTTTCTTTTGTTTTCTTTTGTTACTGCTTCTTGGATCAATAGATGTTTGAGAAATTCCATAATACTTCTCTAAACTTTATTTCCTGTCTATGAGCTCCCATGCAAGTTTTCACAAACATGCAACCTCAATACACAATCATACAATCAGAACCTCCACTCCTCTTAATCTTTTGCTTGCCCCAAGATTCATAAAATTTTTTATCATTTTTTCTTTCAAAAGAATGATATCTTTGTTGCATTCTTAGAGATATTGGGTGCAAGTAAAATTCAAGATAATAATCATGATATCATAGTAACATATTACAAATCAAATATCAAATTATGCTTATTCACAAGCAGTAACCACACATGCATAAAAAGAAAATAGAAGACAATAATGCAATTTAAAGTGCTGGAAATAAGTAAGAGAAAAAAGGAACTTTACCACCTTGTAGTTCATCTTCATTGTTGTTGTCCTTTTCCTCCTATTCTTCCCCTTCCCACACCAAACTTAGAATGATTGCTTATACTCAAGCAACAATTAAAACAGTGGTGATGGGGTCTATGATGGATTATGAGTGTCTTACGCAATGGAATGTGATTAATGCATGTGCTTAAGTAAGCAATATTAAGTATACAATAAAGGCACAAGAAGTAAAACAGAGACAATGTGATTGCATTAATAATTGGTGTGCTTGGTACCTTGCATGAAAGATAAGTGGCAACACCAAACTTATTGTGACACTTTCATTTTAGAATGATGCAAATACCCAGTGAAGATTAAAAATCATTTTGTTGCATGGCAACACCAAACTTAGAATGCAATCATATGTCAAATTATTGAAAGTAAACTAATCAAGGGAAGAAAATATTACCTACGGTTGGGTTGCCTCCCAACAAGCGCTCTTTTAATGTCATTAGCTTGACATGTTGTTCATGAATTTCTTCCTCTTCTTCCAGTTTGTTAAGAGGAATGACCTCCAGAGGAAAGACGAGCCAGTTAATGCCCCTTGTTTTGAGTGCCTCTCCCCAGCAAGCTTTCTTTTATTGTTAGCTTGAGTAAACTTGCTTGTTGGGGTAGGGGTGGGATGGCTTTTGGTCACCATCCTCTTTTTGGTTCTTTTGTTGATTGCCTTCACCACCTTGATTTCATGATTTGGGTATTGTATGTGATGCACGAAAACTTGTCTCTCAACAAATTTTCCTTCGGCAAGTATACCGAATTGTCGTCAAGTAAAAACTCACAATAGAGTGAGGTCGAAACCCACAAGGATTGATTGGTCAAGAAACTTTAGTTGGAAGAGTGTGCTAGTTGAGCTAAAGAGAAATTTAGTTGAGATTTGCAGAAAATTAAACTGCAAAAAATAAATTGCAGAATTTTAAATGGGGGTTTGGGGAGATGAGCATGAAGATAAATGGAAGAAAGTAAAGAGAATGGGTAAGATCAGAAATAGGGGATTCATTGGGCTTAGGAGATGTTGCATTCTCCGGATCAAGTTCATTCTCATCTCTTTCTCAATCAATGCATTCATTTATCTCCTTGGCAATCTTAGATGATTGGATCCCAATTCCTTGGTAACCCAATCTCTCTGAGCTTGAACAATTGCCCAATTCCTTGATTTAATTGCTCATGGGAAGAGATGAAGTATGGTCACTGATTATACCACATGTATTTCCAAATCAAAGTGCTGGGAGGATTACATGTCACTATATCCGCCCAAACCCCAATTTGGTCCAACATGAGAAAGCATTTCTAGCATGATCTCCTCATCTCTTTTCCAAGGCTCAAAAGAGATCCAATTATGGAGAGTTTCTTTTCCAAGACAACTAACCAGTTGAATTAAGATCGAAAGCATTCTAGTAAATCAAGAGAAAAGAAAGAGGATGAAGAATGAAAACTATAATTGATCCATCAAATTACAACAGAGCTCCATAACCCAATGAAAGGGGGTTTAGTTGTTCATAGCTCCGGAAATGGAAGATGATGAAGAAGAATACATTCTACAGTGAGTAAAAGTGCAGAAAAGTAATTATACAAGGTGTAGTTATCCAAAAGTGCAAAGCTTCTCTCTAGTTCAAAACTACTCCTATATATACTACTCTTCTTGATCTTCTAGTTAGTTCTTCAAGTCTTGGATATGGGCCTTTGATCGTGTGTTGAAGCCGTTACAATCTTTAGTGGGCTCAGCTTTGTTTCCAGAAAAGTATGAGTTAGACATGGACGTTAGTTAGGACGTTAGTGGTGTTAACGGTAAGTGAAAATGTGGGTGCGAGAACGTTAGTGACGATCACCTTTTTCATTAACGTTCCAACCCCAAAATGATCCACATTAACTTCAACATTAGTGGTACTAACGTGACCATTAACGTTGCCTCTTGGTACTTCACAAACGTTATTGACACTCACCTTTTCCAATAATGTTGCCTTTTACCCCCTTTCCCTATGTTAGAGTTCACGTTAGCATAGCTAATGTGACTCTTAACGTGGGCATGCCTAAGCTTCGAGAGCGTTAGCGACACTTACCTTTGTTGTAATGACCCAACTCCCAATATGCCATGGTCATACAAGAAGCTAAGTGTTACTAACTTATCCTTCCTAATTATTAAATAATATTTAATATATGAGCCTGTTCCTTGTTAGAACGATGCCAATTTTACGAGTAACTTTTTTTTATTCGTTGCGGAGAAGAGATAAAATAATCAAGCATACATTGAGAGTAAAAGGAAAGTAGCATAAAGAAACATAGAAATATAACTGATAATATACATCATATACACTATAACAAAACATGTAGCATTTACACAAGATCAAGTCAGTTTACATCCTCGTCATCCTACGTAGCTAATATATACACGACACTCCTAGGGCCTGGCCCATACAAAAAGCCGCTAAACTGGCACCCAGGCTAGCCTAACCACTATATAGCTCCTAGCTCTCGGGTGTACTAACACAAGTGAGAGACTAACTAACAGATAATGTCAGACTAGAGTGTCATCAAAAGAATGCCCCTTTTGTTGTCAGACTATATCTACACGTGGCCATTCGGAGAATCGCCGTGAGGCTCGTCCATCTCCTCATCCTACTCTATCTCTATCTCAGGATCCTCCTCCTCCTCATCATCTGCAGCTACAGCTAAACCCTCGGATCCACCAGAAACACTACTGTCACTATGTACAAAACCATTCGCGAGCACAGGTCTGTTTGCGTATATAGGGGCTACCCACCGTCTGGTAGTGCCGGCTCATCGGGCTGTGAAAAAACAGGGATCAGCTCAGGGGGAAAGTCCCACTCTGGTGGTATCACCGGTACGTAGTCTCCAGCTAACTCGGGCTCATCAGGAATGATAGGCTCAGGTTCCACCTCATTCAAAGGTTGAGCTGGTATAGGGTGCTCAGGATCATTAGGAAAAGGATGTACAGGTGCGTCAGGATGTAACCAGGATAAGGAAAAGTCGTAAGGAGCATCGGGGTCAAAATGTGGGCTAGACAGAGGATGTTAAAAAGCTCGATTAGGTAACGCGTATCGTCTAATACGAGGCTCCAATCCCATGATGAAGTAACTGTGATGTATCGGATCCTCGTAGACATAGGGGTCCTCAAACTCATAGAATATCACGCCCGTCTCCATCTGAGCGGGAAGAAAGGAGAGAAGGGATAAGAACTGGAGAGTTCTTAGTAGGGTTAGGGTTGTTAGTTACATTCATTTATTCGATTCCGATTAGCAAATGGATATTAGAATACAGTAAAGTAGTAAACAGTAGTCATAAATAGATAGAAAAATAGAAACCAAAACACAAAAAGAAGAACACAAGGAAATAAAGCATAGACATAGCACTCAAGCAGACAAACATACAGAAATAGTTCACACACAAGAAGGAAAACAACAGAGAATGATGCACAGACAAGAATGATGCATGTCTAGCCCTAGTACAGGCCATGAGCTCATGTGTCGGTTAGCACCTGCATTCCCGACATTTATCCGGTCACGAGTTCACGATTTCTCAGATACGATTTTCCGTTCAAATAAATGCGCATATAATTATTAGCAGCTCTATTGAGACAGCCTCTGCTTTCTACTCGCAGGAAATATACTCTTGGGAATGGAAAATTGCTGTAGGTATCCTAGTTTCCCTACAGAAGCTCTTGTGTTGCTTTAAGCAACAGATAAATAAACATTATCTCTTGGGTTGCATTAAGCAACGAATAAGCAAACAATATCTCTTGGGTTGCCTCAAGCAACAATTAACTTTTCAATAAGTCCTCTGCTCTTAATCTCTTTACTCTGCTCTGATTCCTCTGTTTAACATGTGTATTTAAAGCTTATGTAAATCTCGATATGAATAGTTAGCCTGTCCCAAGTATAGGTTCATTAAGTCTATACTGAAACAGATTAACTTTTCATATTATACCTAACCCTAGTCATAACTCAAGGACTAACTATGTTGCCCTAGTTCGTTCGCTAATCTCTGTCTGTTTTTCTGTTGTTAAAACTTTACAGACTTCTTCTTTGGTTTCTATCTTTTCTTTAGCTTTTATCTTTCTTTTATCTTTGCCTTACTAATATGTTCTTACCACTCCCTAACTATTTTATGAAGGTAATTATGAGATTCTGTGCTTAAAGTTGTCTTTCTAAAGCTTTTACAGAAAACTGCCTTTTTCGCATTATTTTATCATTTTTATTAAAATATTATTTTTAATTAAATATTATTATTTATTATTTTATTATTAAATTTTCGAAAATTAACCTTCCTTTACCTTTTTACCTTTAAAATTCACTTTTTACCCCGGTAACTTTTAATATTTCTACTTTAACCACCCTAACTTCCAGAAATTACCAAATAACCCCTTAAATGCCAAAAATTTTACTTCCTTGCCCTTTTAAGGATCTAAAGCCTGTTCTTCATTGTTCTTCATCACACTCAAAGTGTTCTTCATGTTCTTCATAAATTCTTCAGATTCTTTCTCTGTTTTTATCTGTTTTTTAGTCTTTTCAACAACCGATTTTTACCATAATTCATAATAAATTAGCAGCCACTAAAACACCATCTTTTCTACATGATTTTAACACAAATTGAACTTCAATTTAAGCCTAGGGTTTCGTTTTTCCAGCTGCCCCAAGAACATGAACTTTAAAGCTTGAATTTCATCAAATTTCATCAAAATTTCACCAAATTTTCACCAAGAATCAATCATATATGCAACCAATTTTTAGCACAGCCAAATCATACAACATTCACACAATTCAAACACAAATAATCAATATTAATTTCGTGACACCCTACCTGATTTTGCTGCTCCTAATTCAGTTAGACTTTCAGGTGGTCCTTTAGCACTTTTTCCTCCTAAATCACATCAAGAACAACTTTAAATCCAAAAACTCTGAACTAACCAAATCTCACTCAGCATGTTAGGAAGTGATTTCTAATCTTAGACTTGCTGGAAAGTCACGTTTCTTGGCCCTCAAGTCAAGTTAAGCATGATTCCTAAGGAAGAACATCAAGAAAACACATGTTTGAGCATGTTTCCTTGAAACCAAATCAAAAGAGAGATGGTGCAGCCAACTCACCTTGATTCCAGCCTTAATAAGTCATATGATCATGTGGAGAAAGAAGAGAGGATCATTTTGGTCGGATTGGAATGTTGATTTGAGTTTTAGTTCAGCAGAAATCAAGCTTTGAAGATTTGGAACTAAGAACATTTCTCTCTTTTTCTCTCTTGGAAATTTCGGCCACAAGGAGCAAATGAACCAGCCTTGGGGGTTTTGGGGGTGTAGGGTGAGTTGTGATTGGTTGGCTTGGAGGTGGATTAAAATAATATTAAAATATCTCAGGTGTATAACTACTAAAACTAGGTGTATCGGAACACTTGTGAAAATATCTCTAAAAATTATTTTCTGAGCTACTAGCATAAATGACACTAGTAACATATTTATTATGAGAATAAAACATGTATGATGAGGCCTTAGCATTGCTAAAGTCATCAGAGAGTGCTGGTGCTAAACTGCACCAGTAAATTGTGAACCCGGTTAAACTGATTTTCTGTTTTTAACTAAAACTGACCAGGTAACCTTATAATATTATTCAAGCAGCTTCTAATACTAATATAATGATAATATTACCCTATTATATCTCTTCTATCATGAATCGAGTCCGGTTCATCAAACTGAGACTATTTACAAAAAATCGGATCAAAACTCCTAACCAATACGGTTCAAAAACTATGTTCTTCGTGACTGCGTTATCGAGCTTGCCTCGGAAAAGGTTCTAGCTTAAAGATGACATAATGACAATGAGGATTGAAATACTTGATGATATATCAGAGGTTCTCCCCTTACTGATCCTCCGGAGAAATCCGTACTTTCAGAAAAGATATCGCGTACTCGAAAATCAGGGTTGTTACATTTGTCACTAACGTTCCAAACGCCCCTCCTTCCCACGTTAGAGTTCGTGTTAATTGGATTAACGTGGCCACTAACGTGGTAGTGAATGCCATCTCCAACGTTAGTGACAAAGGTGAGTTTCACTAACGTTGGCTTATCATGCTTAGCTCCACGTTAGTGGTCTTAACGTGACCACTAACATGGGCACTTTTGGGTTGGTCCAACGTTAGTGACAAAGGTGAGTGTCACTAACGTTGGTAATTGATTCCTCATCCCACGTTAGAGTTCACGTTAATTAGGTTAACGTGACTCTTAATGTGGCTTAATTTGTGCCTTTGTGGAATGTTAATGGCATTCACTTTTACCACTAACGTTGGAGCTTCTCTTTTCCTCGACGTTAGCTACCACGTTAATGTAGTTAATGTGGCAACGTTAACGTGGCAACTAATGTGGGCTATGATGGCTTCGAAGGTGTTATTGGTTGTCACCTTTTCCATTAACGCTACAAGCTTGTCCCCATTCCACGTTAGTGGTCACGTTAATTAGATTAACGTGGCTGCTAACATGGTTCCTTCTAGCTTCCTTTGTCCTAAAATCAAGCAATTAAAGTGCATCAAAGCTTTGTTCCAAGTCATGAAATTATGCATCATCATTTTTATCATTCAATTCCTGCCTAATCCTCATGAAATCATGTAAAGTTCACAATAATTGTATGGATCAAGGTGTAAGTGTATTTTCATCCAAAACTTGCTTATTTCCTAAGAAAATGCATGAAATTACCCTAAAACATTAAAGAAAAGGTCAGTGAAACTGGCCTAGATGCCCTGGCATCACAACACCAAACTTAAAGCTTGCTTGTCCCTAAGCAAGTATTGAAACATAGAAAAAGTGAATGAAAGAACAAGATACACAAATAATTATTATAGAAGTTCAAATCCCTAGTTTATGAAGTTTCATGTATAGCAACTTAGGTTCATTCCTTCACTGGTTTTCAGGCCTTTATCATGCTCTTGAATACTCACTTGATTGCATCCTTTGAGACTTCCTTTTTATGATACTCCCTTATTTTCCAGGTTTTATTACATTCTTTTTAGGCTAAGTGCTTTGTGAGAGGGCAACTCTTTATGATAAGCTTTCAGCCAACACTCCCGAACCAGTTGGTTCAAGGTGCTAGGTGTTAAGACACCCCTAAGGACTTACTCCCTCAAGTCTCTTTCCCCCATACATACACACCACAGGCACATGGCTTGTTATTTCTTTTTTTTTCTTTCTTGAGACCATGGTGTCCAGCACCTCCTTGGGTTACTAAGTGCTCTGCAGCAAAGGTTGCTCTTGATAGTGGACTTTCAGCTGATAATCCCGGATTAGTTAACCCAAGTTACCAGGTGATAAGGCACCCCTAAGAGCTTATTCATCTAAGCATATTCCTTGCACAGGAACACCACAGACACATGCCTCAATTTTCAAACCCTTGGGGCCTAGCCCTATTTCTTATTGTTTTTCTTTCCTTTTCAAACTCTTATTGTTCTTTCTCTTCTCTTATTGGGATCTTATTGTTTGGTTAGTCTCATAGGGTGTGTCTCAAGCGTGTAAATTGGAGCATATAGTTGCTTGTACACCTTGTTGGTGAACCAACTGAGCTAATCAATGACCCTACCACAAACATTCAGAATTTGCTTCACAAAATAAGTCCACTCATGTTTTTCATAACATTTTCTTTTTAATTGACTTAGAAGGACAAGCATACATATAAGCAAGATGACAATGAAAACTAGCGGCCTAGACCAACACACTTAGACTTAAACATTGAAAATTTAAAGGCAGAATTGAAAATTCCTAAGCTACTATGGAAGCATATTCTATTTCATACATGATTTTCCTTATTTAAAGCTTGAAAAAGATAAAACAAAGAGGGAGCTCCACCACCTTTTACTTATTGTAATGCTCATGTCCCTTTGCTTCCTTTGTCTTGGGATCCTTCTTGATTGCTTGGTTCCCCATTTCCCTTGCACTTTCCGATCAGTTTTTTCTAGAAACCAGCATCCTCCATCTTTTTCTTCAATGCTTCCTTCTGTTGTTTTACCTTTCCTTCCTCTTGTTCTGTTAGGTCCTTGCGAACTACATCATATCTTGGGATGGTAAGGTGCAAATGATGCATATTCCCAGCTACATAAGTTAACTTGGCTTCAGTGTTTATGTTAAACTCTTTCCGAGGTAGCTGCCGTCCTTCATTGAGCACACTTAACTCGTTGAATGCTTTTATCTGAGACAACTGACGTTGGTTAAGTTCTTGAAGGCGCTTGTTCTGACGCTCTTGCCTTTCAGTTACTTGATTGATGGCTTGGGTGAGCTGGGTGTAATGCTCCTGTTGCTGCTCCATTTGTTGTTTCTGCCACTCCCTTTATTGATTCATCCAATTAGAGAGCATTTCTTCTTGACGATCCATTCTTTGGGATTGAACGTGTAGTTGTTGTTATTGTCCCTCCATATAACTCCTTGCTAGATCCTCAATGGCTCCCTGAATGTGATTCAGGTTTATGTTAGTTGGATCGTAGTACTCTTCTTGCTGGTATTCTTCTTGATGAGGTTCTTCTTGTGATGTTCTCTTCCTTATTTGAGGCCTTCTTTGTTGTTGAGCGGGTGCCACATAAGTTATACGCTAGAGCATAACTAATCTCCCAGGATTTACCCACTTTGGATTATTATCTTCAAATACCACCTTGGCTTTCATACATAGTCTAAGGATGGTGCTGGGGTACCAAAGTCTAGCACCCAGATCATTCTTCTCGGCTGAATCTTGGATTCCCTCAGCAATAATTTTGTACACATTGATGCCTCCACCCTTTATTAAGCAATGTACCATGGTAGCTCGAGCAATGTTGACCTCAGAATTGTTTGCGGCTGGGAGGATAGATCTCCTTACGAGCTCAAACCATCCCTTGGCTTCCGGGATGAGGTCTCCTCTCCTAATGAACCGTGGTCTTCTATCCGAGTACCTTTCCCAATCAGACCCTATAACACACATATCATTCATAATTTCTTCAAGTTCATCATTGTCGGGTCCATTACTTATTCTTACTTGATAGCTGGGCTCATCAAAATGCGGTGATCTCAACTGAAGAGTCCTTGTTATAGCATTAGGCTGAAGTCCACCTCTGTTCCTCTCACATAGCTTTTGAAGGTGGAGGCCCTGGTAATGTCTTCTCTGGCCATATTGGTATAGAAATCCTTGATGAGATTCGCATTTATCTTCATTTCTGGGATTGTGAGTTTTTGCCAGCCCCTTTGTTCAATCTTCTCTCTAATTTGTGGACACTCATTTTCATTGAACTGGAATGTCAATTCTGGCAATATTTTCTTGTGTCTTATCCGTTCAAATTGGAGTTCATGGAAGGCGGTCTTGAATCTCCCTCCATCGAAAGGGATGCTCTCCACCGATTTCTTCCCCTTTCTCCTCTTGGAGCTTGATGATGCCATGAGTGAGAATTGGTGTGTGAAGATGTTGAGTGTGTGTGTGTTCGGAAGAAAGAAGAACAAGAGATAGAGTGGACGAATGTTTGTATATAGAGAGGTAGGAGTGGTAGTCATTTATATAGGAGGATGATTGGTGATTGAAGGGTGTGGATTGATAGTATGGTTCAATAATGGACGGTTGGGGTTTGGCATTGGATGGGCACAAGGATCACCACCTTTATAAATTGATTGGTTTGGTCTCCAAGGCTATCCTACTCCTAATATTGCATGGCAACACTTCCCAAGGTGCTCCCCTTGAAGACAAGTGTGTAGTTCCGTGCGTGAAGTGGCCGAACCCCCCCTTTCAATTGGTTGTCCCATCAAGTTCTTCCAACATTACCTTCAAATTCCTTGCAAAACAAAAGCAAAAAATATTTCGGAGGCTAGCCACCCCCTTTTTCTTTTTGTTTTTGCTTTTGACTAACTAAATGTTATTCATGAATGCAAATCCACCAACCAATCAAATGCCCATGCATGCAACGTTGGTAACACCAAACTTGTTTGTGATCATATGGTGCAACAAGAATTAATTAGGACTCTCATAATATGGAGTGTGTTCAAGCCCTTTTGGTGTGACTTGAACACCAAACTTATCATGTACTATATGCTGCATGTAAGGATTCTTATAGGTGTTTGTCGAAGTTGATTTAGAATCCATGAACCTTGCTTTATTAACTACTATTAAAGATTAAAAGGAAAGGGTATAAAACATGGGTTGCCTCCCATGAAGCGCTTCTTTAGCGTCACTAGCTTGACGTTTGGCCTTTGTCAGGGTGGTTGGTAGTGCTTCAAATCTTCCCCTCTTGCAGTGAATCTGTCTCCAATGACTTTGTTAAGAAGCTCCACATGTTCTAAGGACAAAATTTTGCTAATGGTGTACACTTGAGGCAGCTGAGATGGGATGGTGGGGTGATGAGGTGGGATAGGTAGAATATAGGCAGAGACCACTTCATCTCCTAGAGAGAAATCCTCTGTAGGGATCTTCTTGTTCCTCCATCCCCTTGGGGCCTTCTTCCTTGTGTCCCTTGATGTTACTTTGCTCCTTGTGGTTTCTTCTTTCAGGAGCGTTTTGATGCTTGTCTCACATGACTCTGGTGGGTCTAGCTCCTCTTGGGTTACACTTGGCTGTTGCTCCTTCTAACCATATTGCTTGACAACCATAGGGGTTCTCTGGTGTGGTGCTTGTACTCCCGTGCTTGTCTCTTCCATCAGCTCCTTATTGTACTCTTCCTTTGGCTCTTTGTTATCATGATCTGCTTTTTGTGAGGGTTTGAATACATTAAAGATGAGCTGTTCATCGTGTATCCTCAATACTAGCTCTCCTCGCTCTACATCTATAAACGCCATGGCTGTGGCTAAGAATGGCCTCCCCAGGATGATGGGATGGATGGGATTCTCTTCCATCTCCAGGATAACAAAGTTGGTGGGCAGGAAATAGTTCCCAACCTTCACTAACACATTTTCAACCACTCTTATTGCTTGTTTTAGAGTTTTGTCAGCCAATTTGATGATTACGTCCGTGGGTGTTAGCTCATTGATTTGAAGCTTTTTCATGAAGGATAGAGCTATTAAGTTGATGCTTGCTCCCAGGTCACAGAGTCTCTTATCAATCATTGTCTCTTCTATAGCACAGGGGATGTGAAAACTCCCTGGGTCCTTCTTCTTTATAGGTGGCTCTGTTTGAATGAGAGCACTGCACTCCCTGTT
The DNA here is from genome assembly GCF_003086295.3 of Arachis hypogaea. Taxonomy (NCBI): domain Eukaryota; kingdom Viridiplantae; phylum Streptophyta; class Magnoliopsida; order Fabales; family Fabaceae; genus Arachis; species Arachis hypogaea. The sequence continues at coordinate 85,763,438 of NC_092038.1, read as the reverse complement.
CATCATTATTGTTTGCCCACCCTTTAGTGAACTCTTTTTGGCCAGCAGCTCCTTTATGTACTTGATGTAGGAGGGCATCTACTGGAGGGCCTTAATGAATGGTATATTTACATCAAGAGATGTAAACATGTCTAGGAACCTTGAATACATTCTCCTTGCTACACCACCTTTGAGCCTTTGGGGAAAGGGTGCATATGGGTTCAGGGTCTCCCCTTTCTTTAGCCCCTCCATGTGTGTAAGATGGGGTGCTTGATTTCTCCCTTCATGCTTTTCCTTTGGATTATCTTGGAAGTGTTCTGTTTGTGTGTGTACTTCTTCCACACTCCTCTCATCACTTATAGTGATCATCTTGCATTCTTCCTACCTTACTTTCTTTGTTTCTCCTCTTGGGTTCTTTTCTGTGTCACTTGGGAAACTATCAGTAGGTTTGGGAAACTGTTGAGATAGATACCTCACTTGGGACTCCAGCCTCTTGATGGTGTCTCCCTGGTTTTTTATATTGGCTCGTATTTCATCCTAGAACACTCTGTTGTCTTGAACTTCTTTATATATGTCTTTTGAAAAGTAGAGTCTCAATTCTGGAAAGTCTATCTTCGGTTGCTGATGGTGGATTGAGGTTAGATGGTTGAGAAGGGTGATTAGGTGGGTGTTGATAAGATCTCTCTGAGGGATGTTGGTGAATTGCATTGTTGTTGGGATTGTGGTTGTGGCATCTCTTGTCTTGGCCTTGGTCTTGTTAGTTTCCCCACCCAAAATTAGGGGGTTTCTCCAACCACAATTGTAAGTTTTGGAGTATGGATCATGGGTCTGCCTGGGTGAGTTCCCTACATAATTGGCTTGCTCCCATTCACCTTCTTCTTCTGCATTCACTCCTTCTTGAGTTGGTAATAAAGTGATGACTGCTGCAACTTGGTTTTCTTCCACCTTCTTGGTAAGATCTGCTAACTGCTTGGTGATCATCTTATTTTGAGCCAGCAGTACATCCATGTGGTTCAGCTCTATCACTCCTCGAGTGTTGCTTCTTTTAGAAGCATAGAAGTAGTCATTCTCTGCCACAGTTTCTATGACATCTATGGCTTCTTCAATGGTCTTCTTCTTGTTTAAAGAGCCCCTGATGAATGGTCTATAGCCTTCTTTGACTCGTAAGAAAGACCTTCATAGAAAATGTGTAGTTGAACCCATTCATTGAACATGTCTGGTGGGCACCTTCTTGTTAAGTCCTTAAACTTCTCCCATGCCTCACAGAGACTTTTACCATCTTGTTGCTTGAAGGTTTGTACCTCAGCTCTCAGCCTGTTGATTCTTTGAGGATGATAGAATCTTGCCAAAAATTTGTTCACCATATCTTCCCAATTCGTTAAGCTCTCTTTCGGGAAGGATTCCAGCCATTTAGATGCTTTGTCCCTGAGTGAAAAGGGGAACAAAAGCAGTCTATAGAAATCTGGATGAACACCATTAGACTTCACAGTGTCACATATTCTCAGGAAGGTGGTTAGATGTTGATTGGGGTCTTTTTGGGCACTTCCTCCAAATGAGCAATTGTTCTGAACAAGGGTGATGAGCTGGGGTTTAATTTCAAAGTTATTGGCAGCATGTGGAGCTCATTAATGAGAAGACAGGAAGAAATTTCACTGTAAGGGACAAAATTCTGAGCCCATACTCACCTCCATAAGGAGCTAACCATCAAGCTAATGACGTTAAAGAAGGGCTTGTTGGGAGGCAACCCAACCCTGATTATTTATTTCTATTTCCTTTAAGTTCTTAATTCTATTTTTCTTTAAGTTATTTATTTAGGTTCATGATCATGTGCAGCAGTCAGAACAGAGACAGAAATGTTCAGCAGTGAAAACAGAACACTCTTGATGGAGTGTTGCTGGCATTGAACGCCATCCAGGGAGCAGACCCTGGGTGTTCAAATGCCAAAGCAGAGGGTAGGGAATATAAATTCCCTAGTCTCTCAAGACCAATAGGTTCCACATAATCTCCACCTACAACACCCTCTTCTACTCTATTCTTTCCCATTGTTCATATTCGCTCGAGGACGAGCAAAACTCTTAAGTTTGGTATTGCAAAAGCTTTGCTTTTTTACTTCTACCACTCCTAAGTATGGCACCAAAGACTGGTAAAACCTTAAGGAAGAGGAAGGGAAAGGCACTTGCCTCTACTTCCTTCACCACATTTGTCACCTATGCAATTCAGCTAGAATTGTCATAGAAGAGGAGAAGCTAACCAACACTAAAAGAAGGATGGAGCATGTTAGAGAGCCGGCAGATGGACAACAGCAAGAGCATATGGAGCTGCCTCAATAGAAATCCCTGAGATGCCTCAAGGGATGTATTTTCCTCCCCTAAATTATTTTGGGATCAACTAAATATCTCTCTGGGAGAGTAGAGCTCAAATGTGGAGCAACTAAGGATGGAACATCAAGAGCACTCCACTATCCTCCATGAAATAGAGAAGATCAGAAAGTTATGAGGGAAGAACAACAGAGACAACAGCGTGACATTGAAGAGATCAAGCACTACATTGGATCCTCAAAGAGGAGTAATAGCCGCCATCACTAAGGTGGATTCGTTCTCTTAATTGCCTTTTCTCATGTTACTCTTTTCTGCTTTCTATTATGTTTTATTGTCTGTTCTCTTGTTCTTGTTGCATGATCATCTATGTCTTAAAGATATGAAATGTTCCATATATCTCTCACCTCACTTAAAAGAAAATTTTATTTGAAAAGAATTGAGAGATACATGAATTTCGAGTTTTATAATAAGAAAAGTCAATTATTCTGATGTGGTGGCATTGCTTTTATTTTCAGAAAGTATGAATACACAGTGCATATTTGAAGTTGGAATATATGAATGTTGGCTCTTGAAAGAATGATGATAAAAGTGAAGTATTATTGGTAATTTGAAAAATCTCAAAAATTGATTCTTGAAGCAAGAAAAAGCAGCAAAAAGAAAAAGAAAAAGCATGTTGCAATAAAAGAAAAAAATAATATACATGCGAAAAAAATAAAAAATAAATGAAAAATAAAAAGCAAAAAAATTCAATAACCCTTTAAACCAAAAGGCAAGGGAAAAAGCATCCAAGGCTTTGAGCATCAACGGTTAGGAGGGCCTAAAGGAAACAAAATTCTGGCCTAAGCAACTCAACCAAGCTGTCCCTAACCATGTGTTTGTGGTGTGAAGGTGTCAAGTGAAAAGCTTGAGACTGAGCAGTTAAAGTCATGATCCAAAGCAAAAAGAGTGTGCTTAAGAACTCTAGACACCTCTATCTAGGGATTCTAGCAAAGTTGAATCCAATCCGAAAGGAATCACCCAGTTAAAGTGTCTGCGGCATTTATGTATCCAGTGGTAATACTGGAAAACAAAGTGCTTAGGGCCACGGCCAAGACTCTAAAAAGCTGTGTTCAAGAATAAAAAAGAACTGAACTAGGAGAGTCAATAATAACATCTGAATTCCAAGTTTCTAAAGATGCCAACACTTCTGAGTTTCAATGGATAGTGAGATGCCAAAACTATTCAGAAGCAAAACGCTACTAAGTCTCGCTCATCTAATTGAAACTGAGCTTCATTGAAAACTCTGAGATTTATTGTATCTTACTTTTCTTTCTATCCTACTTTGTTTTTAGTTGCTTGGGAATAAGCAACAGTTTAAGTTTGGTGTTGTGATGAGCAGATATTTTATACGCTTTTTGGCATCATTTTTATATAGTTTTTAGTATTTTTGTTTAAGTTTTATTAAGTTTTCATAGTTTTGGGGTGTTAAATTCACATTCTTGGATTCTACTATGAGTTTGTGTGTTTTTATACAATTTCAGGTATTTTCTGGCTGAAATTGAGGAGTTGGAGCAAAATTCTAATTCATAGACAGAGAAAGTCCTGCAGATGTTGTCTAGATCTGACCTCCTTGCACTCGAAAGAGCTTTTCTGGAGCTACAGACATCCAAATGGAGCATTCTCAATGGCTATCGAAAGCTAACATCCAGAGCTTTCCATAAATATATAATCATCTATATTTTTTTCAGAATAGAATGCCCAAAACTGGCATTCAACGCTAGCCATCTACCCCAGTCCAGGCATCCAGCGCCCACCAAGGGGAGACCTGCGTCCAAACACCCAAAGAGGTGCCCCTAGCCAGCATTCAATGCCCTAAAGCCTTCCTAGCACATGGATCTCAATCAAGCTCAGCCCAAACACTCACCAAGTGGGCCCAAGAAGTTGAGTTTATCACTGAAAGTCTGTTTTACCATTCTTATGTAATCCTTAGTCATTAGTTTTGTATTTAAGGGATATTTTACATAATCTTAGGAGACTTTTATCAATGTTTTATCCTAACTAACAAGCATGCATCAAGATAACTACAACCAAAAGCACATATGAATAAGAGATATGAAATGAAAATGTGAAAACTAGGAAACCAAGAATAATAAAGGTGAATGACAATCAATCAATATAAAGACCTTGGTTAGGAGTGAGAGTTGGAGTTCCTATCCTCATTATCATTACCAATTATGATGGAAATTGTCTATTGCTTTCACTTAGTTATCCTCTAACAAATGAATGAAAGTAAAGTGAATACAATTAACTTGAGTTCACAAGTCCTAATCAACTCCTAGTGAAAGACTAGCTTTAGTGAAGTTCAAGCTAACTAGCACCTTCCAATTACCAATCCACATTAGGTTTTGACAATTCAAGAGTTTCCAATACTCAACCCCAATGCCAAGAGTATAAATTTACTCCATAATCATAAGATGCATTTTCACAAACACCTTATGTGCACTAAAAGAAAATATTATAAAATTGAGAAATAAATCCAAATCAAAGCTACCCACTAATAATAATTGCTAATAACAACCCAAATAAAACCAATGAACATGAAAGGAAACTCAATGCATTAATAGAAATTAATTCCAACAAGATCCAAATTCAAAACTCAAAATAACTAAAGTTGCAAGAGTGCTAAGTAAAATTAAAGATTAGAAACTACTATTAAAGCAACAAGAACTGAAATTAAAATGGATCTAATCCATGGATTCAAGTAAAAATGAACAAAGAACACTAAAACCTAGAGAAAAGTGGGAGTTTCTTTTTCTAGAATTCAAAACTCAAAATAACTATACTAATGGCATGTATGCCCTATCCTCTTTCACTCCCAGCCTCTAATCTGCAGAATGGGCTTGAACTGGGCCAGAAGGAGCTCTGAAATCACCCCATCGTATTCCCTTTAGTGAGGCACGTGCCGCTTGTCATGCGTATGCGTCAGCCACGCGTACACGTCGGTCGATTGCTGCACCTGGTTACGCGTACGCGTCAGTCACGCATACGCGTTGATACCAGTTTCTTGATTCTCCTATTTCTTGTGTTCCTTCCACTTTTTCATGCTTCCTTTCCATCCTCTAAGCCATTCCTATCCTATAAAACCTGAAATCACTTAACACACATATCATAGCATCGAATGACAATAAGAGAGGATTAAGAATAGCATTTTTAAGGTCAAAGAAGCATGTTTTGAACCATAACACACAATTAGGAAGAAATCATAAAAACATGCATTTTATATGAATAAGTGTGACAAGAGTTTACAAAATCCACTCAATTCAATCCAAAATAAACTATAAAATTGTGGTTTGTCAAGCGGCCTTTCTCGTACAATCCTCAACAACTCTACTCTTACTCACCAGCTTAGAGAAGATTCTGACCTCCATCGGTCCACAACACTCAATATATCACTCCAAATTCTACCCTAACACATTTCCATTCCTTGTAAATTTTTGGAGCACCCTAACACACCCGAGAAAACCTACATAACTCCTCGAATAATCTAGTATACTCAACCACCGTCACAGAACCCAACTTCAGCTGCATAAGCTCCAATTCCTTGGCCGCCCTCACTGAACTCAGAAAATATTTCTTATAGAACTCGACTCTAAAAGTGTCCCAAGCTATCATGGCATCGCCTTGCGATAATAGACATCGAGCTCCCTGCCACCAGCATTGTGCTTTCCCTATTAACTGATAAGTCGCGAATTCGACATGTTGGTCTTCAGGTATGTGTTGTGCTTGTAAGGCTCTTTCCATAGCCAAAAACCAATTGTCCTCCTCAGTAGGATACGTCGTTTGGCGAAAAGGAGGTGGATTCACCTTCAGGAATGTTGCTAAATTCATCGACCCATTACCACCGTTACTATCATTCCCATTACAAACTTGATTCCCTAATACCTCAGTCGTGGCCTGTATAGAAGCAGCCATATTTTCTAAAGCGGTCATGAAGTTTACTGGGTTATTTTTAGTTGTTTCGGGTTTCTCATTTACTCTTCAACCTCTTCCTCATCCACGTCCGCACCCAGGAGACCCATTTCGTTTCTATTCACACCAAAAAATTGATATCAAGGTGATGGGTCTCAGTACCTCAAGTCTAGTGCATCAAAGTCCCAAATGCATACTCATGAAGAAGTATGCTACATTTATCAGTTAGATAATCCTAAATAGCATATACACACACCCAGAGTATGCTTAGAAGTATAGTCAGTCCATCCCTCAGGCTCTACATGAACGAACTACTCTGATACGATAATGCAATACTCTACCACACAAAACTTTACGCTTAAGTTTGTAAATCAGAGGTGATGAGGTATTACAACCTCTAGAAGTAAATTACGTACATAGCCATATAGGAAAAGAAATTTAACTAGGAGCCTTGAAGAAAAGTTGAGTAAAACAAAATTCAAAAAGTCATATCACACTCAAAACGGAAAAGCATATAAGGGGTCGATAACAACACACAAAAAGGAAAATATACATATGATATAGAATGCCAAAGATACAATAACAAGCTCCTGACTCGACCTGTGAAGAAAAGGCTGGTCAGAGTATATTTATACATATATACAACCCCAAAGTGTTTTCTTAAAGATAAAATACAAGTCCTATTTCTCCGGATTCAACCTCTAAGAGGAACAAAATATAATTTATGTACATGATGGAGAATACTACTAATATACATATACAAAACACAAAATACAGAATTTTCCAAAGGTAGATCTTCGGATCACAAGAGTCCCTAGCACGCTCAACGTGGTGTCTCACGTCCTACATCTGAAAATAACAATATGTATATAGAATGAGAACCGAGGATTTTCAGTATGGTAAAGGTGCCCATATAGATAATAAATAATATCCTGGAAAGCCAAAGGTATTTCAAAACTCCAATAACACATATTTGTATCCTAAAGTTTTCTCTAAACCAAGAGTATGGTGTTTATATATAAGGCTTCTAATCTAACTCTTCATGTTCTTTCTTAGCAATCCTCCAAACTCTAGTTGGAACAAGCCTTAGCGCCTCCTCCACCTCCAAAGGGATCTCTCAAAAACAAACACAAGTAAGACAGAGAATGGAAAACACACATATAGAGACAGATATAGCAATTAGGTCAAGTAACAGTTAGTTACAGTTAAGCAAATAGGCAAGCCAAAATAAATGCATACTCAAACAAAATATACAAGTGCATAGGATGCATGTTTGCCCTATGGCCGATGAGTCCCATCTGTCGGTTATCCAGCCAAACCCAACATGTCCAGTAGCGAACCCTGGACAATCCCTGTGTGTGCGCAGCCCCAAGAGTCTATGCATATCATCAATCATTTATTATCTCATTGGGGGAATCTAGGGAGTTAAAGTGTCTGGTAACATTTTGCAATGAAAGATCAACAGAGTAATGAGTCTCAGCCTGAAGCAAGTGGTGGCAAGCCACTGGATCTACCCAACAAAACTCGTATCTCAGATAATATAATCCATATGCCAGATGGATCCTTTATATCATCAATATCATCATCACAATTCATCAACATCACCATCAACCTTAGTTATAACTCATATAATCACAATTCATCATTATCACGATCATCCTTATCCACATTTCAATGAACTTTACCCATGCCTCATTAATTCAACTATTCACTTCACAAATCTCCCTCAGTTTGGTTCACTCTACTTCATAAGCCTAACACTAGCTAACATACCTTAAATAGAGTTTATAGAAGTTTGGAAAGCTAGAGAAATGGTTTAAAACTAAAAAATTGCAATTTTTTTAAAAACAAGGGTCATGCATACGCATGCCCATTTCCCCGTACGCATGAATGTTAAAATTGCACTGTCGCGTACGTGAGCTTATGGGGCAGAAATAGGTTCCTGCATATGCAAGCCATCATTTGTGTATGCATAAGTGTAAATGAAGCAGTTTCGTGTATGCATGCAAGTGTCGCGTATGCATGAGTACTGGCAGAGGCTCAGACTCGCGTACGCACGCACTGTCCGCATATGCATGTCCTCAAATTTTCAGAAAAAAGCTGTTTTGCTGCAGAATTTAGCTTTTTACACCAAACTTCAAACGTGCATAACTTCTTCGTTAAAAATCATTTTTCATCCACTCCTCGAACTCATAAACTACTCAGATCCATTCAATACAGGTTTTACAAAATTTAGGGGTCCAGATACCAAGTTATGGCCTGTTGAAGTTCGTCAAAAACATGTTTTTACCTAAATTTGCAAAGTCCTCTAATTTTTAAACTCTCAAACCAAAACCAACCAAAACCATACCAATTGTTCATACACACTATCACATACCTTTTATTCACATCATCATCATTCCAACACCTGAATATACCAACTCATCCAAACAATTTTACATGTAATTCTACTAATTCCATTGAATACAACCATTCAAAATATTCAAGCCTATCTTATGATAACTAGCTTAAGTTTTCGTGTAACATCATAGATTAACTACAGGAAACAAAACCCATACCTTAGCTGATTTTCTCCCAAGCCACAAAACACCTCAAGACCTCATTTTCACAAGTTTTCAAGCCTCCAAAGTCCACTTGACAGGCTTCTAACCACCAGAGTTCCAATTCAAACACTTTACTTCATCAATTAGACATCAACTTCATATATATTCAACCTAATTTCATATTATTTCATACACAAACACAATTTCAATACCCTAATCTCATATAATTGGAAAATTAAAAGGGGATAATGGTTACTTACCTTTACCCACTGAGCAATTGAACAAAACTCAGCTATAACTCGCTCTAGAGTACCCCTAAACCATCAAAATTATACAATTCTCAATACCCATAGACCAAAATGGTGAAATTGAAAAGAGGTAAAGGCTGGGTGAGAAATCTCGAATTTCTTACCACTTTGTTCGGATGGATTTGAAGAGCTCAACGAGATGGTCATGTGGCCGCAAACGATGCGGCGATCAGATTTCCGGATTGAAAGTTACAGGAAAAAAAGATTACGTTAGGATAGAGGTTAGGGCTTTGCATTTTGCTTCTCTTCCTCAGCGTCGGTTTCATTAATGAAGGCAAGGTGTGGCTGTTATGAGGTTATATATGTTGGGTCTTGGCCCAATATGGGACCGGTTCAGCCCGTTGGCTAGATTTTAGGGCAAAATTTTTAAAATTAGTGTTTTAATTCATATTTTAAATATTTTTGCTTCTTTAAATTAAAAAAATTTAATTTTCTAATTTCTTTAACACATAATTATTTTATTAGTTAATTATTTATTGTTTAAACGGGTTTTACAAATACAACATGTTTGGCTTTCGGCCACAAATATAACATACTTTACAAAAATAATTTTAAAATTCTTCAAGTTATTTATACACATACGATCTTGTAGAATACACACACTTAAAATAATCTGCCTTCTACAAGTCCTTATTGAGTTTGATTTCAAACTACATACATGTAAATATATATAGTGAGAATTTAAAATTCTCAGTAGATATGACAATTTTTTATTTATGTTAGTTTCAGCCATTCGTCACGAAAAATATCGTAGCTATCACAGACATATAAAAATAATTCTTTAATGCAATGTAAATATGTGTTATATGCTATCTTTTTTTTCTTTTACTTTTTTCATTTGTTTGTCTCACGCATAAAATGCCCTTCTAAAAAATTATCATCTCTTGGTATATTTTATAACATCATGATAACAAAACAGAAATTATAATATACCAACTAACACATCTTGTCTTTTTAACGGATGGTAGTCCATCTTTTAAATAATATAATAAATAAATAATAATAACCACAACCAATAATAATAACGCTAAATATAGTAATAATAACATATAAAATTTAAATAGATATGATAATAACATTAGTAATTATAATAACATCATTAGCAATGTTAATAATAATAATAATAATAATAATAATAATAATAATAATAATAATAATAATAATAATAATAATAATAATAAATTACAACAATAATAATAATACACTACAACAAAACCTAATTCCAGCGACCATTTAGGGGAAGCGGTCAAATAGAACCACCGTCGCTACAATCCCTATTTTCACATATCAGCGGTAAAACGCAACCGCCTTTGAAGCACAAATCCGACGGCGGCCATCACGTTCGCTCCACAGCGGTTTATCAAATTCGCGCCATTACCTGCTTAAACCGCCTAATTCCTCTTTTGTCCGCACTTCTTGCTAGCTCCATTACCCACTACTTACCCCAATTTTTCATTCTCCCCAAACCTAGAGCACCCAGAACCCCAATTGCAGTGAAAAGAAAATCTTCGTGCAAAATAAAAATCTGCAACAAATCATTGCTTAGCAAAACTATATGCATTTGTTCTTGTCCCTGGTAAGCTAATTGTGTTTTTCTTTGTTCTTTTCTGATTCACTTTTATGCTTCTTCTAGTTAACAATCACTGATAACCCATTATCTTTTTCTCTAGTTGTTTCTCCTTCTTGTTCATCACTCTGAACGCATGAATTTCTCTCCTAAAAGTGCAAATTTCTTCAATTTAAGGTTACTCTGTCTCTTTCTCTATTAGGATTTTCTTCCTTCTCTATTTTTCTTACGCACAGTTTTTTATGGATAATTTAATGTGTAATTTTAGAAATTGTTATATATAATATGATCACATAAGCTTTTGATTGAAAAATGTTGATTAATTCTATAGTTTCTCATACATTAAGATAGACTGATGTCAAATATGAAAATATAATATTTTGTTGCAAGAATAACCCAAAAAATAATGAATTGAAATTGTGTAAGTGCAACAAAGCAAGTAACTTGAGCATATACCTTCTGTGTTTGTTGTGGAGTTTGAGACATAAGTGAGGGAACACTAATGCCAGAATGGGAGAGAGTAAGATAAGAAATTAGGTAGTAGATGAAAGACAGAGTGAAATGGGAAAAGGTGAGAGTTACAAGCTCTGCTTTTGTGGCAATAATACAATTAAAATTTTCAACAAAATGATCAGATTATTCCTTCCCATTTTGAGATAATGATTTGGAGATTTTGAAGAATCAAAAATTCACACACCAGACTACACAGAAATTGAAGTACAACTATACTTTAATTTGATAATATAGGCCTACTGATTATTCCAAAAGCTCTTACAACTCACAAATTTTTTCAATACTATAACCATACATGATTTGTTTCGTTGGGAAGCTTCTAACATAGAAGATGTAGTGTCTTAGCAGCATGATCATAAAAACTTTCTATTGTTTACAAACTTAGCTCATCCTAGAAAGACTTGTTCAATTTATATTCCTGTGAAATTGAAAGAAAGAACATGATAGTTAGCAATTATTTAGTTTACACTCCCAAAATGCAACAAAATCTAATAATACTGAAGTGCTGAATATAGACCCTGGTATTTTAGTTGAATATTTGCCAATTTATTGTGTTCTTGCTCCAATTTCAACTTCAATTTTTGTATCTCATGAGTATGTAGAACAGCAAATTTTTGTGTTCTTGCTATCTTTTTCCTCTGTCAAATCCGCAAGCTCCTAGAAGTCATTCATACAATGTCGCACAAAATAAATAAGCCTGGATTACATTATCTTTGAAAGAAGATCTTATTCTGATGCTTTTTTGTTCGTATCAGGAGTTCACAAGAGCTGGAGCATGTGGAGCTACATGACGAGGAAGAAGATGATGAGCCATTTTATTTTAACTGATGAATGGAGAGAATTTTTTGCAAAAGCTGAAGCAAGTAAGAAACAAGGTTAGCAAATTTTTCCTCAGCACTTTCATGTTAATACAGACTTTTAATATATATCTTCTTATATAGATACTTACGCAAAGAGATGTAGTGCAGTTTGTGTGTTGATATGTTTAGGATTATGTGTACTTTATTCTCAAATCTCAAGTGAACCTGTGACAGTTAAGAAATTGAGCAAGTCATTTAGCCTGCATACTGTTTTCTTCTTTGTATTTGTCTCAAATATGTTTTTGAGTCAAAATTCATAAGATGAAATCAAGTGTGGTGTTGCTAAAATTGAAAAAATTGGATGGAAAGATTAGGACTAATGAACCCCTTATCACTAATGCACCTAGAGCATGTTTTATAATCTCTATAAATAGTTTTTTGAAACAATCTAGTAGTTTGGCAAGTAAAAAGATAGATTTTTAAGTTACGAAATAGTTTATAAGTATAAATCTTTTTTTGAAGTATAAATTTTTTTTAGGTTTATGATTGTAAGTAAAAACTGGTTATTGTTTCAGAAATGTTGCTTTTACCAAATGGATCCTAAGTACTAAATATTGTAACAAAGAAAGCAACGTCTTCCAAGAATTTTTTCCAAGAAAACAACAGTATATTTATTCTTATTCTAATTAGTCTTGGATAAAAAGTAAATCTTATAAGGTTTTTTTATTATTGATCTAGATTACATTATTCTCTTTAGAGTTACAACCTAAGCCAATATTTTTAGCTTAATATATAATTAGCTTTTTCTTACAAATATCAAAATCAATTCTATATCCGTAATTTAAGTCTCTTGATTTGACTGAATATGAAATCAATGTTAAAGACTTAACTCAAATTAAATTAGTTGAGGTTGAACTTGTAATTTTTGAATTTTAATAATTTGGATGAAAATAGAAAAAAAAAAGAAAATGATATCTCAATGGTTCGGCGGTTTGACAAAGACTACAAATATTGTGATCATCAATGGTTTAATAAAGATGAACTTAAATTGTAAAAAATGGCCCTTTTTATTTGATATTTTGTTCAATTATTGCCTTGTCATTACCTTTTTGAAATTATTGATAAGGAAAAATATCATCAAGAGTGTGAATACCACAATTTGGGTGCAAGTTGTTATGGTGGCATTAATGTGTATTATCACACAACATAATTATGAGATGGATTGTGTTCAAAGGATGAAGTTGCAGCAGATACCATCTGTAATTGCATTTATCTTTATCATTAATGCTCTAAAAAAAAGATAAGAGAGTTTTTACTAGATTTGAAATGTATCTAATTAGTCATAAGAAGAATGATGGATCGTTTGTTAATGATGAGGCTAGAGAGAAAAGTGTAAGCACTTTCACTTTATTTTGGTTTTGTTTGTTAATGAAGATGGAGATTATTCTAATGATGATGCATTTCTCAAATTTTTATCATAGGAACAATTAGCTTTGCTTCAAGCTAATGGGAGTTCTCCTACTGATGATGCATATATCAAGTTATTTAGAAAAGAACACCCGGGTCATGTTAGAGGTATAGGATTTGGTGTTTGTCTATTCCAAGTCATGAAATCTGCTAATAGCTTTGGAGGGGTATCTTCTTTATGCAATCATGACTTTGATATGGCTAAAGTTCGCTCCATGGAAGTAGAATTACAAGAGAATAAAGTAACAATTTCCTTATTACAAGTCTAGGTAACATATTTCAATAATTATTGTATGGGTGGAAAAGTGTCACATGACTTTCCTACAGTTACAAATAATGGGGTAAATATTATATATTATTTTTTTTTCCTGAATCTTTCCTTGTGAATGATCTAGTTATTGGTTTATGCCTTTTCATGTTAGACTTAAATTATTTAATGGTTTTTATTTTTATTCTAACATATTTTTATTTATTATTAGTCCTAGGTTGCAGACTCTCCAATGGAGACAATGCCACCTTTTACTATTTCATGAAGTGGTTATAGAGTTTTATGCTTGAAGTGACTGAAGACTTTTATTACAGGCTTTTAGCATAGTTAAATATTAGAAGTAAAACTCTTTTCTAATTCAATTTTAGAATTGCATTATTTGAATTTACTTTGATATGCAAATATAGGTGTTAAACACTGATTGTGTTGGATTTATGATTATGTAAGACTTATTAAATATATATTATATTTTGAAATGCAATGTTCATATTATTTTAGTAGATTTTTCTATTTTATTTTGAGTTGTAGATTTTAATATTGAAGTAGTTATTTTTTTAATAGGATCGAAGCATTTGGAAATAGTTTACATATAAGTTTGTTTTTTTTTTTAAATGCTGCAGGTATCATGGCGGTTTAAAATTGCCACAAAAATCATATTAGACGTTTCTCGAAGCTCATTTTGTGGCGGTTTAAAACGCCGCAAATGTCCAACAGTCATTTCCAATTCGAGTTTTGCGGCGTTTTATGTCCAAGGTAATTTCAAATTTAAATTTTGTGGTGGTTACTAAACCGTCACCATACACCTACCCTGCCTGCTTCAAGTACATAGTGGTGGTTTCAAACAGCCGCCATTTGATGAGTGACTCTCGCAGCGATTATTCCAGCAGCTCTTCAAAACCGTCGCCGCTGCTATGCCGAGGGTTAACCTGACCGTGCTTTATTCACCTCCGAGACCCAAAAATAGCGGCGGTTATAAGCACCACCAAACTTTCAAATAACCGCCGCCACTTTACTGTTTTGTTGTAGTGATAGTTTAACAGTAATAATATTAATAAATAATTATATAAAGCCTTAATAAAGTAAATAAATGATAAATAACATAGAGATAAATAAATAAAAAATCAAAAGTGGTAATCTGATAAAAAAGAAATAATATTAGTAATAGCAATAATATAATTATAAATCAACCAAAATGGCGATAATTCGCACTGGACTGAGAAATTAAAGAACAGATATATAATAACAATAATAATAACTTCTATAAAACTCCACATAAAAGGTACAACACATAAAATAATTAAATAGAAAAAATTAACACATTCAACAACAATAGGAGAAGAAAAAAAATGAATACACCACTCTGCAGCCAAGCCAGAAAGCCACAAACATACAAAGACATTACTCACTTTTTTTCTTTCTTTTAGTTAAATTGGCTATTACTTATTTGGTTGTTGATTCAATTTATATATATCAATCACTTACCGTCATCAGTGCCACGTGAGAACTATATACTTAATGATTTTGGAATCAACTAACGCATCTCCTACCCAGGGGTAATACTACGGTATAGATGTAAATCTGTACAAATATATTCAGATATTCCATTTGAATCACATATAATCATATATAGCAACACGTGGTATGAAGTGTAGCAGGAGCTTGATAGAGAATATCAAAAAGTGGCTCAGAACTAGCTTGAAAGCCAATATGAATAATGAGTTTGGAAGCCACTGCTTCCTTAGCTGGTAACGTGCAAAATAATGTTTTTTTTTTCTTTTTATGAGAAAGAGGTGGGATTATAAGAGTGAAAATTGAATATAACCAAGAACAAGAAATGCTGTTAGAATCCTATAAAAAATACTGAATTGAACTTCTTGCACTAAAATTAAATTTGCACGTGATTTGATACTCTAAAGTCATATGAAATTTTAGAATCTTTTAACTAAAAAAAAGAAAAAAATATTTGTATTTAATACCCCATAATTCAAAAGAAAAAGAAAAAAAAATATTAAAATTCTGTTCTTAAAATTGTTTGTTTTATTATTTTAATTTTAATTTATTTTATTTTATTTTTTAATTGATATTAAATTATTATAAAATTATGAAAAAAATAATAGAGTTAAAAGAATTGAAAATATAAATAAATACTCTTTTAGGATTAATTTAAAATACTAAAATATCTCTTAGCATTAAATTTATTTAATCTGAATTAAAAATTTAATTTAATTACAGAAAAATAAAGCAAATTTATAATTAATTTTAAGAGGACAAAAATTTCTTTTTAAATAAAGCATATTTTTTGTAAGTATATATTTATGAAATAATATTAAAAATTTTTTATATCAAAAAATAAATATAAGTTGTATGTAAATAAACACAAAAATTTATATTTTTTTATATTATTTATCTTATTTTAATATAATATAATTTGAATTAAATAGATTTATATTATATTCAAAAATAAAAATTTAATTTTTTAATTTAAATTCTATTAAAGAGAAGGATAAATGATTGACAAAGGTAGAACCACGTGTGTTGGTGAAGAAGGCATAGGTGAATGTGTAGTTGGTGAGAACTAAGGCAGAAGCCTAGTGGAGCATGGTAACGGTGGTGGTGAGAAAGAAATAATAGGAAAGAAACGAGAAAAAGTGAGAAAGAAGTAAAAACAAATTAACAATGACGTGACAGCGTTGAGTATGCAAGTTGGTGTTGCAGCGAGACTCGCATAGGATAAGCGGCAGTCTGTTGGTATCGTGGCGGGACGTCGAGGGTTGGTATGGTGGTGGGACTTTGACGGTCTAACATGGTAGAGGCACGATGATAGTATAACAGACACAGGATTAAGGAGAGACAAGAGTGATGTACTGTAAAATAGCTAACTGACTTAGATAGAAAGAGAAGAGACCAAGATAAATAGATCAACTAAGTTATATTATTAGAATTATATTATTAAGACTTAGTTGTACTTAATTTAAATTAGCTATTATAATTCACATAAGCTAATTATCTATTTTATAATAGATAATAAAAAAGTTGACACAATATTTTATCAAAAATAAATATAACAGATGAAAATATTTATGTCAACTACTTATGTATATATAATATAAAAGATGTAAATTTTAACATTTTAGAATAACTAATAACAAATAGATAAGATTGATAATAACGATTAACAATGTCATTATTATTAATATATCATCTACATAATTTTTATAAGTAAAAAAATTAAAATCACTAATATTTTTTAATTTTTACACAACAAATTTAGTTTAAAAAATTTACTTATAAAAATTTTAAATTTTAATTTTTAAAAAAATTAAAATACTTTTATAATTAATTTTTAAAAGAACAAAACAATTTTTGAAGATTGATTTAAAAAAAAAACTAAATACCTTTTAGTTTATTCTTAAAGGACTAAGATATCCTTTTAAGCATTAATTTAAAAAATACTAAATTATTTTTATATGATTAACTGAGGTTGGTTGATTGTATTAGCAATTATAAATTTAAATTTAATATTAAAAATATTAAAATAACCTTTTATTTAATTTTAAAAGAATTAAAATAATATTTTAAGATTAATCTTACAAACATTAAAATTAACCCTTTAAAATTAAGGTTATCTAATTATATTAGACATTATAATTCAACTTTTAAGAATATTAAAATAAAGATAGAGTTTGTTCTAGGAGACTAAAAGGTCATTTAGCATGAAATTAAATAATTTTATTATAATACTGTTACTGTAAAATAGTTTTACACATGCATCTAATTATATAGTAATATGTTAAAAAAATAATTACATTTTATTTTAATAGTATGAATAGTCATTAAAAATAAAGAATATAATTGAACGAGTATATAAAATATTTGACATTATCAGTGTATTAAAATTAAACTTTAATTTAAAAAAATAAAAATATCATGATTTTTGATTGAATTATAAATTAGAAATTTGAATTGAAGTTTTAAAACACTAAAATACTATATCGATTATTTTAGTCAAAAGAATCATAAATCAAAATATTTTTAAAATAACTAAAAAAATTCTCTTACGAAATTAGAAGAGATTTTACAAAATAAAAAATAAAATATTAGAATTAAAATGATAAATATTTAATTAGAATATTTTTTAAACAACACACTTTTATGATTCTTTTGAATTCTTTTGATTACTAAACACATCTTTTAGAAATTCTTACTTTGATAATGTCTTGAAGTTAAATCTCGAATTTTTATGTGTAGTTCGTA
Source organism: Arachis hypogaea (assembly GCF_003086295.3). NCBI lineage: Eukaryota > Viridiplantae > Streptophyta > Magnoliopsida > Fabales > Fabaceae > Arachis > Arachis hypogaea. Next base: position 85,745,473 of record NC_092038.1, on the reverse strand, counting down.
AATAAATTTATTGAATTTTTATACTTGTTCTATTAGTGATTAAATTTAGATTGAGAAGACTTCACGCAATAATATCTAATATTCTTAAATTTTGTAGTGATTTGAATAATTATTTAGTTTAAAATATTTGAAAAAATAACATTTTATAACACTATTTTATAAAAAATATCATTTACAATGCACTGTTGACTATAAGTTTTAACCAAAAAATATTTACCACCTTTAATATTGATTAATAACAGCTGGCTCTGGCTGATTCCATGCCATCTATGAATCCTTCCCTCCCTTCATCTGCAGCCTTTATTGCTTTTATCCTGTGTCTTTTTTCATGAAAAATGCAATTTTGAAATTGCATAAGTGATGGCAGAAAATCCATCAAGAAATTACATAAGGTGATAGAAAGAATCCTTTAGGGTCCACTTTGTCGCCTAATCCAACCCAATAGGGTGTTCTAGCCCATGATCAGTTCGGTTGCGTAGTGTTCACTCAGGTGTTGTCTACCCGCGTCAGAGCGGGAATTAGAACTTTGTTTAAATGGGTCCAAGGAAATTTCATTCACTAACCCTTTCTTACTCCCATCCCACTACTTCATCACCTGCGACAGCAAGGACGGATACAGGTACTCGCTTACTTGATTTGCTCCCTCAATCTCATATTCAAAGATTGTTGTTCAAGCCCTTACTTCATCTGATTTGGGCGGAAGTCCGAAAGTATAAAGCCAGGAAAGTCAGTAAGATTGACTGAAGACATGAAATGACATAGAATGACAGACAAAGATTGAAAGCATGAATTCTATTAAACAAGAGGCAAGGATCGAATGGAAGTCTCTTTGATTGGTTGATCTTATTCGTTATGCTTGTCCGAAAATATAACTGATTATTACAAAATGAAGCCAAATTATTCCAAAACAAAATTATTATTTTCATAATAAATATTTGATCAATAATTTTGTGTCAAATAAAATTATACATTTAAATACCACTTAAAAATTAAAATATTGATTTTTGTATTCTTATATCTAGATACAAATTATAGTTTTAATTTTTTTTATTATCACTGTTTGCATAAAAACTCATACTTTTTGAGATAAAACAAATGTTTTTTTTTCCTCAAAAATAATTTTCAAATTGTCTTCAAAACAATTATTTAAGTTATATCAAAGCAAAAAAATTTAATACAACAAATAGCATGGCAATTGTGAACAAGCCAATATTAAATTATTAATATACACTTGATTTTTGGTACAATAAATTTAATATTTTTCATTAGCTCTTAAGTAGTATTTAATGTTATTTAACTACTATGATCTTACTCTTCTCACGAAAAAAATTGATTATTATTATGTATGCAAGTCTATAAGTTAACAATGATAATTGGCTCATGTGAAGCTTTAGCCAATTTTTTTTGTCGTGACTAAAATAAATTAAAAAAAGAAAAACAAAACAAACAAAACAAGGAACTACTTAAATAGAGGGACAGTCCCGTTTAAGACTACTTTTAAACTCCTCCCAAGGTGAAAGAAGCTCCACATGCGAAAGTTGTAACTTCATCGCCATCTTTGCCATAGTATCTGCCACCTGTTTGCATCTCTCATAATCAAATGAAAGTCAATATGCCAATTCCAACACATGATATCTCTTATTTTGAGCACCAATGGATCAATAAACCCAAACCCATCTTGAGTAACAAGATTAAATGCTTCCGCACAATCCGTCTCACAAATAACATCTCGTTGACCCACATCCCAAACTAAGAGATATCCTCTCCAAATAGCAAACAATTCTCCTTGAAGAATACTATTACTCTCAATCATTCCCAAACACCCCCTTTGCCAACTCCCATTACAATCTCTAATAACACAAGCAAAACCAACACTATCACCCGAACCAAAATAACTAGCATCACAATTAATCTTAAAAGTACCAATGGATGGGGGATACCAAAAATCATTTAGAGTAGAGGGAATGGACATACGTTGTAATTCAAAAAATATTCCTAAGCTCCTTTTCTGAAGTTAATGCCAGACAAATCACTTTTTTCGGAGGCCAAGTTTCATGGGGATTAAAGATGTCATTATTCCTTGCTCTCCATATCCACCAAAGTCCCGAAAAGAACTTGAATAGATGCTCTCTGCTATGAAACAAGAACCAGCACTTCAAATCCAAAGGATGACAAGAAATATCCAACCTATGCCAGACAAGCTGAGGTTTTGGACAATCTCGAATACAATATAAAACCGATTCCTGGCTAGAAAGACATCTTGGACACTTATCCGATGATGACATCCCTCTTCTAAAGCAAAAAATTGCAGTAGGAAGAGCCTCCTTAAGACACCACCAAGCCAAAAACTTATTCTTTTCCGGAACAAGCTGACGCCAAATCCAATGCTAATTCTCCCGCTCCTCCCAACCAAACAGCTGCTTACACAACCACAAGTAACCATTGCGTGAGTCATAGACTTTGGCAGCAGACCCACTCCAATACCAACCCACTTCCGGACCTACTTGTTCATCTGGATTGTAAGAGAGAATATTACCTTTCAGATCTTGAGATAAAGAGTATCCAAATGCCACCTACCAACCGACCAAATATCCTGTATCCGGAGATTCGAATCAGAAATGTGAACATAATCCATCTCATTAGATAACCGTCCTTCTCTTTCCCAGCTAGAAAACCAAAAATTCTAGTTCAAATCTCCAATACACCAAGCAAACCCATCCTTCAACACTTCCCAAGCCTTGCAAAGACACCTCCAAATGGGAGAGTCCTTGTTCTTAGGATAACTAAAACAGTCATATAGAGATGATCGGTATTTGGCATCCAACAATTAGACCCATAGCTTGTTTGGCTGCTGGAAAAAAGTCCAAACTAGCTTTCCAAGAAGAGCAATATTTACACAATAAGGATCTCTAATCCCCAAACCTCCATATTTTTTTGGAGTAACTAGTAGCTTCCAACTAACAAGATTCAATCCTCTTCCATCAACTTGTCCCTTCCATAGAAAATTTCTCATCATAGACTCCAATTTATTAATGATTTCTTTAGGAAAAATAGAGACCTGCATCTGGTACGTGGGAATAGTAGCGGCAATAGAATTAACCAAGCAGAGTCTACCAGCCCGATTGAGTAAACTCCTTTTTCAGCTTGCTAGCCTACTCCGAATCTTATCCAGGACACCATTGAAAGCTGAATGAGTCACCCTAGAATGGCTAAGGGTAACTGATAAACCACTATTTCATGGTTTATCTTGTGCTCAACTGAGTGGTTTTTATCAACTCTTTACCCACTTATTCATACTATTTGCATGGTTTTACTTTTTCCTTCCGGATTTTGTGCTATGATTGAAAACATGCTTCTTTGGGCTTTAAATTTGCTATGTTTAATCCTCTCTTATTACCATTCGATGCCTTGATATGTGTGTTAAGTGATTTTAGAGATTACAGGGCAGGAATGGCTTAGAGGATGGAAAGGAAGCATGCAAAAGTGAAAGGAATACAAGAAGTTGAAGAAATTGCTAAGCTGTCCAACCTAACCTCTTCGTACTCAAATGGTCATAACTTGAGTTACAAATGTCCAAATGATGTAGTTCCAGTTGCGTTAGAAAGCTAACATCTGCGGCTTCGAAATGATATATAATTCGCTATCGTGGCCGTACATCAAAACGACGCGCACACATGAATCACGTGAACGCATCGTTCTGCAGAAAAATCAGCGACCTGCATGTGGCAAAATTTGCCCCCAGCAATTTTGGGCCGCGTTTTGACCCAATTTTCACCCCAAAAAACACAGATTAGAGGCTATAAAATGGGGGAATACATCCATTCATTCACACAACATTCATTATTCATAATTTTAGGTTTTAGATGTAGTTTCTAGAGAGAGAGGCTCTCTCCTCTCTCTTAGGATTTAGGATTTAAGATTTCTATTAGTTTTAGGCTATTTCGTCTTCACTCCAGGTTCCATGTTACTTTAATTTATGTTTCTCTTCTACTTTTAGATACTCTAATGCTTTTACTTGTATTTGACTCATGTTGCCAAATTGGCTTATGAACCCTTTCATGTTAGAATTGAATTTATATTTAAATATAATTTGAGGTATTTCAGTATATGATTTTTACTTAGCTTTTTATATTCTAGTCTTTAATTGATGAATTGATTAATTGGAGACACCTGAGTTATCAAACTCATTGTGATTGATAATTGTTATCTTTGCTAATTAATTTGAATTCCAATAACTCTAGTCTTTTCATAGATAGAGGTTAATAAGGTGGGAGCAAAAATCCAATTCTCATCATAATTGATAAGGATAACTAGGATAGGACGTCTAGTTTTTATATCTTGTCAAGAGTTTTTCTAGTTATTAATTTATTTTTCCTGCAATTTATTTTCCCTGTTCAACCTTTCAAAATCCAAAAATATTATTTTCCATAACCAATAATAAATCATACTTCCCTGCAATTCCTTGAGAAGACAACCCGAGGTTTGAATACTTTGGTTATAAATTTTATTGGGTTTTGTTACTTGTGACAACTAAACTTTGTACGAAAGGATTCTCTGTTGGTTTAGAAATTATACTTACAACGCGATTATATTCTTGTGAATTTCTTTACCGATAGAAATCTGCTCGTCAAAATGGCGCCGTTGCTAGGGAATTGCAAACGTGTGCCTTATTATTGGTTATTGTAAATATTTTCTCTTGCTGTTTGTTTTTTTTGTTTTTATTGTTTATTTTAATTTTTATTAGCTACTATAAGTTCTCACCCCTTTGGCTACGAGCGTGGTTATAATTATGTTGCAGGAAGAAGAGATTATAATGACAACATGCAACATGGTTGGAACAATCAAAGATTGGAGGAGCCACAAGATTGGAACAATCAACCTTCTTGGCAACAACCCCCTCCAATATACAACGAGCAACAACCATTCCATGATGCATACCAAGACAATGGTTATGGTGGACCTTTACGTGACACTCAATGCCCACCACAACATGTCTATGAACCACCTCCCCAACATAACTCTGAACCACCATACTCACAAGCCCCTTTCCACCATTCACTTCCATATGACCCTAACCCGTATCCACCATACCAACCACCTTTTGAGCCAAATGAACCATACATAAAACCACCCTATCAAGAAGAACCACATTCCTATCATGAACCATTCTTCCCAACAAATGAACTCTCCTATCCTTCCCAAACCTTCATGGAGAACACACTTACCTCTCTCACTAGTCTAACCTCTACTCTCCAAGCTCTTATATCCCGTATGAACCAACCCTCTACCCCTAACAGTCAATCCTCAAGCTCAAGTGCACTTTCTTTTCAGCCACAGAATGATCTCTCCATCCCATCACCACCATCCATGGAAGAGCACCCACATCCATCAATCTAAGAGCAACACGATCCCAATTATGCTGTTGACATAGAACAAGAAAGAAGGGATCATCTTCGGGATGCAATGGATCGGTTGCACGCAGTCTTACTTCCAGAGGAGCAAGAGGAGACCCAAAAGGTAGAGATAGTGAAGACCCTTGAAGATGAAGGAGTAGTTGAAGAGGGTTGTCATGGAAAGGTAATCATCAAGGAGGAGTACGATTTTATGCTAAAGCAACTGGACAAAGCCGCAATAGTTAAAGAGGAAGTGGTTGAAGACTTAGGAGGTGCGGAACCTCCATGGGAAAGTCAAGTCATAGAGCCTCCTTCCAAGACGGTTGCATTTGATGTTGAGGAGGATGTACAACCTCCAAGGCATGTCATGGTTGAAGACTTGGAAGATGTTAATCAAGAGATGGAAATTAAAGAAGAAGAAGCACAACCTCCCATGCCCTTGGTGAGCAATGAAGAAGAAATTGAAGTGGAAGAAAGCTACCAAGAGGAAGAGGTTGATATTGAAGAAGCTTGTGAAGAGGTGGAAAAATTCAAAGAAGAGCACTAGGGAGTGGAGCTTGCAAGACCATTGGAAGCACCTCTCCCAAAGCCATTACTGTCCAATACAACATTCAAGTGGATAAAATTCTTATCCTTAACCTTTACTTTCCCACTTGAATATGGGCTACTAGAGATGGATGGTCAACTTAGAGCTCTTTGTGGCATTAAGAGTGAGAGGAAGATGGTTAGTGGTAAGAGTTGTCAAGCAAGGTTCAATATGGTTGTATGCTCCAAGTTGAAATGCAAAGGTTGGTGTAGGGCTCAATTGAATGGGTCAAGGATGTTGCTTGGCCACTTCAGTGAGAATTCAGACTGCTTGCCACCCGGATGGAACAATATTGCTCAATAAGACGACGGGTGCAAAAGCAAGGTTTGGGACCCCGAAATTCATTCCAACAATCAATACTTTTGGAGCCTTGTCACTTGCTTCCACTTGCTTGAAGGCGTTTTGCGTCTGGTTTGGGACCCCGGAGGCTATTGGAATTGCAAACATTTGTGGAGATTCCTGGATGAGTTCAAGCACAAGCCACCATAACAAGGGACTCACCAAATGTCCAACTTAAGGACTTTAACTAAAAGTGCTAGGTGGGAGACAACCCACCATGGTATATTCTTTCCTTTTTGTTATTAGTTTTATTTTATTTTATTTTTATTTTTATTCGTGCTCAATTATAATTTCTGCATTGTCATTTGCATTCTGAATTTTTGCATTCTGCATAAAAAATGGCAACCCACGCGTGCGCGCAGGCCACGCGTGGGCGTCGATTGCAGTTTCGATCCCCCATCCAATGAACAGAAAGTTGTGATGGAATCATGCGGCTGGTGTGCTCTGCGCACAACTCGACTAACGCGTACGCGTCTATGACGCATGCACATCATTTGCCACAATGGAAGACCACGCGTACGCGTCAAGCATGCGCACATGTGGAAAGGGAAATCGGCGTAAATAGTGTATTGAGCAGAGAGTTGTGCTGGCCCCATGCTGGAACTGTGCTAGAGGCACAAGGTCATCCACGCAAACGCGTTCCTAACGCGTGCGCGTCCTTTTGCTTCTAAGACCACCCACGCATACGCGTCACATGGCAAACACAGTTTTCACACGCACGCATACCTTGCGCGCGCGCGTCACTTTCCAGTTTTAATTTCCCTCCATTTTTTTCTTTTATCTTCTCTCCTTCTTTCTTTCTCTTTTCTTTACTTTCTTCTTCTTCATTCCTTTACACTCTCATCCATTCTCTCTTTCATTCTATTTTCTTTATTAAATTTACATATTTTCATTCATTACATTTTTCACTTTGTGCACGTTTTATTTTCTTGTCTAAAGTTCATTATTTTACCATTGGTGTTAAATGTTCTCATTCAACTGTTGTATCTTTTCTGGTATTATTTTGGTGCTCAGTGACTTGTTTTATACTGTTGGGTAATATTATTTAAGTCAATGCTAATCTTTTCTGATACTTGTATTCTTTTTGCACTGACATGAACTTATACTGTCTTTCATTACCCACACTCCTCCCCTTTGTTGCGAATTTTGCACCACTGATGGCCACCCGAAAGGAAATCGGAAGACGTTTACATGGGGAGACAAACAAGTCCATCTGCACAATCTTTGGAGAAAAGCGCCAGTTGGAACCGCCCGTCCACCTACACATCTTAGCATGCACCGAGGACGTGCAATCTTTAAGTGTGGGGAGGTCGATACAGACTTCTGTGGGTTAGTACCTTCCTGTCTCAACACCAATGTTTAAATTTTCTTTGTTAAATGAGTTGTTGCATTTGCATGTTTGTTTGATTTTCGTGCATATTTTACCACTTGGTTGAAGTAGTATTTTCTTTTTCAAGAAACTTTTTATAACATTTCACTAATTTGAATTAAACTTTTCGAAAAACTTGTTTGAAGAAATTTTAATTTGGAACATGGTTTTAGAGCTCGAACACATAAAACAGTGAGATTTGAGCTTAATTGCATGGTTACGTTATTTAACCATAATATTTTATTCTTGTGTGTTTCCTTCTCTATGATTGTAATCTTTATTTTGTTCCATCCTATATGTCCAATAGTTAGTGTATTTACATGCTTGCATATGATTGAGGCCATTAATTGTTTTAGCTCACTTATCCCAAAATAGCCTACCCTTTCAATTACCTTTATTAGCCACTTTGAGCCTTTTAAATCCCTATTTATCCTATATTTTACCACATCACTAACCTCAAGCGGAAAAACAATTAAATACCCCAATTGAATAATTGGTTAGCTTAAGTTAGAGATTGTGTATCAATTGAGTATGAGAAAATCGTGGGAACATGGGATAATAAAGGAATATGTCATGATAAAATAAAAGGAAATTTGGGTACCTACTCATGTAAGACCAGAAAATTAAAAATTCATGTGCATTGAAAATGTTATGTTTATTTCTATGCTTTAAAAAAAAGAGAGAAAAGAAAAAGAAAAAATCTAAAAAAATATTCAATAAATAAGTAAATAAATAAGGGGACAAAATTACCCCAATGCTAAGTTAAGTTAAGAAAAATATCAATGCATATGTGATAAAAATTAAAAGAAAGGTTGATGCATGAGTATGAGATGAAAAAAATGGGAATTTTGGGTAGCTAGGCATGATTTTAGAGTTATATAGAGTATGTGTATGTTAGGTGAAAGCTTAGACTAGTCAAAGATTTAATTCATAACTCACTTAGCCATATATATATCCTCCCCTTTATCTTAGCCCCATTACAACCTTGAAAAGACCTCATGATGTTTGCATTGGTACATTAAATACTTGTTGATTGGTTAGATGAAGAACAAAGTTTAGAAAGTATGACTAGAGAAGAGTAGAGTGATTAACCCTAGACACTTAAGAGAGTCAGAGTGATATACACTACCAGTGAGGGTTCAACGCTTGATTCTATATTCACTGCTTTCATGAGCTATCTTCTTACAAGTTTACTTGTCTCTTATTGTGTGATTTAAATTAGTGGAATCTGATTTATGTTATCTTGAAGAATTTATTTACTTTTAACCAAGTAGGTAGAAGCATTTCACATTTAGTTGCATTCATATAGATAGGATTGCATTTCATACATTTTACCATTCCTCTTCACTCCTTTATAGCTTCTCTTGAGCTTAGCATGAGGACATGCTAATGTTTAAGTGTGGGGAGATAGATAAACTACTATTTCATAGTTTATCTTGTGCTCAATTGAGTGGTTTTTATCAACTCTTTATCCACTTATTCATACTATTTGCATGGTTTTACTTTTTTCTTCCGGATTTTGTGCTATGATTGAAAACATGCTTCTTTGGGCTTTAAATTTGCTATGTTTAATCCTCTCTTATTACAATTCGATGCCTTGATATGTGTGTTAAGTGATTTCAGGGATTACAGGGTAGGAATGGCTTAGAGGATGGAAAGGAAGCATGCAAAAGTGGAAGGAATACAAGAAGTTGAAGAAATTGCTAAGCTGTCCAGCTTGACCTCTTCGTACTCAAACGGTCATAACTTGAGCTACTAAGGTCCAAATAATGCGGTTCTAGTTGCGTTAGAAAGTTAACATCCGGGGCTTCGATATGATATATAATATGCTATAGTGGCCGTACAGCAAAACGACATGCACGCGTGAATCACGCGGATGCGTCGTTCTGCAGAAAAATCAGCGACCTGCACGTGGCAAAATTCGCTCCCAGCGATTTTGGGCGGCGTTTTGACCCAATTTTTGCCCCAGAAAATACAGATTAGAGGCTATAAAGTGGGGGAATACATCCATTCATTCACACAACATTCATTATTCATAATTTTAGGTTTTAGTTGTAGTTTCTAGAGAGAGAAGTTCGCTTCTCTCTCTTAGGATTTAGGATTTAGGATTTCTATTAGTTTTAGGCTATTTCATCTTCACTCCAGGTTCAATGTTACTTTAATTTATTTTCTCTTCTACTTTTAGATACTCTAATACTTTTACTTGTATTTGACTCATGTAAAACATAAAAAACATAAAAAAAAAAGAAATATTCAAAACTTGGAAAAAAAATCCAAGACCAGTAAAAAGAATCATCCGAAACCAAACAAAAGAAAAAGAACATTTGAAACGTGATGAAATAGACCTAGTAAAAAAATGAGATATCCAAAAAAATTTTAAAATTTCTTTGGAGGAAATGTCAGTTTAAAATATTATGAGAAACATCCAAAACCTATTAATAAGAAAACATCCAAAATAAAAAAATCTAAAACCAAATAATAACAAACATGAAAATTCATTCAAAATTATTTAAAATTCTAAAAATTCATTTTAAAAATTTCAAAATTCATTTTAAAAGTACCAAAAACATTTTAAAATTTCTAATAAAAAGAAACATTTAAAACCTAATAAAAATGACATATTCAAAAATATTGTAAAAAATTTCAAAACCTAGTAAAACAAAACTTTTGAAAGAATTGAAAAACGAATATGAAAAAACTAAGTAAGAAACATCTAAAACTATTAAATGTATAGTCCAAAACCCAAAAACAACAGATGTTCAAAAATAAGAAAAAAATATCCGAAACTTATGAAAAAAACATTCAAACAGAAGAAGAAGGTGGTTGACAGCGCACGAGCAGCGACTCTCCGTCATCTGTTCGTCACGTAGCTTAGGGCGCATTTACTGAGGTGGAGGAAGGAGGGCTCTTCGCAATTAACGGAACAGAATAGAGGACGGGCTTTGTACGTTGCGACAAAGGGATATGCGGCGTTCGGTGGGGTTACACGACACGAGGAAAGAGCTGTAGTGGTTGAAAGCGCTGTGCGTCGTGACGGAGGGAACTACGAAGGGAGTTTAGATTTTTTCACATAAATTTGATGAGAGAAAGAGATTAGTATTTACGTAGTTGGTTTTTTTATTGTGTACTACCAATGAAAATAGGATAAAATTAGGTTTTTTTTTATGAGATTTTTTTTATTCGGATCTATTTTATTTTAGTTAGCTGCACCACTAATTAATCTTATATTTTTTTATTGGTAAGATGAATTAAATAATCTTCAATTCTAAGCATTACGTAACACACTAATACATATTTAAAGATTTTCTATACTAATCTGCCATCCGAAAATTTAAATCTAAGTACAACATATTAAGAAATAACATATTAGCAATTCAATTAAAGTCACATTTGTAATTTTAATTTATGTATGTGCTAAAGTTTACAATTGTCTCATGAAAAACACTCTCCTAAATAATTTTTTTACAGAAAATAAAATGTGGCCTTTTTCCCGTATATTCAGTAATGATAGAATGATGGTTTTTGGTATAAGAAAAAAAAAATATAAATAAATGATGAAAATACTAAATAATGTAAATAATGAATATATTGAATATTCAATTTACTAAGTGTGCAGATAATTATCTTAATATTAAGATTTAGATAAATAATTTTAAAGTGTAGTATATTTTTATTTTATTAGACTAATTTTAGAATTTATTATTTATATTGTTCACAAAAATTATTATTTATCTAACAAAATAAAAAAAATGTTATTATCGTTCAAAATAATTCGCCTGTATGTTGTTGTATCTCAAAATCTACTCAGAAGATTTATTTATGAAAGAAGTTGTTAGCGGAAGAGACAAATAATTTTCAAAATATTAACTAATCTAAATTTAGGTCATTTCCCTTTGATTAGAAAAGGATCAGTACTTATCAGTTTTTTATTTTCTACTTTTACTATTTTTTTTTAAATAAATATTCAGTTACTATTATCAATTCCGCTATGGTCGATAACAGTCGATGTCAAATGACGATGGGCAGATAACTTTTCTTTTGGAGAAAAAAAGGATGGATAAGATGTTGTCCAAAAAACAAATAAATAAATAATTAAAGACGGATAAGATGGAGATATATGCATACTTTTGTGTATACGTTTGGTGAAAAAATCATTTAAAATTTCTTTAATCTTAAAAATCTTACAGATATAATTATTAATTAATGTAGAAACGACTCATTTTAATTTGACAACAATATTTTTGTCGAGCAGCATATTTCACTTCACCCTTCCTTTTATTCAATTATTTTGATATAATATCATATTCTTCTGTTAATCTCTGGTACATTTTGTATTGAATTAATAACAATAAGAAATAAATTCTTTAATATAGATTAATAATTCAACTTAAATATACATTTTTAATATTATTTTTGACATGGATTTACAGTATTTTTCAAATATATGTTATATTTCTATATTTTATTTCATAATTGATACATTCATTCTCATATTATTAAAATGAAAAATTTGAAATGCATACATTAAATTGAAAAAATTTAGTATTTAAAAAATATTGTTAAAAATAATAATTAAAATCGTTGAAATACCAGTATTTTTAATATATTTAAAACACTCGCAAGATTATATCTTCAAACATTATTGTTGGACAATGAAAAAAAAAGGCTATATAAGTGTATTAAAGTTATGTGATATGTTACTTTTGATTTACTATTTGTTTTGTGACGTGATGTGGTGGATGTAATGGCATTATTATCGTTTTATACAAACATGTGCTTTGAATATTTTAGTCTAATCCAGCAATCTTAGGGAATTAGGGTCCACAGTAAGGGCCAGCAAAGTGCAAACAAACAATTGCCATTTTATAAAAGTCCAAGTCAAGAACGGAGCATCCTTACATAGAAAAATGTTAGCTATCACAATAATGAATCAGGAGTTGACACTTTTCTATTTGCCACTTTTTAATTTGCATATGGAAATAAAAGTGGTGTTGGACTCAAATATGGATAATACAAGTGTTTTATAGCCATATGGTGTCAGTGGAACAGAAATCAGATCATGCGAGTTCTTCATCAGTAAAAAAATTGAAAACAACAAACAACTCGAAAGGTCCGTTTTCTAGCTTCCCAAATTCATATTTACCCAACCACAAGTCGGACCATGCGATTTCTTAGGCAAAATTTTAAAATCAAACAACTCGCATGGTCCGATTTATGTATTCTGAATTTTTTCAATTTTTTTAAACACAAATCGGAGACTAATTTTAATGAGCTATTTACCAACACATAAATTCGTAGGTAATTTTTTTTATTAAAAAAAGCTCTCAGCCATAATTACCAATTGAATAGTTTTTTTTTAATTGTTATTCCATATATTTCTTTATATATATATATATATATAAAAGCAAGAATAATAACTATTAAAACAAATAAATTAGCAAACTAAGTAATAACGGTAAAGAATATACATTGTACATATATATAGTAAAAAAATAACAAAAACCAAGTTCTATAATTCTATACGACAAAAAATAAAATTATCTCTAATAATAGTGTAAACTATATATAAATTAAGATTAAAATAAGAAGACATGAGGTGCATCAATCTGATTGAGTGTGTGGCACAAAATTAGAGAAGGTAGATACTTCATTACCGTACTTCTGTTGTAGAAATCTGTGGAGAGTTGCCACTTGATTTTTAGCTTCTTGAAGTTGCCTATCTAAATTTGCGATATGTTGATGCGATGCACTGCTAGCACCTCCAAAATTCATCTCTTCAGAGATGCGCTTTGACTTACTAAAACCAATGCGACATGTAGAATTACTAAAACCACATACTCGCTTACTATTCTCAAGAGTCAAGACCACAAATTTTTCCAATTGCATAATCTGGATGAGCCAAGACTTTTGAATGAATACCTTCAATGGCAGCACGCTCTTGATTTTCAAGCAAATGCTCTGCTATTTTTTTCTACAACCAAATGCACATTGCATTGGAGTAGAGTATCGACATAATTAAGGCATTAAAAAAATATACAGCCGTATAAAAAAAATTCAGACACTCACGGCTAATTGTTGTCCTTCCCCGCTTACATAACTCCCATCTTTCTTTAGCAAAGTTGATACAATAGTCTCGCTTTGACATATAGGTCTTCCCAATTTTTTTTTCTAATACAATAAATAGAATATTAAAGGTAATCACAAATTTAATTATAAATGCTAATTTTATGAAAATAGTATAACACTATGGTGGACGAAATTGTGATTCATATGTTATTGCATTTTGTAAAATTCATTGCTTTTTCTTTCCCTGGCAATGGCGCCAAAAACATGATGCCAATACCATGGTTTACAACTATGTGTGGTCACAACTCCGTTCAACTTAACCAGCAAGTGTACTGGGTCATCCAAGTAATACCTTACGTGAGTAAGGGTCGATCCCACAAAGATTGTTGGTATGAAGCAAGCTATGGTCACCTTGTAAATCTCAGTCAGGAGGATAATAATTGATTATGGATAAGTTCGAAAATTAATAATAAACAGAAAATAAAATAGGATAGAAATACTTATGTAGATCAATAGTGGGAATTTCAGATAGGCGTATGGAGATGCTGTGCTCTCTTGAATCTCTACTTTCATATTACATTCATCCAATCCTTCTTACTCCTTTCCATGGCAAGTTGTATGTAGGGCATCACCGTTGTCAATGGCTACATCCCATCCTCTCAGTGAAAATGGTCCTATACTCTGTCACAGCACGGCTAATCATCTGTCGGTTCTCAATCAGGTTGGAATAGAATCCCTTGATTCTTTTGCGTCTGTCATTAACGCCCAGCCTTCAGGAGTTTGAAGCTCGTCACAGTCATTCAATACCGGAATCCTACTGGAATACCACAGACAAGGTTAGACTTTCCGGATTCCCATGAATGCCGCCATCTATCTAGCTTATGCCACGAAGATTCTGTTGGGGAATCTAAGAGATATGCGCCCAGCCTAAGGTAGAACGGAAGTGGTTGTCAGTCACGCGCGTTCATAGGTGAGAATGATGATGAGTGTCACGGATCATCACATTCATCAAGTTGTTGTGCAACGTATATCTTGGAATAAGAATAAAAGAGAATTGAATAGAAACTAATAGTAATTGTATTAAAACTTGAGGTACAACAGAGCTCCACACCCTTAATCTATGGTGTGTAGAAACTCCACCGTTGAAAATACATAAGTGAAAGGTTTAGGCATGGCCGAATGGCCAGCCCCCATGGTCTAAGGACTAGGCGTCCAGAGATGTTCCAAGATATGGTCCAAGACCAGATAAGACTACTAATACACTAGTAAAAAGTCTTATTTATACTAAACTAGCTACTAGGGTTTACATGAGTAAGTAATTGATGCATAAATCCACTTCTGGGGCCTACTTGGTATGTGTTTGGGCTGAGCTTGATCTATCCATGAGCTGAGGCTTCCTTTGGAGTTGAACGCCGAGATATAGCGTGTTTCTGGCGTTCAACTCCGGGTTGTGACGTGTTTCTGGCGTTTAACTCCAGACAACAGCATGTACTTGGCGTTGAGCGCCACTTTACGTCGTCAATTCCTGAATAAAGTATGGACTATTATATATTGCTGGAAAGCTCTGGATGTCTACTTTCCAAAGCCGTTGAGAGCGCACCATTTGGAGTTCTGTAGCTCCATAAAATTCATTTTGAGTGCAGGGAGGTCAGATTCCAACAGCATCAGCAGTCTTTTTGTCAGCCTTTTTCAGAGTTTTGCTCAAGTCCCTCAATTTCAGCCAGAAATTACATGAAATCATAGAAAAACACACAAACTCATAGTAAAGTCCAGAAATGTGAATTTATCATAAAAACTAATGAAAACATCCCTAAAAGTAGCTTGAACTTACTAAAAACTACCTAAAAACAATGCCAAAAAGCGTATAAATTATCCGCTCATCACAACACCAAACTTAAATTGTTGCTTGTTCCCAAGCAACTGAAAATCAAATAGGATAAAAAGAAGAGAATATACTATAAATTCCAAAATATCAATGAATATTAATTCTAATTAGATGAGCGGGACTTGTAGCTTTTTGCCTCTGAACAGTTTTGGCATCTCACTTTTTCCTTTGAAGTTTAGAATGATTGGCTTCTCTAGGAACTTAGAGTTTCGGATAGTGTTATTGACTTTCCTAGTTAAGTATGTTGATTCTTGAACACAGCTACTTTTATGAGTCTTGGCCGTGGCCCTAAGCACTTTGTTTTCCAGTATTACCACCGGATACATAAATGCCACAAACACATGACTGGGTAAACCTTTTCAGATTGTGACTCAGCTTTGCTAGAGTCCCCAGTTAGAGGTGTCCAGAGCTCTTAAGCACACTCTTTTTGCTTTGGATCATGACTTTAACCACTCAGTCTCAAGCTTTTCAATTGGACCTGCATGCCACAAGCACATGGTTAGGGACAGCTTGATTTAGCCGCTTAGGCCTGGATTTATTTCCTTGGGCCCTCCTATCCATTGATGCTCAAAGCCTTGGATCCTTTTTACCCTTGCCTTTTGGTTTTAAGGGCTATTGGCTTTTTCTACTTGCTTTTTCTTTTTCTTTCTATATATTTTTTTCGCCATTTTTTTTCGCAAGCTTTTTACTTTTCACTGTTATTTCTTGCTTCAAGAATCAATTTCATGATTTTTCAGATCATCAATAACATTTCTCTTTGTTCATCATTCTTTCAAGATCCAACAATTTTAATATTCATAAACAACAAGATCAAAAATATGCACTGTTTAAGCATTCATTCAGAAAAAAAGTATTATCACCACATCAATATAATTAAACTAAATTCAGGGATAAATTCGAAATTCATGTACTTCTTGTTCTTTTGAATTAAAAACATTTTTCATTTAAGAGAGGTGAAGGATTTATGGAATTATTCATAGCATTAAGACATGGTTACTCAATGAGCATGGAAAAGAGACACAAAACATAAATGAACACAACATAAAAACCGAAAAGCAGAAAGAAATAAGAACAAGGAATGAATCCACCTTAGTGACGTCTTCTTCTTGAAGGACCAACAATGTCCTTAATCTCTTCTATGTCCCTTCCTTGCCTTTGTTGCTCCTCCCTCATTGCTCTTTGATCTTCTCTTATTTCATGGAGAATGATGGAGTGCTCATGATGTTCCACCCTTAATTGTTCCACATTGTAGCTCAAATCTTCTAAGGAAGTGTTGAGTTGTTCCCAATAATTGTTGGGAGGAAAGTGCATCCCTTGAGGCATCTCAGGGATTTCTTGACGATGAGCTTCCTCATGCATCTCTTGAGATCCGTGGAGGGTCTCTCTTGCTTGCTCCATCCTCTTCTTGGTGATGGGCTTATCCTCCTCAATGGAGATGCTCCTTTATCCTCCTCAATGGAGATGCTCCTTCTATGATAACTCCAGCTGAGTAACATAGATGGCAAATAAGGTGAGGAAAAGCTAGCCTTGCCATGGTGGAGGGCTTTTCGGCTATTTTGTAGATTTCATTGGAGATGACTTCATGAACTTCTACTTCATCTCCAATTATGATGCTATGAATCATGATGGCCCGATCCACAGTAACTTCAGATCGGTTGCTAGTGGGAATGATGGAGCGTTGAATGAACTCCAACCATCCTCTAGCCACAGGCTTGAGGTCCAGTCTTCTTAGTTGAACTGGCTTGCTTTTGGAGTCTCTTTTCCATTGAGCTCCTTCCACACATATGTCCATTAGGACTTGGTCCAACCTTTGATTAAAGTTGACCCTTCTAGTGTAGGGGCGTACATCTCCTTGCATCATGGGCAAGTGGAACGCCAACCTCACATTCTCCGGACTAAAATCTAAGTATTTCCCCCGAATCATTGTGAGATAATTCTTTGGACTCGGGTTCATACTTTGATCATGGTTCCTAGTGATCCATGCATTGGCATAGAACTCTTGAACCATTAAGATTCTGACTTGTTGCATGGGGTTGGTTAGGACTTCCCAACCTCTCCTTCGGATCTCATGTCAGATCTCCGGATACTCATTTTTCTTGAGCTTGAAAGGGACCTCAGGGATCACCTTCTTCTTTGCCACAACATCATGGAAGTGGTCTTGATGGCTTTTGGAGATGAATCTTTCCATCTCCCATGACTCGGAGGTGGAAGCTTTTGTCTTCCCTTTTCCTTTTCTAGAGGATTCTCCGGCCTTAGGTGCCATTGATGGTAATGGAAAAACAAAAAGCTTATGCTTTTACCACACTAAACTTAAAATATTGCTCGCCCTCGAGCAAGAGAAGAAAGAAGAGAAGAAGAAGAAAAAGAAAATATGGAGGAGAGTGAGAGATGGTGTTTCGGCCAAGGTGTAGAAGAGGAGGTTTGTGTTGTGTGAAAATGAAGTAGAATGGAAGGGTATATATAGGGAAAGGGGAAAGGGTAGGTTCGGCCATGTAGGGTGGGTTTGGGTGGGAAAGTGTTTTTGAATTTTGAAGGTAGGTGGGGTTCATGGGGAAGAGTGGATGGATGTGAGTGGTGAAGGGGGTAATTGGGAAGAGAGATTGAAGTTGTTGGGAAGTGTGACATGGGGAAGAGTGTTATAGGATTAGGAAGTAAGGTGGGAACATGTTAGGTGGGAATCCTGTGGGGTCCACAGATCCTGAGGTGATCCTGTGGGGTCCACAGATCCTGAGGTGTCAGGGAATCACATCCCTGCACCAAATAGACATACAAAATGCCTTTGCATACCATTCTGGCGTTTAACCGTCGAGGTGATGCACGTTCTGGGCGTTCAACGCCCATGTGTAGCATGTTCTGGGTGTTCAACGCCCATGTATAGCATGTTTCTGGCGTTGAACGCCAGTTCCATGCTTGTTACTGGCGTTCAGCGCCAGCTTTCCTCAAGGCACATTCCTGGCGTTCAAACGCCAGAATGTTGCTTGTTTCTGGCGTTCAGCGCCAGATTCATGCTCTGTTCTGACGTTGAACACCAGCCAGAAGCTTCTTACTGGCATTGAACGCCAGTCTGTCCTCCCTCCAGGGTGTGATTTTTCTTCTGCTGTTTTTGATTCTATTTTTAATTTTTATTTTTTTGTGACTCCACATGATCATGCACCTAATAAAACACAAAATAACAATAAAATAAAAATAAAATTAGATAAATAAAAATTGGGTTGCCTCCCAACAAGCGCTCTTTTAATGTCATTAGCTTGACAGTGGGCTCTCATGGAGCCTCACAGGTGATCAGGTCAATGTTGTATAGTCCCAACACCAAACTTAGAGTTTGGATATGGGGTCTTAACACCAAACTTAGAGTTTGGTTGTGGCCTCCTAACACCAAACTTAGAGTTTGACTGTGGGGCTCTTCTTGACTCTGAACTGAGAGAAGCTCTTCATGCTTACTCTCTTTTGTCATAGAGGGATGGCCATGTGCCTTAAACACAAGGTAGTCCCCATTCAATTGAAGGACTAATTCACCTCTGTTGACATCTATCACAGCTCCTGCTGTAGCTAGGAAAGGTCTTCCAAGGATGATGCATTCATCCTCTTCCATCCTAGTGTCTAAGATTATGAAATCAGCAGGGATGTAAAGGCCTTCAACCTTTACTAACACGTCCTCTACTATTCCATAAGCTTGTCTCAATGACTTGTCTACCAATTGTAATGAGAACAAGGCAGGTTGTATCTCAATGATCCCCAGCTTCTCCATTACAGAGAGTGGCATAAGATTTATCCCTGACCCTAAATCACATAGAGCTTTTTCAAAGGTCAATGTGCCTATGGTACAAGGTATTAAGAACTTGCCAGGATCTTGTCTCTTTTGAGGTAAAATTTGCTGAATCCAGGTATCTAGTTCATTAATGAGCAAGGGAGGTTCACTTTCCCAAGTCTCATTACCAAACAACTTGGCATTCAGCTTCATGATAGCTCCTAAATATTGAGCAACTTGCTCTCCAGTCACATCTTCATCCTCCTCAGAGGAAGAATAGTCTTCAGAGCTCATGAATGGCAGAAGGATATTTAATGAAATCTCTATGGTCTCTATATGAGCCTCAGATTCCTTTGGATCCTTAATAGGAAACTCCTTCTTGCTTGAGAGACGTCCCAGGAGGTCTTCCTCACTAGGATTTTCGTCCTTCTCCTCCCTTGTGCATTCGGCCATATTGATTACATCAATAGCCTTGCACTCTCCTTTTGGATTCTCTTCTGTATTGCTTGGGAGAATACTGGGAGGAGTTTCAATGACTTTCTTACTCAGCTGGCCCACTTGTGCTTCCAGATTTCTGATGGAGGATCTTGTTTCACTCATGAAACTGAAAGTGGCCTTTGACAGATCAGAGACTAGATTGGCTAAATTAGAAGTGTTTTGTTCAGAATTCTCTGTCTGTTGCTGAGAAGATGATGGAAAAGGCTTGCTATTGCTCAGCCTATTGCGTCCACCATTGTTAAAGCCTTGTTGAGGCTTGTGTTGATCCTTCCATGAGAAATTTGGATGATTTCTCCATGATGAATTATAGGTGTTTCCATAAGCTTCACCCATGTAATTTACCTCTGCTATTGCAGGGTTCTCAGAATCATAAGCTTCTTCAGAAGCTGCCTCTTTAGTACTGTTGGATGCATTTTGCCATCCATTCAGACTTTGAGAGATCATGTTGACTTGCTGAGTCAACACTTTGTTCTGAGCCAATATGGCATTCAAAGCATCAATTTCAAGAACTCCCTTCCTCTGAGGTGTCCCATTATTCACGAAATTCCTCTCAGAAGTGTACATGAATTGGTTATTTGCAACCATGTCAATAAGTTCTTGAGCCTCTTCAGGCGTTTTCTTTAGGTGAATAGATCCACCTGCAGAATGATCCAATGACATTTTCGAAAACTCAGATAGACCATAATAGAATATATCTAATATGGTCCATTCTGAAAACATGTCAGATGGACACCTTTTGGTCAACTGCTTGTATCTTTCCCAAGCTTCATAGAGGGATTCACCATCTTTTTGTTTGAAGGTCTGAACATCCACTCTAAGCTTGCTCAGCTTTTGAGGAGGAAAGAATTTATCCAAGAAGGCCGTGACCAGCTTATCCCAGGAGTCCAGGCTATCCTTAGGTTGTGAATCCAACCATATTCTAGCTCTGTCTCTTATAGCAAAAGGGAAAAGCATGAGCCTGTAGACTTCAGGATCAACTCCATTCGTCTTAACAGTCTCACAAATCTGCAAGAACTCAGTTAAAAACTAGTAAGGATCTTCAGATGGAAGTCCATAAAACTTGCAGTTCTGTTGCATTAAAGCAACTAGTTGAGGCTTAAGCTCAAAATTATTGGCTCCAATGGTAGGAATGGAGATGCTTCTTCCATCAAATTTGGACGTTGGCTTTGTGAAGTCACCAAGCATTCTCCTTGCATTGTTGTTGTTGGGTTCGGCTGCCATCTCCTTCTCTTGTTCTAATGTTTCTGAAAGGTTACCTTTAGATTGTTGTAATTTAGCTTCTCTTAGTTTTCTCTTCAGAGTCCTTTCAGGTTCAGGATCAATTTCAACAGGAGTGCCTTTTTCCTTGTTCCTGCTCATATGAAAGAGAATTAAACAAGAAAAGAAGAGGAATCCTCTATGTCACAGTATAGAGATTCCTTTATGTTAGTAGAAGAAGAAAGGGGGGAAGAGTGAAGAAGAATGGGATCGGATTTTTAGATGAAGAGAGGTGAAGAGAAGTGTTAGTAATTAAATAATTAAATAGAAGAAGAAAAGAGAGGGAGAATTTCGAAAATAATTTTGAAAAAGGGGTTAGTAATTTCGAAAATTAAAGATAAGATATAATTAAAATTAAAATTTAAAACAAAAAGAGTTTTTGAAAAAGAGATGAGATATTTTCGAAAATTAGAGAGGGAAAATTGGTTAAGTAGTTTTGAAAAAGATAAGAAACAAACACAAAGTCAAAGAGTTATTTGAAAAAGATATTAAAATCAAATTTGAAAAGATAAGAAGATAAGTTAGATAAGATATTTTGAAATCAAATTTTGTAAAAGATAAAATTTTTGAAAAAGATATGATAAAAAGATAAGGTAAGAAGATAAGATAGAAAAGATAAAAAAAAAGATTTTAATTTTTAAATTTAAAATTACTTACTTCACTAACAAGAAACTATAAGATAAGATTCTAGAACTTAAGGATTGAACCTTTCTTAACAAAAAAGTAACAAACTTCAAATTTTTGAATCAATCACATTAATTGTTAGTGTAATTTCGAAAATATGATATAAAGATAAGAAAAAGATTTTGAAAATATTTTGAAAAAGATTTTTGAAATTTTTGAAAAAAAAGAAAAAATGGAAAAGATACGATTTTTGAAAAAGATTTTGAAAAGATAAGATTTTTTAAAATTTGAAAATTTAATTTGACTTGTAAGGAACAACTAATTTTGAAAATTTTTGACTAAGTCAACTTCAAATTTTCAAAATTTTGAGAGAAAAAAGGAGAAGATATATTTTTTTTATTTTTTGAATTTTTTCAATGATGAGAGAGAAAAACATGAAAATGACCCAAAACATGAAAATTTTGGATCAAAACACATGATGCATGCAAGAACACTATGAATGTCAAGATGAACACCAAGAATACTTTGAAGATCATGATGAACATCAAGAACATATTTTTGAAAAATTTTTGATGCAAAGAAAACATGCAAGACACCAAACTTAGAAATCTTTAATGCATGGACTCTAACAAACGAAAAATGCATATGAAAAACAACAAACAACACAAAACAAGAAATCATCAAGATCAAACAAGAATACTTGTCAAGAACAACTTGAAGATCATGAAGAACACTATGAATGCATGAGATTTTCGAAAAAATAATGCATAAATTTTAAAAACATGCAATTGACACCAAACTTAAAAATTGACTCAAGACTCAAACAAGAACACAAAATATTTTTGGTTTTTATGATTTTATGATTTTTTTGTATTTTTATTAATAAATTTTTTTTTTAAAATATTTTTTTGGAAAGAAAACGAAAAAGAAAAGAAAAATTTTGAAAAAGGTTTTTTTGAAAAGTTTTTTTTTTGAAAAGAAAATTACCTAATCTGAGCAACAAGATGAACTGTTAGTTGTCCATACTCGAACAATCCCCGGCAACGGTGCCAAAAACTTGGTGCTGTTGCCGGATCAAAAAAATTGGCGTTGTGGTTGCACGTAATTGTAATTCGAACACTCCCCGGCAACGGCGCCAAAAACTTGGTGGACGAAATTGTGATTCATATGTTATTGCATTTTGTAAAATTCATTACTTTTTCTTTCCCTGGCAATGGCGCCAAAAACATGATGCCAATACCATGGTTTACAACTATGTGTGGTCACAACTCCGTTCAACTTGTCCAGCAAGTGTACTGGGTTATCCAAGTAATACCTTACGTGAGTAAGGGTCGATCCCACAGAGATTGTTGGTATGAAGTAAGCTATAGTCACCTTGTAAATCTCAGTCAGGCGGATAATAATTGATTATGGATAAGTTCAAAAATTAATAAAAAACAGAAAATAAAATAGGATAGAAATACTTATGTAGATCAATAGTGGGAATTTCAGATAGGCGTATGGAGATGCTGTGCTCCTCTTGAATCTCTACTTTCATATTACATTCATCCAATCCTTCTTACTCCTTTCCATGGCAAGCTGTATGTAGGGCATCACCATTGTCAATGGCTACATCCCATCCTCTCAGTGAAAATGGTCCTATGCTCTGTCACAGCACGGCTAATCATCTGTCGGTTCTCAATCAGGTTGGAATAGAATCCCTTGATTCTTTTGCGTCTATCACTAACGCCCAACCTTCAGGAGTTTGAAGCTCGTCACAGTCATTCAATACTGGAATCCTACTCGGAATACCACAGACAAGGTTAGACTTTCCGGATTCCCGGAATCCTACTTGGAATACCACAGACAAGGTTAGACTTTCCGGATTCCCATGAATGCCGCCATCTATCTAGCTTATACCACGAAGATTCTGTTGGGGAATCTAAGAGATATGCGCCCGGCCTAAGGTAGAACGGAAGTGGTTGTCAGTCACGCGCGTTCATAGGTGAGAATAATGATGAGTGTCACGGATCATCACATTCATCAAGTTGTTGTGCAACGTATAGCTTGGAATAAGAATAAAAGAGAATTGAATAGAAACTAATAGTAATTGTATTAAAACTTGAGGTACAGCAGAGCTCCACACCCTTAATCTATGGTGCATAGAAACTCCACCGTTGAAAATACATAAGTGAAAGGTTCAGGCATGGCCGAATGGCTAGCCCCCATGGTCTAAGGACTAGGCATCCAGAGATGTTCCAAGATATGGTCAAAGACCAGATAAGACTAATAATACACTAGTAAAAAGTCTTATTTATACTAAACTAGCTACTAGGGTTTACATGAGTAAGTAATTAATGCATAAATCCACTTCTGGGGCCCACTTGGTATGTGTTTGGGCTGAGCTTGATCTATCCACGAGCTGAGGCTTCTTTTGGAGTTGAACGCCGAGTTATAGCGTGTTTCTGGCGTTCAACTCCTGGTTGTGACGTGTTTCTGGCGTTTAACTCCAGACAGCAGCATGTACTTGGAGTTGAGCACCACTTTACGTCATCAATTTTCGAATAAAGTATAAACTATTATATATTGATGGAAAGCGCTGGATGTCTAGTTTCCAACGCCGTTGAGAGCGCGCCATTTGGAGTTCTGTAGCTCCAGAAAATCCATTTTGAGTGCTGGGAGGTCAGAATCCAACAGCATCATAGTCCTTTTGTCAGCCTTTTTCAGAGTTTTGCTCAAGTCCCTCAATTTCAGCCAGAAATTACCTAAAATCACGTAAAAACACACAAACTCATAGTAAAGTCCAGAAATGTGAATTTATCATAAAAACTAATGAATACAACCCTAAAA
Organism: Arachis hypogaea; assembly: GCF_003086295.3. Lineage (NCBI taxonomy): Eukaryota > Viridiplantae > Streptophyta > Magnoliopsida > Fabales > Fabaceae > Arachis > Arachis hypogaea. The sequence continues at coordinate 85,720,879 of NC_092038.1, read as the reverse complement.
GTAGCTTGAACTTACTAAAAACTACCTAAAAATAATGCCAAAAAGCGTATAAATTATCCGCTCATCACACTACTAGGCACAATAAAAAAGAAAATACCATCTGAATTGCTCTTCTAACATTGCTTTTACTTCTACCGGTATGTGAAACTATAAGCTTCTCACGATTTCTGACATTTTGTAAACATTGTTTCTATGATTTTCAAGAATAAGAAACTAGTAAATAAATGTTACCAGATATCCATAGTGTAAGAACTGGGGTTTTTTATGACAAACCATTTTAATAAAATAATTTTTGTGTCTAGAGTAGATTCAAAATTTAAAAGTTTTAATTTGAAAATTTAAAGGTGAAATTTGATTTTAGTGAATTTTTCTGAGTTGGAAAATGTATCCTTTTCGAAAAGTTTTTGTAAAAATGCGTACTGGCGCTTAAGCTAGCAGTACCGGCTCTAGTCTGTCCAATACTGCATATTTTGAAAAATTGATTTCTGCGCATTTTTGTGTTTGGTTTTTGAGCAAGTTTTGTGGTTTTGGTTGTTGAGGTGATCTCTAGTAGCGGATAATTGTTGAAAATTGCCCCAATCCTCTTTGGACAAGGTAAGTTGCTCATAAACCCTTGTAGTATTGTATGTTGTGGTTTCTAGGTTTTGATTTTGGTGATATATGTGATGTTAATTTGAGTTTTGGTGCTTGTTGGAGTTGGCTTGGCCTGTTGGAAGCTTGTTTGGACTCAAAGTAGTGGTTGGACATATTAGAAATCGGTCAAGGTATGGTTTCGGTTTTCTTTATGTAATATGTAATATTTCTGGACACTTAGACTAGTTGACTGATGAGCGGATAATTTATACGCTTTTTGGCATTGTTTTTAGGTAGTTTTTAGTAAGTTTGAGCTACTTTTAGGGATGTTTTCATTAGTTTTTATGTTAAATTCACATTTCTGGACTTTACTATGAGTTTGTGTGTTTTTCTGTGATTTCAGGTAAATTCTGGCTGAAATTGAGGGACTTGAGCAAAACTCTGAAAGGGGCTGACAAAAGGACTGCTGATGTTGTTGGAATCTGACCTCCCTGCACTCAAAATGGATTTTCTGGAGCTACAGAACTCCAAATGGCGCGCTCTCAACGGCGTTGGAAAGTAGACATCCAGAGCTTTCCAGCAATATATAATAGTCCATACTTTATTCAGAAATTGATGACGTAACTTGGCGTTGAACGCCAAGTACATGCTGCTGTCTGGAGTTAAACGCCAGAAACACGTCATGATCCGGAGTTGAACGCCCAAAACACGTCATAACTTGGAGTTCAACTCCAATAAAAGCCTCAGCTCGTGGATAGATCAAGCTCAGCCCAAACATACACCAAGTGGGCCCCGGAAGTGGATTTATGCATCAATTACTTACTCATGTAAACCCTAGGAGCTAGTTTATTATAAATAGAACTTTTTACTATCATATTATCATCCTGGATTGTATTTTGAATCCTGTGATCATGTTTTGGGGGCTGGCCATTCGGCCATGCCTGAACCTTTCACTTATGTATTTTCAACGGTGGAGTTTCTGCACACCATAGATTAAGGGTGTGGAGCTCTGCTGTACTTCAAGTTTCAATACAATTACTATTACTTTCTATTCAATTCTCTTTTATTCTTATTCCAAGATATACGTTGCACTTCAACTTGATGAATGTGATGATCCGTGACACTCATCATCATTCTCACCCATGAATGCGCGTGACTAACAACCACTTCCGTTCTACCTTAGGCCGGGCGCATATCTCTTAGATTCCCCAACAGAATCTTCGTGGTATAAGCTAGATAGATGGCGGCATTCATGAGGATCCGGAAAGTCTAAACCTTGTCTCTGGTATTCCGAGTAGGATTCTGGGATTGAATGACTGTGATGAGCTTCAAACTCCTGAAGGCTGGGCGTGATGACAAGCGCAAAAGAATCAAGGGATTCTATTCCAACCTGATTGAGAACCGACAGATGATTAGCCGTGCTGTGACAGAGCATAGGAACGTTTTCACTGAGAGGATGGGATGTAGCCATTGACAACGGTGATGCCCTACATACAGCTTGCCATGGAAAGGAGTAAGAAGGATTGGATGAATGTAATAAGAAAGTAGAGATTCAAGAGGAGCACAGCACCTCTAAACGCCTATCTGAAATTTCCACTATTGATTTACATAAGTATTTCTATCCCCTTTTATTTTCTTTTTATTATTAATTTTCGAAACCCAAAACTATTTAATCTGCCTAACTGAGATTTACAAGGTGACCATAGCTTGCTTCATACCAACAATCTCTGTGGGATCGACCCTTACTCGCGTAAGGTTTATTACTTGGACGACCCAGTACACTTGCTGGTTAGATGTGCGAGGTTGTGAAGAATGTATGTAAGCCATGGTATTGTGCACCAAGTTTTTTGGAGCCATTACCGGGGATTATTCGAGTTGTGTGAAAGTATAAGTCACAATTTCGTCCACCATTGACCCTAAGATAGGATTGAATGTTGTTGGCATATGAATAGTTATATGTGAATGGACGTTAATTGTTAGTTATATTGGATTATTCTGGTTGATGATGATTGTTGGAATTATTGGTGTTGATGAGTATTTATGGTAATTAATTATGTTGATGAATAATGAGGATATGAGAATTTAATGTAATAAGTTAATATAAAATATTTGTGGTGGTTTGGAATAAAGGATGTTATGATTGATGTTAATGATGATGATGAGGGTTGAATGAGTTGTCTGTGGAAAGGTATGATTTTGATGATAATATGATGAATGTTGGTATAATTATGATTGATAATGCTTATGAGTATTGATGATGATGAATTGATGATAATGTGTCTATTTAGAGGGAAGTTTGGAAAATGTAATATTGATGATTGATGGAAATGGTGAGTGGTAATATTGAAGTTAATGAGGTCCATGAAAATTGAGAAATGTGAATTAGGTTGGATTTAGAATTGTTGAATACTTTAGAGGTTGTGTGAGTGAGAAAATAGTTAAAGAAGTGAATTTTGGGTATTTTTGGTATGGTAGAAATGTGATTGAATTGGTTTAAATTGGGAGTTTTGGTAAAAACTGGTTTTTAGTAAACCTTGATGAGTCATAACTTGTGTCTCAATTTTCAAAATTGGTTGAAATTTGTTTGGAATTAAAGATTATTGAAAACTCTACAAATTGATGTAAAGTTTTTAAAATTTGGATTTTCGTTGTGCAAGTTATGATCATTCAAAGTTTGGTGTCAAAATTTGAAATTCTACAAAGTTACAGAATTTTGTGATTTCTGGTATGTCCGCACGCACACCCCTGTGATTTTTCTAACCTATGCGCACGCACAGCCTTGTGCGTACGCTCACACAGGGAAAGGCTGTCTGTTTAGAGCACAAGCATAACATGTGCGCGCACAAAACCAATGAAGTATTGCAACCTGTGCGTATGCACAGCCTTGTGCGCACACACACCTTGGAAGGTGCACTCTATTGAGGGCGTTCGCACGCCTTGTACGGATGAACAGAGTTAAAATTTTTACTACCTGTGCGTACGCATACCTCTATACGTACGCACACATTTGAAAACTTCCTAGGCGTGCACACGCACACCCCTGTGCATACGCACATGCCCTGTTTTTTAACTAAACTCTTGCTTTTAACTATTTCAACTTCCCTACAAGCTTGTAAACTTCTGTGACACCTATTTAAGACTTTTGGCTTATTTTTGGGTACCAGAACATGGATAAGGTCCTAGGAGATTTAATTTGGGTTTTACTTTGAAAAGTTAGCAAACAGTTTTAGGTTTTTAGTGGATTGAAGATGAGTTTGGTTGAGAGAGAAGGAGGAGTAGTGAACATTGAGGATGAGTTTGGTTGAGAGAGAAGGAGGAGTAGTGAACTTGGAGATTGTTGACAACAAATTAAGAAACTGATGAACTTGAGAAATATAAATGTTTAAGGATGTTAATGGAAATGATGATGGTTGATAAACCACTATTTTATGGTTTATCTTGTGCTCAATTGAGTGGCTTTTATCTACTTTTTACCCACTTATTCATACTATTTGCATGGTTTTATATTTCCTTCCTGATTATGTGCTTTGATTGAAAACATGCTTCTTTGGACTTATATTTGCTTATTATTAATCCTCTCTTATCACCATTAGATGCCTTGATATGTGTGTTAAGTGATTTCAGAGATTACAGGGCAAAAATGGCTTGGAGGATGGAAAGGAAGCATGCAAAAGTGGAAGGAATGCAAGAAGTTGGAAAAACTGCTAAGCTGTCCAGCCTGACCTCTTCGCACTCAAACGGCTATAACTTTAGCTACAGAGGTCCAAATGACGCGGTTTCAGTTGCGTTGGAAAGCTAACGTCCGGGGCTTCGATTTGATATATAATTTGCCATAGTTGCCTCGACGCCAGGCGACGCGAACGCGTGGGTCACGCGGACGCGTGACCTAGCCAACACCCAATCCGCGCGGTCGCGTCACTTTTCCGCGACCTGTACGGACCAGAAAGCGCTGGAAGTGATTTCTGGGCTATTTCTGACCCAGTTTTCGGCCCAGAGAACACAGATTAGAGGCTATAAAGTGGGGGAAATGCATCCATTCATAAGGAGGCCTCTCATAATTTACTTTTCATGTTTTAAACGTAGTTTTTAGAGAGAGAGGTTCTCTCCTCTCTCTTAGGATTTAGGTAGGTTTTTAGAAATTAGGATTTAGGACTTCTCTTAGCTTGTAAGAGTGACTCTCGATCCAGGTTTTATATTTCCTTATTTTTAAAGCTTTCCTTTCACTTTATTTATTTATTCCAGCTTTGAATTAATTATTTACTTTTATGATTCAAGTTATGAATTATTCCATGTTACAGATTATTATTAATGACATTTGAAGTATTTCAGTTTATGATTGTCCCTTTTAATTATCGTTGTTTCCGATTTGAAGATATTCTTATGGTCGTTTCTTATGGTCGTTTCTTTTTTTTTTTAGTTTATTTCATCATTATTTGTTTTTATTTTTATTTCCTTTTCATTTTACTTTAGTAAACCTGGAATCATACATAGCACTCATATTAATCACTACATTCTGCATTGTTCATGCATTAAAAAAAAAAATTTTCGCTACGCGATGCGATCGCATCAATGACGCGTCCGCGTCCCTTGGAGAGAAAGGAAAAATAAAAATGAACAGAGAGTCACGCTGGAGCGTGGCTGCAGGCGTGCTAATGGCACATATCGACCCACGCGACCGCGTCGCTGACGCCTCCACGTCGAATGAGAAGTATGGCCTCCCACGCGGCCGCGTGCCTTGCATTTTCGACGTAAAAGGGTGCACAATGCCATATTGTGCGAGAGTAGTGCTGGATTGGTGCTGGAAGCACAATCCTTGTCACGCGACCGCGTTGCCGACACGGCCGCGTCAATTATTTTCTGACGCACACTCACGCGATCGCGTGACCCACGCGATCGCGTCACCCAATTTTGGCAATTAAATTGAATCGAACAGAGAGTTGTGCTGGAGCGAGGCTGCACTCGCACCAGCAGCGCAACACGGGTCACGCGACCGCGTGACTGATGCGATCATGTCGTCTTACCTGACGCGTACCCACGCGAACGCGTGCCTTCCGCGGCCGCGTCGCATGCGCCGCACAGCTCACCCTAAAATTGCCACTTATCTTATCTTTCTCTCCTCCAAATCCTAATTTTTCTTTTCCTTTCTTATTTACTTCATCTTCCCTTCTTTCTCTTCTCATTCTTCTTATTTTTCTTTTTATTTTATTTTAATTTATTTGCATATCTCATTCATTGCATTTTAAATTTGTGCATATTTTTATTTCCTTTTCTGAATTTTTCCATTGGTGTTAAATATCCCTTCTTATTCAACTGCTACATCTTTTCTTGAATTTATTTTGGTAACTTGTTTTACACTGTTGGGCAATACTATTTAAGTCAATGTTAATCTTTTATGTTATTTGTATTAATTTTGCATTGACATGAATTTATATTGTCATACAATCTCCTCCCCTATGTTACAAATTTTATACCACTTGTATGCCATGGCTTCTATCATTTTCTCACGTACATGTTGAAGCTTCCATGTAAATGAGACCATTATCATTTGGCATTACTCAACCCATATTTCATTTATTTTCTATCTTTATTACTAGGTTACTTTTTCTTCCTTTTTTCTTTCAGGATGGCCATCCGAAAGGGAATCGGAAGACGTTTACATGGGGAGACAGACAAGTCCATCTGCAAAATCTTGAAGAAAGGCATCAGTTGGAACAACCCGTCCACCTGCACATCTCAGCATGCACCGAGGACGGTGCAATCTTTAAGTGTGGGGTGGTCGATACCGATCTCCATGGGTTAGTTACTTCTTGACTCAACACCAATATTTTATTTTATTTGTTTGTTCATTATTGCATTTGCATGTTTAATTATATATTTGTTTGATTTTATGCATTTAGCTACTACTTGGTTAAAATAATAAATTTCTTTTAAGACCCTATTTTTGAAAAAAATTTCACTAATTTAAATTGAAAATTTTTATTAAAAATTTGTTTGAAGTTGTAATTGGAACATAGTTTTTGAGCCAAAGAACACACAACCTGTGAGATTTGAGCTTAATTACATGGTTACATTATTTAACCATAAATTCTTATTCTTGTGTGTTCACTTCTCTATGATTGTAATCTTTATTTTGTTCCATTCTATATGTCCAATATTTAATATATTTGCATGCTTGCATATGATTGAGGCCATTGTTTGATTCTAGCTCACTTATCCCAAAATTAACCTACCTTTTACATCATCCTTGTTAGCCCCCTTGAGCTTTTAAATCCCCTCTTGTTTTATAACCATATTACTAGCCTTAAGCAGAAAAACAAAATAAAAATCCCAAGTTGAATCCTTGGTTAGCTTAAGATAGATATTGTGTATAATTTAAGTGTGGGGAATTTTATGGGAACATGGGATGATATGAAAAAAAGTAGGGAATTAAATTGAATAAGTTATTTGAAAATTTGGGAAGCATGCTCATGTGAAATCAAAATAATTAAATTACCATGTGTATTGAAAAAAAATATTAAGTAATTAAATAAGGGGATACAAAAAAAAAGAAGAAAAATAATATTACCTCAAAATGCAAAATAAAAAGAATCAATGCACATGGGACAAAATTCAACAAAATAAGTTTGATACATGAGCCTGTAATACAAAAGTGGGAAAAATTATGGGTAGCTAAGTATGATTTTAAAGTTATATAGAGTGTATGTATGCTAGGTGAGATCTTAGACTAATCAAGGATTCACTTTATAAAGCTCACTTAGCCATATATATACCCTTACCCTTACCTTAGCCCCATTACAACCTTGAAAAGACCTCATGATGTTTGCATTGATACATTAAATATTGTTGATTTGTTAGATGAAGAACAAAGTGTTAGAAAGCATGACTAGGTAAGAGTAGAGTGACTGACCCTAGACACTTGAGAGATTAGAAGTGCATATACATTTCCTGTGAGGGTTCAATGCTTAATTCTATGTTCCCTGCTTTCATGAGCTATCTTCTTACAAGCTTACTTATCTTTTATTGTGTAATTTGAATTATGGAATTTGGTTTATATTTATTCTTGGAGAATTTATTTACTTTTAAACCAAGTAGGTAGAAACATTTTGCATGTAGCTGCATTCATATACATAGGTTGCATTTCATAACATTTCACCTTTCCTCTTCATCTTTATAGCTTCTTTTGAGCTTAGCATGAGGACATGCTAATGTTTAAGTGTGGGGAGGTTGATAAACCACTATTTTATGGTTTATCTTGTGCCCAATTGAGTGGTTTTTATCTACTCTTTACCCACTTATTCATACTATTTGTATGGTTTTATATTTCCTTCCTGATTATGTGCTTTGATTGAAAATATGCTTCTTTGGACTTATATTTGCTTATTATTAATCCTCTCTTATCACCATTAGATGCCTTGATATGTGTGTTAAGTGATTTCAGAGATTACAGGGCAAGAATGGCTTGGAGGATGGAAAGGAAGCATGCAAAAGTGGAAGGAATGCAAGAAATTGGAAAAACTGCTAAGCTGTCCAGCCTGACCTCTTCTCACTCAAACGGCTATAACTTTAGCTACAGAGGTCCAAATGACGCGGTTTCAGTTGCGTTGGAAAGCTAACGTCCGGGGCTTCGATTTGATATATAATTTGCCATAGTTGCCTCGACGCCAGGCGACGCGAACGCGTGGGTCACGCGGACGCGTGACCTAGCCAACACCCAATCCGCGCGGTCGCGTCACTTTTCCGCGACCTGTACGGACCAGAAAGCGCTGGAAGTGATTTCTGGGCTATTTCTGACCCAGTTTTCGGCCCAGAGAACATAGATTAGAGGCTATAAAGTGGGGGAAATGCATCCATTCATAAGGAGGCCTCTCATAATTTACTTTTCATGTTTTAAACGTAGTTTTTAGAGAGAGAAGTTCTCTCCTCTCTCTTAGGATTTAGGTAGGGTTTTTAGAAATTAGGATTTAGGACTTCTCTTAGCTTGTAAGAGTGACTCTCGATCCAGGTTTTATATTTCCTTGTTTTTAAAGCTTTTCTTTCACTTTATTTATTTATTCCAGCTTTGAATTGATTATTTACTTTTATGATTCAAGTTATGAATTATTCCATGTTACATATTATTATTAATGACATTTGAAGTATTTTAGTTTATGATTGTCCCTTTTAATTATCGTTGTTTCCGATTTGAAGATATTCTTATTATTTCAGCAAATTTACTTTTTTTCCCTTTTGGTCCTGGTTAAGAATTCAGTAACTCAACAGTTATTAAACTCAACATAATTGATAATCGTTATCTTGCTAATTGAGTTGAACTTAAGTAATCCCAACCTTTTCTTAGGAAATAATTAGGATTTGAAGGTCAATTTAATTAGTCCCTTGACTTTCCTTTGCCCTGGTAAAGGTTGACCAAGTGGAATATAGATTTAACCTTCATTGTTGTTGAGAGAGATAACTAAGTTGGATCTCTAATTTCTCTTACCTTGCCAAAAGTCTGCTTTACAGTATTTATTTATTTTAATTGCCATTCACTTCACTTGCCATTTATATTACTTATTCCTCATCTTCTAAACCCCGATTACAACCCTTATAGCCAATAATAAGAACATACTCCCTTGCAGTTCCTTGAGAAGACGACCCGAGGTTTAAATACTCGGTTAACAATTTTTAAAGGGGTTTGTTACTTGTGACACCCAAAACGTTTGTACGAAGGGATTTTTGTCGGTTTAGAGACTATATCTACAACGCGACTCTTTTTATGACATTCTTTACTGGCAAAAATCCTAACGTCAATGGTTATGATGCGTTGATGACTCAAAGAGGAATGATGATCTTGTTGAATGTGGAAAGTGTGCCAGGCACTATATCCTTGGAATGATAATGATTGCAGGAGAGTGTGCCAGGCACTATATCCTTGGAATGTTGAGAATTGATAATTAAAAGTGGATTGAGATGAGAAATGGTGCTGACTGGTGATGATTTGAGGTGGATGGACTTGATGCATGTGGAAAGTGTGCCAGACACTATATCCTTGGAATGATAGTGTGCCAGGCACTATATCATTGGAATGATTTATGATAAGATAGATGTTGTTGTTTTCCTTCTCTGCTGCAAGAGTGTGCCAGGCATTATATCTTTGGAATGAGCATGAAAGAGTTAGGGTAAAAAGAAAAAGGTATCACATGAAGAAAACAAAAAGAAAAAACCATGGGTACTCACATGAAAGAGATCCAGCTTTTAACTGCACCTCACCTCCTTTAAGAACTTCAAACGCCAAAAACCTTCAAATTTCAACTCAACAAAGCAAGCCATGATTAATTAAATTTGCAGCTCATTAAACTTATTGGAAGAACTTCACTATTTTGAACTAATAGGCATCTGGAAACCTGTATGAGATTCAGTTATTTCTACTTACCATGCAACCACCAAAAACCCAAATAAATAGAACACTGATTCCCATCTAGGACTTTGGATAAGGGGTCGAGCTAAAAGAAGCCTGACAGATAGTACAATGTCAAAATTGAAGGTAGAGAATGAAATAGAACAGAAAACATAAGAACCCTGAGATATGCATACCCCATAACATTTCCAACACTTAAGCCACCAAACACAAATGCCACTGCACGTGAGCGCTCTTCCAATGGTATTGACCTGCACATGGCTTCCATTCAAAAGAGTAAGCCTTAGAATCAAATGCAGATACAAAGCATAAGTTTAACCAAATAAATAGTTGGTTAAGGTAGTAACCATCTATTTCACTTTGAAGTTGGATTTTGACAACTACTCCAAACAATTGTTCTTAATTTTCTGCATCGTTATTTAAGTTTGAATTATTATCTTCAACAAGAGAATTTACAATTATCCGAATACAATGAGGGCACATTTGGTTAGGGCTAAATTGATATGGGCCAAAACAAACAAACACAACGTTGAAAAGTTATAAGATATAAGATATATAGTAACAAAAAGTTCTATGAGGCATTTCCTCAAACACCTTAAATGCACTCCCAAAAGCACAAAGAACTTTCATAAAAAATGTTACCTGTGAGTAACTATATATCGTTTTTCAATTGCAGATCGAAATGAGTAATTTCAATTGCAGATCTTGAGAAGTTTCAATCAGTTGAGTGAGAAATACAATTAATTAGTTACTATTGATCTGCACAAGTTACTATTCTCATTTTTCATGCAATTACAACTTCAGGGAAAGATAAGAGAAGTAATTTCAATCATTTCTCTTCTATTTGTCATAAAATAAAAGATTAAGATCTACGTACCTTGAGAGTTTCCAATTCAGATCCTAGAGTAGAGATTTCAGATTGAATTTGAGATATCCTTGCCTATCATCACAATGGCGGTGACGATGGCAGCAACTTCGATGATAGTAGCGAATGAGAGATTGAAGAGACGGATTCAGAGTAGAGCACCCGATTTGTGGTTTCCATTTACGAACCATTAGATCGGTGAGGGGAGCGACAGATTGAAGAGGTGGGGCAAGAAATTAAGGAGGATGGAGAGGTTGTTTGACCATTATAGAGTACTAAGAGCGAGAGTGAGGAATTGAGAATGAAAAAGCGTGTTTGAATTTTGAGATCTAGTTGAGAATAGGCAACACTTTTTGTATGTTTTTCAAAAAATTAACACTACAAGAATTTGACATATTAGCGATGAATTCTTGTGAGAAATAATTTTTGTCACTAATTCGTGACTAACTTGCGAGAAATTAGTGATGCACTAATGACAAAATTAATGAGCGGTCACAAAATATCCAAACTTGAAAAAAGCGATTGATTAGCGAGAGATTCACAAGAAAGTTTGTTTATTGCAAATTGACTTTTGTAGCTAAAAAAGAGTGGAAAAAATTCCCTCGCTAATTTGTCAAATTAATTAGCAAGTGGCAATGTTCTGGCGAATCAGTCACTTAGGGGTTCAATCGAATAAAAGTAAAGTAACGAGGAATATTATTGTCACTATTTCGTTGCAATTGTTTGATGTACAATTAGCGAGAAATAATTCACACACTAGTTTGTTGCTAAATAAATTTTGTGCGAAAAGGATAATTATTGAGGAACAATGTTACTAGCTAATTCGACACAAATACTTGAAATGCAATTTGCGATGGATAATTTCCTAGCTAATTTGTCACCAAAGTTTTTACTTTTAGTGAGCAACTAGTTTCTCGCTAATTTGTCGCATAATATTGCAAAAATTCAAAATTTGAGTAGCGACAGAATATAGTCGTCACTAACTCGTCGCAACAGATAAATCATTCGGTTAGGGAATTATTCCTTGCTAATTAGTCGCTAAAGTGGAAATACGAAAATTGAGCGCCTAGTACTTAAGTAGCGAGAAATTTGCGACCGTTTAACAACTGACACACTTCGTTCGCTGATTTCATGTCACTTATTAGCGGGCGAAATACATTTGTCGCTAAGTTGTCGCAACTTTAATTTAGCGAGTGACTTGGCAATTGCAATCTTGTCCCAAAGCAAAAGCTATATCCTACCTATTTTTTAGCAAATTACTCACTAATTTCATTAGAAATTCGTTGCAGAGTTTTAACAACTCCGAAGCTAACCGAGAAAATTTTAGAAGTAACTTGTCGCAATTGAGTCACTAATCAAAAGCTTATTTAGTGAGGAATTAGTGACCACTTAACAACTGTTAGACTTTTCTCGCTTATTTCATGTTGCTACTAATTTGGAAGGAAAAATGTTATTCCTTATTTTGTCCTTATTTCATTTTTCTACTAATTGCTAACCTCTATATAAATCTATGGAAAATTCATGGAATTTCCAAGAACGATAATGTAATTTATCACAATTTTGTCTCTAATCTAAAGCTATTTTAAATGAGAGAATAATTAAAGTCCCATAGTCGTGACTAATAATTAGCTAGCTAATTTTTAATCATTAATAATTTTAATCACAAATTTATCGTTTTTTTTAATAGAAAGATTGCTATTAATTTGAATTGAAGTTGAAAATTAATATGTTTTAAAGACAAGTTTAAAAATTCATTTTTATCGTCATCGCTGCTTCTTCGCTCCTTCCTGTGGGTCGTCGCTTCTCCGCTCCTCACCGTTTTGGCGGTCGTCCCTTCTCTTCTACTCTGATTTTTGGTAACTATGTCTCACACTATCCGAGAATCATTCTGTCTTCGCCGTTCTTCTTTTTTCCAACTAATTTTGAATATTCTGAGCTGAGTATGTGTTCTCAGTATGAAATTGGATTATTTATTTAATTTGTTGAATGTTAAACCAAAGCTGTTGGAATTGTTTCAGACAAGATATTTGTGCGCTGTCATAGTAAACTATACTTATAATTCAAAATCTTTCTTTCCCTATTGTAACGCTACCAAAAAAATCCCAAATTGATTTTTACTAATGGTATGCCAGCAATTTGGTGGAATCAATGGAATTTGTTTCTGAAATTCTGTCTGAATCTGCCGCAACAGTGACACTACAGAGAGGCTGGGATTTTCTTGTATATGGTTGTCACTCTTACCCTAAATTGATAACAATTATTTCACAAATGTTATTTCCGCAATTACTTACTCGAGTGGAACATATATCTAGGGGCATAATAATAAGCTAAGGTTCATGTAGCAACACCAAATTATATCATAAGAATTTTTTTAAGTTAAAAACACTGATGTAATTCTGAATTCAATTTAGTATGGATTCTGAATTCAATTTGTTAATTGTTGAATTGATTCTGAATTTAATTTTAGGTAACTCTATCTCACACTCTCCAGGATCATTTTGTCATTGCCGTTCATCTTTTTTCCAACTAATTTTGAAGATTCTTAGCTGAGTCTGTATTCTGAGTTTGAAATTGGATTATTTAATTTGTTGAATGTTGATGTGATTCTGAGTATGGATTCTAAATTCAATCTGCTGAATGTTCAATTGATTCTAAATTTAACGTTAGGTAACTCGGTTTCACTAACTCTGACTCATACTCTTTGAGCTCATTCAATTACTTTTGTTGTTGATATGCTTTTAGATTAGTTTGGATTATGAAATGAGAACATGTTGCTGATTAAATTAATTGATTAGAATTCCAAAAACAAAATATGATTATATACTTTGGCTGTCTTATATTCACGAATTTAGGAATTTGTAATTGAATTGAATTTTGTTGTCCTACGATTATATTTGAAATTTTGTCTTATATTTTGTAATTGAATTGAATTTTCTTATATTTGAATTTTATAATTGAATTAAAATTAGTTTAAAAATATTGAATTTAAATAATTGAAATTGTATATTGAATTTTTAATAATTTTATTGTATATTTAATTAAACCGATTTGACCCCGGTTAGACCATTGAACCATTAAAATATTGAACCAATCATTTGACCGGTTCAATGACCGGTTTGATTCTCGCAACCTTTCTTGAAATTTTGCTTTTCTCTACTAAAAGTTAAAATCTTATTATTGTCATCCCCCCACAGCATCTGCTTATCCTAGTAAATATTTGCACAAAAGGTGCAACAAAGAACAGAAAGCTTTACATATTTTGCATTTTACATCAAAATTTTATTTCAATTAAGGTTCCAATTTTTTTGTTTAAAAGAGATAAAGTAAAGACAAGCGAGAAAAAAAGATAAATATCGAAAGGTGGATATGAATTCATTTATGATATATAAATATATGTGTTTTTTTTTTTCAATTAATGGTTGGAGAAATGAATTGATTTTGTTCATGCACCCTGTCGTATAAAGATGATGTTTGAGACAGTGGGACACTACTATTGCAATAAGAAGTCTAATACACACTGTTGCAACACTTTTCTTCAGTTACTTTCAGCTGTTTGTTGTTCATCAAATTTTGTTGCGTTCATCAACTTGTGAAAGTTGCACAACAACTTGCACTTGTGTCTCTTGTTTGATTTCACATAGATCGCACTTTGAGCTTTTTTTTTTTTAACTTACATTCCACTTTTGTAACCGTGAATATTCAGGCTGAATTGGTTACAAAGGATAGAATTTTGGCATGAAGTGTTATTTTAATTATTTTTGTTATAAATGTTATTTTTGGGTTTTGGAATTTTTTTTCACCTAAATAAAATACTGGTATAGTTGCTTTTTACAAGGTTTATGGTTTTTAATTATGAAACAAAATTAAAAGAATAAAATTGTCATTCTCACTATATCAACCTCTTTGGTACCTATTATTATTATTATTTTTATATAAAGAACGAGCACATAATTGATATTAATTATTTGATTGTTATTCATTATTTAAAAAATTAAATTAAATTTTTCTAACAACACAATTAAACAAAAGCAGTGTATATTTGTTTTCATTCCTATCACATATCTCTATTCTTAATTTAACTTTATTTTTCTTGAAACAGAAAGTTCATCACACTAAAGTGGAGTAACGAAGCCACAAAAAAAAAAAAAAACAAAGACAACACAATAAAATATCAATCCAATGTCATCTCCAACATTGCCATCAATAATAAAAAAGATCAAAACCACTCCATTTCTTGTAACTCAAAAATGTCTTTCTTTAAATACTCTCAACACCTATCTCTTTATTGTTGAAAATTCTGTCATTGCGTTCCAAAAGAACCTATTCAACTACATCTTCTGCTTATCTTTTCTACTAGATATTCCCATCCAACTCTCAAACAATTTTTTGATGGTGCCCGAAAAAGCACAATCTCTATGAAAACACCTCAACCAAGCACACCACACTTGCCAAGTAAACTCACAACACAAGAATAAATGATGAACGAATTCCACTAACTGCATATTCTGCACCCAGATCTTAAACTCTTCCGCAGATGCAGGAATATTACATGCCCCTTTATGATCTTCCACTTGCATTATTTCATTAAAATCTCCTATGAAGCAAAAGGGAATCTGACACAACCCCATAATACAACTCAACTCGTCCCACACCACCAGCTTCTCATCCCGTATATACGCTGCATACACCAAACAAAAAGCACACTTAAAATTACTTTTTGCCAACACTCCTTCAATGCACAACCATATCTCTCCTTTATAAGAATTATTAGATATAAATAACTCTTCACCCCAAATTAACCGCAAACCCTCTAAAGCACCTATAGATTCCGCATATTCCCAACGCACTGTACCATTCTCCCAAATTTGTACAACATCAATTCAGACAATACCTCCCTTTTAGTTTCAAGTAACCCTAAAATGCTGAAATTATAATTTTTCTACAATTTTTTCACCATACTGAATTTACAATCTTCCCGCAACCCCCTAATATTCCAACAGCTAAAAATCATTTAATAAAACTTTTAGGCCGACTCCTCCTTGCTTTCTTCCTTTGTTTCACCATCCTTCTCTTCAGCGCAAATTCTTCATTTTTGAGCTTGTAAGATTGCCATAATATCCTCTTCTTCATTGTATAGAACAGCACCCGACTCCACTGCCAACTCCCATGTTTGCTTATTTTCCTCTATCTGTTCTTCCTTAGTTAATCTGATAGCATCTGCCATGCTCCGACACTCTGCCTCTATTTCTGACCCAGCATTCGCCATAGCATTACTATCTCTGTTGGGTACATCATTGGCCTCACCCTCTATCGTCGTGCTTGAACCCAACATGCTTTCTTCTCCCCTCACCCCTACTAGGTCCTCCGAATCGTTCCAACAAATGTAACGGACATCTCCAGCATCTTTTGGCACCTTCAGATTAAGCACCGTGTCTACCGCACCTCGCACCTCCTCCATCAACTACTATGACACTGAGGCTCCTTTGGATAATCCATTGATGTTCGCGGTCTCCTGCCTCTCCGGTGCATCCCAACGTCCTCGAGGCACCGCCATACTCGGCCACTGCTCATGCCACACACACCTCATCTTGGCGCCGTGGTAGTCGCTGCAGCCATCTGGGCGATGATGCAAGCAACATGAAGACGCCCTTGGGCTATGCATGTGTAAGAACCGAGCTTAATTACCCATTTAATTAAGAAATTAATATTTTCTCAATTAGATTCCAAAAAGTAGAGTGAGAATTTGAGGATTTAAATATGATTTTTGGACTCAGTGGGTTTTTCTGAGTAAGAAAATGTATTTTCTGTGAAAAACCATGAAAAACTGCAAATCGGCAGTTGAATCGGTTGAACCCATTCAAGTTTGCCTGGTGCTGCGCGAGAAAAAGTGAAAACAGTAAAAAACCTTAGAAAAATATTAGAAGTAAAAAATCAGGCGTTAATTTTAAAGGTTTGGCCCGAAGTTGGGCCAAGCGGGCTAAAAATGCTAACAGGTTGGACCTAGCCCAAGTTGGGCCCAAGCCCAACACATATAAACACTTAAGTGAACCCTTACTCTCTCATAAACACAACACACATCAGAAATTGAGAGAAGAAGGAGAAGAGATAGAGCACTATTCACTTAGAGCTTCCCAAGCTCATATCTTGAGCTAGAGAGCTCCGATTGCCGCACCGTTTGCGGCTACGCAATCCTTGTGGAGAGCTCTACAAGATCCATATAAGAAACTAGTAAGGAAAGCTCAAATCCCTATCAGTTATTCTCTTCAAAATTTTGTGTTTTAAGGTTTTAAATAAGTGAGATTTTGTAATTTTTTGGTGTTTAGGTTCACTCTAATCCTTACTTAGCATTGGGTCTTGGCTTCCAAAGCTATTGGGAAAGGTAAGTGCTCTTGAACCTTTGTGAGATTATGTTTATATTGAGCCCTAGGTTGATTAGTGATGATTTATGTGTATTATAGCTTGATTATTGTGAGTTGGATGTCTTTGGAACTTGTTGGTGCTTGATTGAAGTGGATTTGGAGGCTTGTTTATGGTTGAGAGTTTTCTTGTGCTCAATTTTGAGTTTTGGACAAATTTGGAATCAGCCAAGGTATGGTTTCGGTTTTCTCTATGTAGTATATAATATTCATAGACACTTAGACTAGTGACCCATAGGATAGGTTTGGATTTTTGTGGTTGTTGATGATGGTTGGTTGGTGTTGTATGTTGAAATGACATTGTTATGTTGAGATTAAATGATTTTGAGATATGATGTATGATGATTTATGATAAGTTGCTGCATTGAGTAGTTAGAATGATTGATGATGATATGATGATGACGATTTGAGTGTGTGAATCGAAAAGTTAGTGGTGATGATATATCTTTGATGGTTGAGATGGAAAATGATGAAGCGTGGTGAAAAATTGGATGTGAATAGTAAATTGTGACCCAAGAGGGTAGTTTGTGTTGTAAATGGGAATTTGGTCTTGTTTTAGTTGGTTGTGGTATGAGAATTTGGAAATTTTGGTAAATTGTGACTTTTGGTAAAAGTTAGTTTTTAATGAACTTTATCTGATCATAACTTTTGCCTCCATTTTCAAAATTTGTTGAAATTAGTTTATAATTAAAGATTATTGAAAACTCTTCAAATCGATATAAAGTTTGTAAGAATTGGAGTTTTGTAGATGAAGTTATGATCATTCAAAGATTGGTGTAAAAAATCTGAAATTCTACAAAGTTGTAGAATTTTGTGATTTCTGGTATGTGCGCACGCATAGCCTTGTGCGCATGCACAACCCTACGAAAATTTTATCTTGTGTGCACGGACACGCAGGTAAAGGCTCTCTGTTTGCAGTGCTAGCATAGCTTGTGCGCGCACCTACCAATGGAAAATTACAACCTGTGCGCACACACAACCCTATGTGCATGCACACGTTTGGAAGGCCAGTCTGTTGGGGGCGCTAGCACAGGTTGTGCGAGCGAACAGACATTATAAATTTTGGTACCTGTGCATACACACACCCCTATGCATACACACACTTTTAAAAACTTCTACTGGGCGTGCGTGCGCACACCCTTGTACGTACGCACACACCCTGCTTCTCAAATTTTAACTTTATTTTCTACTACTCCACCTTCCCAACAAGGTTGTTAGCTTCTATAACACCATTTTAGGACTCTTGGGCCTAGTTTTGGACCTTTAAAACATGGGAAAGAGCTTAATGGTTTTAGATGATGTTATGTGGAAAACTTAGAAAACGGAGGCCTAGGTTTCTGGTGCACTGAGGATGGCTCGATGGTATGTGGTGAATGGTTGATGGATGAGATGAGAATTGAGGAACTATTGAGTTCGGAATGGAAATGTGATTTGACAGTGGTTGAGATGAGTCGAGGACTCGAATGTGTGATGATGAATCACTGATGTATTAAAAATGTTTTCTCAAAAACCACTGAACTACTATTTTGTATGGAGATTATGAGACGCTATGCGCCGGGCAGGGACGGCAGTTGGATCCCGCCTATCGAGGTAGCGGCGGCGGCATAAGGGCGATGGTTTGTCCTGCTTACATTGAGATGTAAGGTTCGTGGCAAGAGTATCCTGCTCGCATCCCTTCGGATCAATAGAGTGTGCAGGCGCAAAACCCTGGACAGTGATCCGAGCACTATATCTCGAGGGGTTCCTATATGATGATTCCGAAGGGTGACATCTCCATGGAGATGTGTCGGGTTGGCAGTTGAACCGACAATGTGATATCACAGCCAATAAGACAGGCATTCATCATGTGCATTTTCTATATGTTTGTTTGCTTTGCCGACTTGCAATAGTATGCCTAATTGAATAACATGCCTATTTGCTTACTTGATCTACTTGCCTTATATGCTTTTACTTGTGATTTACTTGCATTGTAATTATTTGTGATTTCTACTGGGATTGAGGAGGTTCGGAAGGCGGTGGCTATGGGATCGCATGGAGGATCGGTTGGTGAAGGCTGTGGGACAACTGTATTTGGTTAAAATAGAAATCCCCTAAGATAGAATACCCTGTTTATTTATGTTAAGATTTATATATGTATGCTCTATTGTTTTAGTATGCCTTAAGATAAGATCTTGTGATGGATATGAAGTCTAGGATTTTCTTTGGCATCCCGCGGTCTTATATCCTACATCACTGGGCACTGTTACCATATTTGAGAACCTCCGATTCTCATACCATATTTTTGTTGCCTTTTTCAGATGCAGGTCGCAACCCACCTCGGTGAGTTGTCTGGTTGGTGACAGAAGCGGAGGACCCAGATACTTCTTTTTGGTTCTTTTTTATTTATTTCATACATGACTCTCACTTTGATATTTTGCTTTGCCTAAAGGCTTGTATTTGAGAGAACAAAACTTGTATAAGCTGTTTTAACTGTCTGGTTTCATGTATGGTCTGTATATGGCTAGCCGGCTTAAAGTCCGCGAGCCGTGGCTAGATTCTTATGATATTATAGTATTATACTTTGATATATCTTGTATGTATCTTGTGTTTTAAGTTAGAAGCTTCGTTAGTACGTTTTGTGCTTTTAAATCCGGTTTTTGAGCTATATTCTTCTTCGGGCTTCTAGATAATATTAATTCTTTCTATATATTATATGTATGAGTTTAGAACTATCGTAATCTCTAATTAACCTTTTCTTTACGACGCGAGGTAAAGTTTAGGGTAATTAGGGTGTTACAACATGACTGCCTCAACGGGTTCCATACCCACATGCATCGCTACTATCCGGTCCAAGTTCGCCCTTCCTTCATCCCCCCTGAAGCTTGATGAAGCCCTCTGACCCCTGCCTTGTTACCTCCTGACTCGGTTCATTCTCACCCTCCTCCAAAGTCAACCCTTGAAGAGCCCCATCCTACATAGGCCCAACTTCTCTTCCTTTTAGTGGTGGGTTACTTTTTAAAAGGCCCAAACCACACCCATCAGAACTAAGGTTTTTATTTGTTAGCCTACAGTGTACATCCATTTCATTATTACCACTTCCTTATACCCTTATCATGCTTTCACATACACCCACTTCTAATTCCTGTGAAACTGCTCTCTCCGACCCCATCTCCTCAATAAAATCAAATTCCCCATAATCCCCCTTCCCATTTACCCCGGTGCACCCATATGGAGCAGTTACTGTGATTGAATGATTTTGTTGTAAACATGCCATGTTTGAATCATTGAAAATCACGTCTTGAATTACCATACTATCCTTCACATCAAAACACTCCCTACCTTCTATCGCCATCATGTCAGTTGCTGGATCTTATTGCACCGCCATTGTCTTCTGGCTGCTAACACATGAACCATGGTTTCCAAACCTAGTGAATTTGACATGACTTGTCAATGTACTGCCTGGATCCCATACCTCTGGACCCACCTCCTTTATAAAGATATCAAAGCCCTATAACCAACAGTGATGTAAATCCAATCTCTAATGACATTAAAAATGCATGTATCAACTTGAACTCGTTCCGAACTGAATGATACACCTGCCTCCGTCTCTGCATCACATGTAATCACTTTTCCCCATTGTCCACCTTTCTGCTTAAAAGTTTCTGATGACCAGACATGTAGAGGCATACTATAACACTCTAACCAAACTTTTCGAGTCCTACATCATTCTGATTCCTCCCAACTCCATAGATTATGAAAAATTTTCAATAGGCTATTTAACTTGAAAGAAAAAGTCTCATCCGCATCCTTCATGATATCAAAGGTCAATAACGCTTTATACACTCCTAACTCTTTAATTTCACCCACTTGAGGCATATTTTTACAAATTGCGTTTTTTAACGATTGGAACTCTATGGCTATCAACGTTCCCCCAACTAAGTCCCTCATCAACCAGTCCATATTCTCCTTTGTGACTGATACTTCAACCTTCTTCACACACCCATTCCCACGTGGATCAGCCGCTTGTGTATCCTTCCTCATCCCTTCCACTTCTGCAGACATCACAGCAACATTCCCACCACGAGCTTCCATATTCTCCACCGCATGCCACACCCTTTCTGCCGCAGGCCTCCTTTTTTCCTTCACCATCATTTCTCTTCTAAATTTAGCTTCTCCAACAGAGATTAAATGACTGTGTGATCTCATATGATTCATCTCTACAATCGCCTTCATCAGAGCCCCTCCTTTCGTCGTATACCAGACAAAGGCAAAGAGATATATCTTGCCATGTTTACACTTTCGAGAAAGGTAAATAGTGTTGATCCGTCCCATCCAATTCAATAACTGATATAATTTTCTCTTCGAAATATCTTCCGATAAATTGTCAACAAAAACAAAGAAAGATTCATTTTCCAAACAATGATATTCTTTACGATTCCAAACCCTAGGATTCTTCAAACGTAGTTGTGAAATCCTAATCCAACCACACCCAATGTTTTCTCCCCCCCCCTCTCGCCATACTACGTTATATATTTTCTTCTTTTTGCATGCCTCTTCATCAATGTCACAATTATTCGTTATTAGGAAAACGAAGAGACATTTGTCGTTAAACTAGTTTGGAAGTTATGTTCTATTCTTAATTTTATTAATTTGTTTCATAATTATTTACTAATCATAATTCTCAAAATTTGTGTAACAATTGTATATTTCTTAAGCTAACAATAGACATCAAATTTAATTTTAGTTAAATAATTGATTAAGAAATGAGAAATATTAGAAATAAAAAGGAGATAATAGTGAATAATAATCAACTCTATTTTGAATAAAATAGAAATCACGAAGTATGAAAAATTAATTCAGTTGAGAATTTTAAAGTTGAATTTTTCATTTGATAAACTGAAATAATTAGCTTTCTCTTTAATTAACCAAATGCTCTCTTAACTAATCCGAGTAAATATTATCACGTACCATTGTCAATTACATTGATGATATTGGATCGAATAAACAAAAATTACTGACGTGCCCTTGTTGCTAATATCAAATAATTAAATTATCTAATTATTCTAAGGAATATAACTAAATCTCTTAACCAGTAAAATAGTTATCAAACATATCACATAATTACTTTGGGATGGAGAAGGGCGTTGACGGGCTGAGAGTTGCGAAGAGGGAGAACGGATGGAGTTGTTTTGGACATTCTAAGTAAGGGAGATCGAAGAGATAAGGTCACGACTTCAATATGATGGTAATGTCAATTTTATTCAACGAAATGGTGGGCCTTTGGTGATTTGAATTACCGTTGGATAATCTGATGATAATTCCGACCCTAATACTGCTTTGGCGCCAGTGACAGCATCAGTTTCGGATTTATGTATCCGACGATAAGCTTTTAATGATTTCGAATTTCACCAAATGCCGTAATTTCGGATTACTCCAAGTTAAATTTGATAGAAATTTTTTTCGATACGAAATGCATTTTCAGTATTAATGTTTTAAAAAGGTAGCATGGTTAAAAAATCAAATTGTTTGAAATTTTAAAACATAATGAAGTAGTTTGTTAATTTATTTTGTTAGAGACTAATTTGTCTATATATAAAAAAAGGATTAATCTTAGTATACAAACAATTAGCATTTACAAGTGCGGAACTTAATAAAACCCTAAACGCGCTTCAATTCATATGTACAAGTCACGCGTTATATAACAGAATTTAGTTTCAATCAAAATCAATTAACGTCTGAATATCTCTCTTTCAATCTTCAAAAGATTTTCTTACCTTTTTCGAATCTCTTGCCAAGTTTCTTCGTTCTCTTTCTCGCGTTCTCCCATGGTCTTTTGGATCCTTTTTCTTCTGCGTTTATCACTTCTTTGGTCTTCGTCATTCACATGAGTTTTGCGAACTGTAACGCTAGCTTCATTTTATTTCGATTTTCTGGTTTCTGAAATCAAATTTTGAAGTCCTTTTGAAGATAATGGATGATTCAACATCAGAATGTCAGCTCAATCACGGCGAAGTGGATTTTGAATTTGAATCGAGCGAAGTTTCTGAGGTTTGATTTAGTTTCAGTTAATTATGATTGTCTAGCTGAATAATTCGTGAACCTAGACTGTGAAATTAATGCGTGAACATAATCTGTGGATTGAATCTAATGTATTAGTTTTGATTAATTATCTGTAATTTATAGCAGACGCTCGGGTGTAGATCAAAACTTTTTGGGTGTATTTTTAGGGAGGTTTGGGTGTGTTTTAGGAAAGTTTGGGTGTATTTACAGTTTATAGTTTTTTTTATTATTTTTAATTGACTTGTTGCCGTTAATTCGGGTGCATATCAGGAGTCCTTGGGTGTATGTTACTTTGATTGTTATGTTTTTTATGAGGTGCAGAAATTCTATAGTATTTTATTGTTTTTAACATGTTGTATTTTGCAGCCCCTCTCTGTTGTTGATGAGCAACTTGTTCCCAAAGTTGGAATGACTTTTAAAAACCTTGAAGATGCTGCAAAATTTTACAAGGACTATGCCAAGGCTACAGGTTTTTCTATAAGAGTTCGGAGTACAAATAAAAAGGATGTATAGTTATAGAATATGGGTGCAAACCATAGTTTTTCTTGGGTGTATTTCTGAACTTTCTTGTGTTTGACATTTTACATACATATATATATATATATATATATATATTTCAGAATTTGCTGTTTATGTTATAAATTATTATTTGTTTTTTAATTATGGTATAGGATTTAGGGTTTAAGGGTTTAAAGGTTTACGGGTTTAAGGGCCTAGGGCCTTAAGGTTTAGGGTTTAGGGTTTAGGATTTTAGGGGTTTAGGGATAAAGCATTAAGGGATAGAAGTCTGGTATATATTTAACTTTCCTTGGGTGTAAGATGAGATCTTATTGGTGTAAAAATGAATAATTTGGGTGGTTTAGGGTTTAAGGTTTATGATTTAGGGTTTAGGATTTAGGGTTTAGGGTTTTAGGGTTTAGGGTTTTAGGGGTTTAGGAATAAAGCATCATGGGATAGAAGTTTGGTGTATATTTAACTTTTTTTGGGTGTAAAATGAGATCTTATGGGTGTAAAAATCAATGATTTGGGTATAGTAGGTTGGGTGGTTTAGGGTTTAGGTTTTTAGGGTTTAGGGTTTATGTTTTAGGGTTTAGGGTTTATGGTTTAGGGTTTAGGGATTATGGTTTAGGGTTTAGCATTTTAGAATTTTAGGGTTTCGGGTTTAGGGTTTTAGGGTTTAGGGTTTAGGGTTTAGGGGTTTAGGGTTTATGGATTTAGAATTAGGGTTTAGGGTTTAGGGTTTAGGGTTTAGGTTTAGTGTTTAGGGTTTGTGGTTTAGGGTTTAGGTTTTTAGAGTTTAGGATTTAGGGTTTTAGGGATAAATCATTAAGGGGGATAGATGTTTGGGTGTATAATCAACATTCTTTGGGTGTAAAATGCCAGGTTATGGGTGTATATTTGGTTTAATGTTTTCCTTCATATTATAGTACCTGTAAATCAAACATTTGGAATACCAGAGAGAGTTTAATTATGGAAAAAAATTTACTTATAATTTGATCAAATATATTTACAGCATGTGTTCAATTTCTTATAAGAGTATATAACAGTTACATTAATCAGTGACAATATCATTAGAATCTATCTGACAAAATGGACTCAATAACAATGAGGTTGGCCTGGACAGTCTTATTGTATCACTTCTCCTCATTTATATTTCTGAATTTCTCACTCAACAGATGGGTTGCATACTTTAGGTCCTTGGTTTACTATAAACAAAGTAAAATTAGAGTTAGATATATTTCTATTATGAAAAACTGATTTGATCGAAGACATATATTTGTTCTTACATTTTTTTAGCTTGGTTTTTGCCTTCCATTTTTACTGCAATGAAAAATACACCCATAGATATCAGTCAGATACACCCATAGATCAACCACATACACGCAAACCGATTTTATAAGTATTTAGTGAGATTAGTTCAAAATGATGTTCAATTGACTCAAATATCGATAAATATACAAGCTCAAGCAATATTACAATGTCAAGCAATATACACCCAAGGACAAGCAGTATTTGAACATTTGCAACAGTTGACTATATTAAATTATATGAGTTCAGAAATATATACCCAACAAATTACGCCATATACACCCAACACATTACGCCATATACACCCAACAAATTACTCAATATACACACAAAAATCAGTTAGGAGAAGAACTAGAACAAGAAGAACAGTAAAAGCTAGAACAAGATGAATGGTAAAAACTTAGATGAGGCACATACACCCAAACCGATTTCATAAGTATTTAATTAGATTAGTCAAAATTATGTTCAATTCACTAAAACATGGATAAATATACAAGCTCTAGCAATATTACAATGTCAAGCAATATTAGAACAGTTGCAACAGTTAATTATATTACATGATATGGGTTCAGAAATATACACCCAACAAATTATGCCATATACACCCAACAATCAACCATATACACCCAACACAGTATGCCATATACACCTAACAATCAACCATATACACCCAATAAATTAAGCAATATACAGCGAAAAATCAGTTACGAAAAGAACTAGAACAAGAAGAACAGTAAAATCTAGAACCACTTTGAAGAATAGTAAAACCTAGAGGAACTTACAAGAAGAGTAAAACCTAGAACAAGAAGAACAGTAAAAACAGTGATATGAAATTTAGAACAAGAAGATCAGTAAAACCTAGAAGAACATAGAAGAACAGTAAAACCTAGTTCTTCGATTTGGAAATTAGAAACAGAAATGTAGAAAATGTAAAAGATGAGTAAAACAGTAACATACCTTGAATAATATTGTGTTGATGGTTTTTGCTAATATTCGCGACGAGTTCGAATGTCTCTTCAGTTTGGAATGTTGCTCGAAACTTGAGGATTTGTGTTATCTTTGAAAGAGAAGAGGAAGAGTGAGCCATAATGAGCGGTTTTTTCGAAGCGTAAACGTTTAAGTGACGCGCGTGGAATTGACGTTCCATTCAAAGGGAGGGAATTCGCGTGGATTAAACCTGGGTTAGGCCAACTTGTAAGAGTTGTATGCGTTATTTACATGTATGTGTAGTAGGGCCCTAAAAAAATTAGGGACTAATTTATCAATATTTGTTAGAGACTAGCTAATACTGTGTTGAATGCAAAATTGTTAGTGATCAATAAATTGGAGCATTAATTAACTGGAATTTGTCTAGACACCGCAAATTTTCTAAAAAAAAAGTAAAAGAATAAGTGTTCAAAATTTTGAAACCTGTAAGACAAGAAAAGTTAAAATGGAATAAGAGCGGGCTATGTGAAAACTTACAATGTTAAACTGGCTTCCGAAAATTCTCAACTTTGTTTCAAAATTTTAGAAACTGAGATTTAATATTATGTTTATTGGCCAAAAATTGAAATTAAAATTTTAACTTCATGACACAAAATTTCAATTTTTTTAATACTTTTAAAAAATGAAGACATAAAAAAACTAAAATTTTTTAACACGAAAATTAAAAATTTAACAATATTTTATTTAATAATTAAAGATATTTTATTAAATATTCTTATTTTATATCTCTATTTATCTTGAATTAAACGTAATATTAAGATATAATTTAGTTATGGACGCTTTAAATTAAATATAATACAAAAATTTAATTTAATTTTAATTTCTCAGTCTCTGTTTTTCAGTCACAGTTTCTCTTTTAAACACAACTTTAGAAACCAGTAAATATAGTGTGATAATCTTTTAAATACTTATATTTTCTTTTTTTCAATTATATATATATATATATATATATATAAATCAATTTTAAAATTTTTCAAGTTATGTACACTTTAAATTAAATATTATACAGAAATTTAATTTAGTTTTAATTTCTCAATTTCTATTTTTAGTCAAAGTTTTTCTTTCAAACACAATTTTAGAAATCAATAAATTTAATGTGATAATCTTTCAAATACGTATATTTTCTTTTTCTCAATTATATATATATATATCAATTTCAAAATTTTTTAAAATCCTAATAATTATCATATTATTCTTTAAATTATAGACAAATGGCATAATAAACGGCTGAAAGAGCAAAAAGTGTGTAGGTAGGTGTCAAGGACAATTATCTTACAGAGACAAGAACCTAGTTATGGGGAGTTGAATGCACTAAAGTTATGTTATTTCCTTAAACTTCGGTGTAAAGTTGTGGCGTAGATGCATGACATTAAAAAATTCTAGGTCCACATACATGAAGGTTCATCCTAAGTTCTTGGCCTTATAATGCTTTAATCCTTTTAGAAGAGAGGAAGAATATTTATTTTAACAAAAATAGAAAAGAGGCAAATTTTTGTTTTATTTTTTGTTGGAAAAGATTATTATAACGGTATTAAATGATGATCGATCTTGAAAACTCTTCCCAGTTATTCAATTAAAGTGGGGGAAAACAAATAAAGTAAGGATACAAAAATGGAACAGAAGTGAATTCCATTCACGTTGTGCTGGCGCTATCTTTCTTTCCCTTCTGAATGGGATCATGCGTGTTGCACCTATTAATAATGACAATAACATTTAATTTGTATTTATTTGTTTCGAAAGTTACCTGAAACATTGATTTTGGGCCTGAACGAGAGGTCTAGTTCTTTTCGAGGCAGCGTCCAACTTATTCAGTCCCGAGGTGTTGCCGTAGTTGCAAGAGATTCCGATACTTAAGTTAGGAAGGATTTTAGGCAGATTTTTAGTAGATTAGAATGTAAATTATACCTGAGAGGTGTCAGTATACTTATAGTAGAGTCAATAACCACCTTTGTTAAAGTAGTTCCACCTTTATTGATGGATAACCGTTTTCTTTATCTTGGGAGTCTATCGGAGTCTATCTTTTAGGAAAGATAGGAATAATGGGAGAGATTCGCGAGGGCAGTTGCTTGGACAAGTAGAGTTGGCTTCTTTCGTGGTGTTTGACCTCTTTAAGGAGGTCGGGTATGGGTTGAAGGTCCCTCCTTAGATTGGGCCTTTTATCCTCACTAGGTCTATCTTTTATCAATTTGGGCCAGGGTATGAACAGTGTCCCTACTTGAATCCGAACTTTACATTAGGTTGGGCTTGAGCATTTAGTGGCTTCACTTTCTACGTCGGATACACCTACTCTCAAGGGGTTGAGCACTCGACGTATTTATGAAAATTTGAACGTTGCCTTTTTAAATGAGGGGTGATGCGTGCATCTTTCTTATCTTTTGTTAGTGAATTTGCATTTGAATTTGTTGAATTAAATCAAGATTTAGGTGTTTTAAGCCACCATAAATGCTACTTTGAGTTGTTTTGGAATTTGATTAATTTCAGGTAACATTCGAGCGAATTTGGCAGAATTTAAAAAGAAGAAAAGGAGTCATGTTCATGCAGGAGGTGGCGTCAAACTTCATACAACCCAAGTTTGGCGTCAGGACTCACAATCCTCCATATTTGTCTCGGCCATAATGGTGCCAAACTTGATCTAGCTCAAGTTTGGGCGTGGTGATAGACGCAAAAGGATAGTAAATCCTATTCTTACACGATCGAGAATCGACAGATGATTAGCCCTACGTAGCCCGTAGCTGGACCATTTTCACTGAGAGGATGGATGGTAGCCATTAACAATGGTGATCTCCCTACATACAGCTTGCCATAGAAAGGAGTCAGAACGATTGGATGAAGGCAGTAGGAAAGCAGAGATTCAGAAGGAACAACGCATCTCCATACGCTTATTTGAAATTTCCACCAAGGAATCACATAAGTATCCCTACCTTTATTTTATGGTTTACTTATCTTTTAATTATCAAAACTCTATAACCATTTGAATTCGCCTGACTGAGATTTACAAGGTGACCATAGCTTGCTTCAAGCCGACAATCTCCGTGGGATCGACCCTTACTCACGTAAGGTTTATTACTTGGACGACCCAGTGCACTTGCTGGTTAGTTGTACGAAGTTGTGAAGAAGAGTGATATTACAATTGTGCGTACCAAGTTGTTGGCGCCATTGAGATCACAATTTCGTGCTCCAAGTTTTTGGTGCCATTGCCAGAGATTGTTCGAGTTTGGACAACTGACGGTTCATCTTGTTGCTCAGATTAGGTAATTTTCTTCTTATTTTATTTTCAAAAAGTTTTCAAAAATCTTTCAGAAAATTTTTCTTCTTTTTCGTTTTTCTAAAAATAATTTTCGAAAAAAATCCAAAAAATTTATAAAATCAAAATATTAAAAATATTTTGTGTTTCTTGTTTGAGTCTAGTGTCAATTTTTAAGTTTGGTGTCAATTGCATGTTTTAAAAATTTTTGCATTTTTCAAAAATTTCATGCATTGCATTCTTCATGATCTTCAAGTTGTTCTTGACAAGTCTTCTTGTTTGATCTTTAAATTTTATTGTTTTGTGTCTTTTCTTGTTTTTCATATGCATTCTTGAATTCTTAGTGTCTAAGCATGAAAAATTTCTAAGTTTGGTGTCTTACATGTTTTTCTTTTCTTAAAAATTTTTCAAAAATAAGTTCTTGATGTTCAGCATGATTTTCAAAGTGTTCTTAGTGTTCATCTTGACATTCAAAGTGTTCTTGCATGCATCATGTGTTTTGATTCATAATTTTTAGGTTTTGAGTCATTTAGTTATTTTTCTCTTTCCTTATTAAAAATTCAAATATAAAAAATATCTTTTCCTTATTTTACTCATAATTTTCGAAATCTTTGGGTTGAGTTAGTCAAAATAATTTTAAAATAAGTTGTTTCTTGTTAGTCAAGTCAATATTTCAATTTCAAAAATCTTATCTTTTCAAAACTTTTTTCAAAAATAAAATCTTTTTCATTTTTCTTTAATATTTTCGAAAATTTTTAATTTTTTTTTTCAAAATCTTTTTCCTAATTTCATTTCAAATTTTCAAAAAAAATTTACTAACAATTAATGTGATTGATTCAAAAATTTCAAGTTTGTTAGTTTCTTATTAAGAAAGGTTCAATCTTTAAATTCTAGAATCATATCTTTTAATTTCTTGTTAGTCAAGTCATTAACCTTAATTTTCAAAATCAAATCTTTCTAAATTTCTTTTTCAAATCTTTTTCAAAATAAATTTCAATCATATATTTTCAATCATATCTTTTCAAACATATCTTTTTCAAAATCATATCTTTTTCAAAATCAATTTCAAAATCTTTTCTAACTTCTTATCTTTCCAAAATTGATTTTCAAATCTTTTTCAACTAACTAATTGACTTTTTGTTTGTTTCTTATTTTTTTTAAAACCACCTAACTAATTTTCTCTCTCTAATTTTCAAAAACCACCTTCCCCTTTTTCAAAAATCTTTTTATTTAACTAATTGTTTTAAATTCTAATTTTATTCTATTTTTTCTCCTAATTTTCGAAACTAACAGCATAAATAAAATAAAAATAAAAATAAAAATATTTCTCCTCTCTCTTCTTTTAATATTTGAATTCTCTCTCTCTCTCATCTCCTTATATTTATTTATTTTTTTACTAACACTTCTCTTCTACTCATAATTCGAACCCTATTCTCTTCACTCTATGTGTTCGAATTTTCTCCTTCTTCTATTCTTTTCTTCTTCTACTCACATAAAGGAATCTCTATACTGTGACATAGAGGATTCCTCTTCTTTTCTGTTCTCTTCTTTTTCATATGAGCAAGAACAAGGACAAGAACATTCTTGTTGGAGTAGATTCTGAACCTGAAAGGACTCTGAAAAAGAAGCTAAGAGAAGCTAAAGCACAACAATCCAGAGAAAACCTTACAGAGAATCTCGAAAAAGAAAGAGACATGGCCGAACCCAACAACAATGCAAGGAAGATGCTTGGTGACTTTACCATACCAAATTCCAACTTACATGGAAGAAGCATCTCAATCCCTGCCATTGGAGCAAACAATTTTGAGCTAAAGCCTCAATTAGTTTCTCTGATACAACAGAATTGCAAGTTTTATGGACTTCCATCAGAAGATCCTTTTCAGTTCTTAAATGAATTCTTGCAGATCTGTGATACTGTTAAGACCAATGGAGTTGATCATGAGGTCTATAAGCATATGCTTTTCCCTTTTGCTGTAAGAGACAGAGCTAGAACATGGTTGGACTCTCAACCTAGAGATATCCTGAACTCTTGGGCTAAGCTGGTCACGGCTTTCTTAGCCAAGTTCTTTCCTCCTTAAAAGCTGAGTAAGCTTAGAGTGGATGTTCAAACCTTTAGACAGAAAAAAGGTGAATCCCTCTGTGAAGCTTGGGAGAGATACAAGCAACTGACCAAAAAGTATCCTTCTAACATGCTTTCAGAATGGACCATCCTGGATATATTCTATGATGGTCTATCTGAATTGTCTAAGATGTCATTGGACCATTCTGTAGGTGGATCTATTCACCTGATGAAAATGCCTGCAGAAGCTCAGGAACTCATTGACATGGTAGCAAATAACCAGTTCATGTACACCTCTGAAAGGAATCCTGTGAATAATGGGATGCCTCAGAGGAAGGGAGTTCTTGAAATTGATGCTCTGAATGCCATGTTGGCTCAGAACAAAATGTTGACTCAGCAAGTCAACATGATTTCTCAAAGTCTGAATGGATTGCAAAATGCATCCAACAGGACTAAAGAGGCACCTTCTGAAGAAGAAGCCTATGATCCTGAGAACCCTACAATGGCAGAGGTGAATTACATGGGTGAAACCTATGGAAACACCTATAACCCTTCATGGAGAAATCATCCAAATTTCTCATGGAAGGACCAACAAAAACCTCAACAAGGCTTTAACAATAATAATGGTGGAAGAAACAGGTTTAGCAATAGCAAGCCTTTTCCATCATTATCTCAGCAATAGACAAAGAATTCTGAGTAGAGACCCTCTAGCTTAGCAAACATAGTCTCTGATCTATCTAAAGACACTCTAAGTTTCATGAATGAAACAAGGTCCTCCATTAGAAATTTGGAGGCACAAGTGGGCCAGCTGAGTAAAAAAGTCACTAAAACTCCTCCTAGTACTCTCCCAAGCAATACAGAAGAGAACCCAAAAAGAGAGTGCAAGGCCATAACCTTACTTGGTGTGGCCGAATACACAGAGGAGGAGGAGGACGTGAATCGCAGTGAGGAAGACCTCTTGGGACGTCCTCTGGACAAAAAAGAGTTCCCAATTGAGGAACCTAAGGAATCTGAGGCTCATCTAGAGACCATAGAGATTCCATTGAACCTTCTTTTACCATTTATGAGCTCTGATGACTATTCATCTCCGGAAGAAGATGAAGACATTGATGAAGCACAAGTTGCCCAGTATTTAGGAGCAATCATGAAGTTGAATGCTGGTGCACGAAATTGTGATCTCAATGGCGCCAACAACTTGGTTCGCACAATTATAATATCACTCTTTTTCACAACTTCACACAACTAACCAGCAAGTGCACTGGGTCGTCCAAGTAATAAACCTTACGTGAGTAAGGGTCGATCCCACGGAGATTGTTGGTATGAAGCAAGCTATGGTCATCTTGTAAATCTCAATCAGGCGGATTCTAATGGTTATAATGGTTTTCAAATATAAAGATAAATAAATCATAACATAAAGATAGAGATACTTATGTAATTCGTTGGTGGGAATTTCAGATAAGCGCGTGAAGATATTGTGTTCCTTCTGAGTCTCTGCTTTCCTACTGCTTTCATCCAATCATTCTTACTCCTTTCTATGGCAAGCTGAATGTAGGGCGTCACCGTTGTCAATGGCTACTTCCCATCCTCTCAGTGAAAATGGTCCAAATACGCTGTTACAGCACGGCTAATCATCTGTCGGTTCTCGATCATGTCGGAATAGGATCCATTGATCCTTTTACATCTGTCACTACGCCCAACACTTGCGAGTTTGAAGCTCGTCACAGTCATCCCATCCCAGATCCTACTCGGAATACCACAGACAAGGTATAGACTTTCCGGATCTCAAGAATGCTGCCAATGGATTCTAGCTTATACCACGAAGACTCTGATCTCACGGAATGGGAGGCTTTGTTGTTAGGCGAGGCAACCATGCGTCGTGGGTCAGGAATCCAAGAGATACACACTCTAGCTTTGGCAGTTAGAATGGAAGTGTTTGTCAGGCACGCGTTCATAAGTAAGAATGGTGATGAGTGTCACGGATCATCACATTCATCAGGTTGAAGTGCAAATGAATATCTTAGAATAAGAATAAGCATGAATTGAATAGAAAACAGTAGTACTTGCATTAATACTCGAGGAATAGCAAAGCTCCACACCTAAATCTATGGTGTGTAGAAACTCCACCGTTGAAGATACATAAGTGAAAATAAGGTAGGCATGGTCGTGAGGCCAGCCCCCAATGTCTAAGGACTAACAATAATTAAAGATGTTCCAAAAGCTCGTCCAAAGATGATCAAAAGATGTCTAATACAATAGTAAAATATTCTACTTATACTAAACTAGTTATTAGGGTTACAGAAATAAGTCTAAGTGCAGAAATCCACTTTCGGGGCCCACTTTGGTGTGTGCTTGGGCTGAGATTGAGCTTTACACGTGCAGAGGCTTCTCTTGGGGTTAAACTCCAAGTTTTAATGTGTTTTTGGCGTTTAACTCTGGTTTGTGACGTGTTTTTGGCGTTTTACTCCAGAATGCAGCATGGAACTGGCGTTGAATGCCAGTTTGCGTCATCTAAACTCAAATAAAGTACGACCTATTATATATTGCTGGAAATCCCTGGATGTCTACTTTT
This sequence comes from Arachis hypogaea, assembly GCF_003086295.3. NCBI lineage: Eukaryota > Viridiplantae > Streptophyta > Magnoliopsida > Fabales > Fabaceae > Arachis > Arachis hypogaea. Next base: position 85,686,924 of record NC_092038.1, on the reverse strand, counting down.
CAACGCAATTGAGAGCGTGCCATTTAGAGTTCTGTAGCACCAGAAAATCCATTTCGAGTGCAGGGAGGTCAGAATCCAACAGCATTTGTAGTCCTTTTTCAGCCTCCTATCAGATTTTTGCTCAGGTCCATCAATTTCAGCCAGAAAATATTTGAAATCACAAAAAAAACACACAAACTCATAGTAAAGTTCAGAGATGTGAATTTTGCATAAAAACCAATAAAAACATCCCTAAAAGTAGCTAGATCCCACTAAAAACTACCTAAAAACAATGCCAAAAAGCGTATAAATTATCCGCTCATCACAACACCAAACTTAAATTGTTACTTGTCCCCAAGCAACTAAAAGTCAAATAGGATAAAAAGAAGAGAATATACTGTAAATCTCAAAATATCAATGAATATTAGTTCTAATTAGATGAGCGGGACTTGTAGCTTTTTGCTTCTGAACAGTTTTGGCATCTCACTTTTGATGACAAGTCATCATATACCCATTTTTCAAGCTAATTTCACTTGTTTTATTAGTCTTTATGCACTTTCTTGCATCCTAAGTAAGTGATTTGGAGTGAAAATGCATAAATTCTTTAAATCAAACAACCACCATGAAATTAATGTTAACTCATGAGGTTTAAGCTAATTTTAATTGAATTTTAATTGATTTATGAGCCTTGTGAATTTAGTGATACTTGGAGTGGTTGTTTTGGTTTATTGTAGGTGAAGAAAAGAATAAAAGAGAAAGCGTGGCCTAAGAAAGTGTGGCCAAAGGAGAAAAAGGCGTGGCTTATAATGGAGGAAGCAAGCATTGCCCTCCACAAGGGCACACTGCCCTCTAGGAGGGCAACATAAGGGAACAAAGCTTGAAAGGCAACTCTGCCCTGCCCACTACAAGGGCAGAGCACAAATCTGTGCCTTGGAATCAAGAAGAACAAAATGTTGCCCTGCCTTCCTCAAGGGCAGTATCGAGCCTTCATGGAAAATAAATCAAAGGAAAATGCCTACCAATGCTTGCCACAAGAGTTGAACACGGGACCATGAGGAAGCAAGGAATTAAGCCTCACTTTGGCACCAAGAAAGCCAAGGAAAATGGGTAGCGTGTGTAGCATCCAAGTTTCGAACACGGGGCTTCAAGGTGGAAACACTGCCCTGCCCTCCGCGAGGGCAGGGCAGCATTGTGTTGTGGCACGGCCAGCACACCAACCTGGCGCACCACAGCATCATCCGGCAGCACCAGCAGCACACCAAGGCACCAATCTGGCGCACCAAACTTTTCTGCCCTGCCCTCCACGAGGGCAGGGCAGCATCCTGCGCACCAAGCCTGCACCACGCCCGCACCACGCACGCACCACGCATCAATTTTCTGCCCTGCCCTCCACAAGGGCAGGGCAGCCTCCTGGAAGCTATTGTTTTTGGTCTAAAATTGGATTAAAAATCCAATAAAAATTCATTCCTTCACCAAATCAAAAGCCCATCCAAATCCCAAGATCCAAGAATAGAAAGTGTATAAATAGGAGCTAGTTTGATGTAATTAGGACTTTTACTTGACTTTTGAATTTTGCACTTTCTTTGAGCTTTGAATTTTTGCAACTTTTCTTAGAGAGACTTGACCGAGATTTCAGAGAATTGGGGAGGAGAATTGATCTCTCTTCTTCCTCGTTCTTACTTGGGCACTTTTAATTTTCTTGTTTGAGTCTTGGGTGTTAAGAATTGAGGAAATTATGTCTCAATCTCCACTCAAGAGCTCTTTAATTTCTCTTCTGCATAATTGAACTCATTTACATTCCCTTTACTGTTTCTTCTTCAATTTCTTGTCAATTGCTTTGTGAACTTGGATCTGGGAAGGCAATTGAGATCTAGACTTTGCTTTCTAGTCTCTTGAGTCCTGAGATCCTATTTTCCTTTTTGGTTCTTCTGTGAACCTCAGCTGCATGTTAATTTCCATTTCTGTTTGGATTCTAGTTATTCCTAATTCAATTTCTGCTTTATTAATTGTTGCACTTTAATTTCCTTTGCTTAGATTCTGAAATCCCAGTCCTCAATTCCCTTTTTCTATTCAAGCAATTTATATTTCTTGCCATTTAAGTTACTGCAATTTACATTTCTTGCACTTTAAGCTTCAGTCATTTACTTTCTTGTTCTTTAAGATTCAGCAAGTTTACCTTTCTGCTCTTTAACTTACTGCAATTTCCCCCTCTCCCTTTACATTCCAAGCAAGTTAGCTTCTGTTAAATACAACCCACTCAACCAAAACTTAATTCGCTTGACTAAATCAACCACTAAACTAAAATTGCTCAATCCTTCAATCCCTGTGGGATCGACCTCACTCCAGTGAGTTATTATTACTTGTGCGACCCGGTACACTTGCCGGTGAGTTTTGTGTTGGATCGTTTTCGACACATCAACTTTATCCTTAGAAGTTTAGAATGATTGGCATCCATAGGAACTCAGAGTTCAGATAGTGTTATTGATTCTCATAGTTAAGTATGTTGATTCTTGAACACAGCTACTTTTATGAGTCTTGGCCGTGGCCCTAAGCACTTTGTTTTCCAGTATTACCACCGGATACATAAATGCCATAGACACATGACTGGGTGAACCTTTTCAGATTGTGACTTAGCTTTGCTAAAGTCCCCAGTTAGAGGTGTCCAGAGCTCTTAAGCGCACTCTTTTTGCTTTGGATTATGACTTTAACCACTCAGTCTCAAGCTTTTCGCTTGGACCTTCATGACACAAGCACATGGTTAGGGACTGATAAACCACTATTTTATGGTTTATATTGTGTTTAATTATGTGGTTTTATCATGATCCTTACCCACTTATTCATTAATTTAGCATGCATTTATATTTCCATCCTGAAATTATTACATGGTTGAAAACTGCTTTCTAGAGACTTTTTAATTATGCATTTTAGTTCTCCTTTATCCCATTCGATGCCGTGATCCGTGTGTTAAGCGTTTCAAGCTTTATAGGGCATGGATGAGCTGGAGATTGGAAAGGAAGCTAGCAAAAATGGAAGAAACACAAGAAATTGAGGAGATAACCAGCGAGAAGTGACGCGGCCGCATGGCTCACGCGTTTGCGCGGAGGAGGAGAAATCACAGTGACGTGGCCGCATGGCTCACGCGACCGCGCTGAATGGAAAAGCACAAGTGACGCGGAGGCATGGACGACGCGAACGCGTGGCCGGGAAAAACGCGAATGACGCGTCCGCATGGATGACGCGATCGCGTGATGTGCGCGATCTGCAGAATCTGCAGATTCTGCTGGGGGCGATTTTGGGCCCTATTTTGACCCAGTTCTCAGCCCAGAACAGCAGATTAGAGCCAGAGAACATGCAGAAATCAGGGACAACATTCATTCTACACAGTTTTAGTTTTAGATCTAGTTTTTACTCCTCTTCTAGGTTTTTCTCTCTACACATTGATAGTTTTTAGGATTTTATTTTTCTATCACTTTTTGCATTGGGATATTAAGAAGAGTTATTACCTCATCAAGATTTCGTCATTCTAGTTCGTTTTCTTTACTTGGCTTTACTCTTTCATGTCCTTTGCTTTGTTAATTTTACCATTGGAATATTATTAGGATTTATTTAATACAAGGATTACTTTTATTTTTATTTGATTATTTTGATTTTTATTTACAATGTCTTTCTTTAATTCCTTTTCATATGTTATGAACTTTACATTCACAATGAGCGAGTAGTTCCCTAACTTGATGGGGAGTTGATTGAAAGGAACCAATTGAGTTTTAAGGCTTGAAAGAAAGATTTTAATTGGGTTATTGTTGGCTTGCCCTCTAGTCACTAATACCAATCCCTTTTAATTAAGTGGGTTGCAACTTGTGAACAAGCATAGCATCCCAACTTGTTTGACTTTCCCTTACCTAGTAAGAGATAACTAAACAGGATAACCTTTTATTATCAATTAATCTAGAGAGTAATCTAACAATAGCAGGACTTCCAACTAATTAACTCCCAGTCAAGGCTTTTATTTACATTATTCAAATTCTCCAATTTAACTCCCTGTTTACTCAACTCAAACCTTTTTTGAAAACATCTGATTAATAAAATATCACACTTTTCTACAACTCGTTGGGAGATGACCTGGGATTCATACTCCCAGTATTTAAAATTTAAATTTCTGTGACACCTTTCTAAATTGATAAGTGGAATTCTGGTGAGTTAAGAACTATACTTGTAACGCATATATTTTAATAATTTTTAATTCACCAATTTCCACCGTATCAGGGACAACTTGATTTAGCCGCTTAGGCCTAGATTTTATTTCCTTGGGCCCTCCTATCCATTGATGCTCAAAGCCTTGGATCCTTTTTACCCTTGCCTTTTGGTTTTAAGGGCTATTGGCTATTTCTTCTTGCTTTTTCTTTTTCTTTTTTTTCACAAGCTTCTTCTTTTTCACTGCTTTTTCTTGCTTTAAGAATCAATTTCATGATTTTTCAGATTATCAATAACATTTCTCTTTGTTCATCATTCTTTTAAGAGCCAACAATTTTAACATTCATAAACAACAAGATAAAAAATATGCACTGTTTAAGCATTCATTCAGAAAACAAAAGGTATTGTCACCACATCAATATAATTAAACTAATTTCAAGGATGAATTCGAAACTCATGTACTTCTTGTTCTTTTATGTTAAAAACATTTTTCATTTATGAAAGGTGAAGGATTCATGGAATTATTCATAGTCTTAACACATAGTTACTAAATACTAATGATCATGTAGTACCGACTCAAAACATAGACAAACATATAGCATAAAACTGAAAAACAGAGAGATAAGAACAAGGAAGTTAAGGAATGAGTCCACCTTAGTGAGGGTGGCACCTTCTTCTTGAAGGACCAATGGTGTTCTTGAGCTCATCTATGTCTTTTTCTTGCCTTTGTTGCTCCTCCCTCATAGCTCTTTGATCTTCTCTAATCTCATTGAGAATGATGGAGTGCTCTTGGTGTTCCACCCTTAATTGGTTCATGTCATGACTCAATCCTTCTAGAGAAGTGTTGAGTTGTTCCCAATAGTTGTTTTGAGGAAAATGCATCCCTTGAGGCATCTCAGGGATTTCTTGATGATGAGCTTCCTCATGTGTCTCTTGAGATCCATGAATGGGCTCTCTTGTTTTGCTCCATCCTCTTCTTAGTGATGGGCTTGTCCTTTTCAATGAGGATGTCTCCTTCTATGACAAATCTAGCTAAGTTTCATAGATTGCAAATGAGATGAGGAAAAGCTAGCCTTGCCAAGGTGGAGGGCTTTTTGGCTACCTTGTAGAGTTCTAGAGAGATGACTTCATGAACTTCTACTTCCTCTCCAATTATGATGCTATGGATCATGATGGCCCGATCCACATTTACTTCAGATCGGTTGCTAGTGGGGATGATGGAGCGTTGGATGAACTCCAACCATCCTCTAGCCACATGCTTAAGGTCCAGTCTTCTCAATTGAACCGGCTTGCCTTTTGAGTCTCTTTTCCATTGAGCTCTTTCCACACATATGTCCATGAGGACTTGGTCTAACCTTTGATCAAAGTTGACCCTTTTAGTGTAGGGGCGTGCGTCTTCTTGCATCATAGGCAAGTTGAACGCCAACCTTACGTTCTCCGGACTGAAATCTAAGCATTTCCCCCAAACCATTGTAAGCCAATTCTTTGGGTTTGGGTTCATGCTTTAATCATGGTTCCTAGTGATCCATGCGTTTGCATAGAACTCTTGAACCGTTAAGATTCCGACTTGTTGAATAGGATTGGAGAGAACTTCCCATCCTCTTCTTCTAATCTGTTGTGGGATCTCTAGATATTTGCCCTTTTTGAGCTTAAAAGGGACCTCAAGGATCACCTTTTTCTTGGCCACAACTTTATAGAAGTAGTCTTGATGGGCTTTTAAGATGAATCTTTCCATCTCCCATGACTCAGAGGTGGAAGTAATTGTCTTCCCTTTCCTCTTTCTTGAGGTTTCCCTGGCCTTAGGTGCCATCAATGGTTATGGAAAAACAAAAAATCCATGCTTTTACTACACCAAACTTAGAATGTTGCTCGCCCTCGAGCAAAAGAAGAAAGAATAGAAGAAGAAGAATAAGATATGGAGGAGAGGGAGAGAGGTGTGGGTTTCGGCCAAGAGGGAGAAGAGAGGGTAGTGTTGTGTGAAAATGAAGAAGGATGGAGGGGTTTATATAGTGGAGGGAGAGGGGTGTGGGTTCGGTCATTTAGGGTGGGTTTGGGTAGGAAAGAGATTTTGAATTTGAAGGTAGGTGGGGTTTATGGGGAAGAGTGGATGGATGTGATTGGTGAAGGGGTAATGGGAAAGAGAGATTTAGGTGATTGGTGAAGGGTATAATGTTATTGGATTGTGTGAAGAAGAGAGAAGTGGGGTAGGTGGGGATCTTGTGGGGTCCACAGATCCTGAGGTGATCCTGTGGGATCCACAGATCTTGAGGTGACAAGGATTTCTCATCCCTGCACCTTTTAGGCGTGTAAAACGCCCTTTGTATACAATCCTGGCATTTAACGCCAGACTGCAGCTTATTTCTAGCGTTAAACGCCCAAATGTAGCCTGTTTCTGGCGTTTAACGCCAGCTGGTGGACGAAATTGTGATTCATACTCTTTGTACTTGTATGAAATTTAATTCGAGATAATAACTCTTTACTATGTGTGGTCACAACTCCGTTCAACTAACCAGCAAGTGTACTGGGTAGTCCAAGTAATAAACCTTACGTGAGTAAGGGTCGATCCCACAGAGATTGTTGGTATGAAGCAAGCTATGGTCATCTTGTAAATCTCAGTCAGGCGGATTTAAATAAATTATGGAATTTGGAAAATCAAATAATAGTAAATAAACATAAAATAAAGATAAAGTTACTCATGTATTTCCATGATGGGAATTTCAGATAGGTGTATGGAGATGCTGTGCTCCTCTGAATCTCTGCTTTCCTACTGCTTCATCCAATCCTTCTTACTCCTTTCCATGGCAAGCTGTATGTAGGGCATCACCGTTGTCAATGGCTACATCCCATCCTCTCAGTGAAAAAGGTCCAAATGCTCTGTCACAGCACGGCTAATCATCTGTCGGTTCTCAATCAGGTTGGAATAGAATCCCTTGATTCTTTTGCGTCTGTCACTAACGCCCAGCCTTCAGGAGTTTGAATCTCGTCACAGTCATTCAATCCCAGAATCCTACTCGGAATACCACAGACAAGGTTTAGCCTTTCCAGATTCTCATGAATGCCGCCATCAATCTTGCTTATACCACAAAGATTCTGTTTAAGGAATCTACGAGATACGCGCTCGGCCTAAGGTAGAATGGAAGTGGTTGTCAATCACGTGCATTCATAGGTGAGAATGATGATGAGTGTCACGGATCATCACATTTATCAAGTTGAAGTGCAACAAATATCTTAGAATAGGAATAATTCGAATTGGATAGAAAATAATAGTAATTGCATTAAAACTTGAGGTACAGCAGAGCTCCACACCCTTAATCTATGGTGTGTAGAAACTCCACCTTTAAAAATACATAAGTGAAAGGTTCAGGCATGGTCGAATGGCCAGCCCCCCCAAAACGTGATCAATAGTCTCCTCAGATGAAGAATAAAATAAAACTGAGACCAAAGATGTCTAATACAATAGTAAATTATCCTATTTATACTAGACTAGCTACTAGGGTTTACATGAGTAAGTAATTGATGCATAAATCCACTTCCGGGGCCCACTTGGTGTGTGTTTGGACTGAGCTTGATCTATCCACGAGCTGAGACTTCTTTTGGAGTTGAACGCCAAGTTGTAACGTGTTTTGGGCGTTCAACTCCGGGTCGTGACGTGTTTCTGGCGTTTTACTCTAGACAGCAACATGGAACTGGCGTTGAGCGCCCGTTTACGTCATCAATTTCCTAATAAAGTATGGACTATTATATATTGCTGGAAAGCTCTGGATGTCTACTTTCCAAAGCCGTTGAAAGCGCGCCATGTTGGGTTCTGTAGCTCCAGAAAATCCATTTCGAGTGCAGGGAGGTCAGATTCCAATAGCATCAGCAGTCCTTTGTCAGCCTCCTATCAGAGTTCTGCTCAAGTCCCTCAATTTCAGCCAGAAATTACCTGAAATCACAGAAAAACACACAAACTCATAGTAAAGTCCAGAAATGTGAATTTAACATAAAACTAATGAAAACATCCCTAAAAGTAGCTTGAACTTACTAAAAACTACCTAAAAACAATGCCAAAAAGCGTATAAATTATCCGCTCATCACAACACCAAACTTAAATTGTTGCTTGTCCCCAAGCAACTGAAAATCAAATAGGATAAAAAGAAGAGAATATACTATAAATTCCAAAATATCAATGAATATTAATTCTAATTAGATGAGCAGGACTTGTAGCTTTTTGCTTCTGAACAGTTTTGGCATCTCACTTTCTCCTTTGAAGTTTAGAATGATTGGCTTCTCTACGAACTTAGAATTTTATGAGTCTTGGCCATGGCCCTAAGCACTTTGTTTTCTAGTATTACCACCGGATACATAAATGCCACAAACACATGACTGGGTGAACCTTTTCAGATTGTGACTCAACTTTGCTAGAGTCCCCAGTTAGAGGTGTCCAGAGCTCTTAAGCACACTCTTTTTGCTTTGGATCATGACTTTAACCACTCAGTCTCAAGCTTTTCACTTGGACCTGCATGCCACAAGCACATGGTTAGGGACAGCTTTGATTTAGCCACTTAGGCCTGGATTTTATTTCCTTGGGCCCTCCTATCCATTGATGCTCAAAGCCTTGGATCCTTTTTACCTTTGCCTTTTGGTTTTAAGGGCTAATGGCTTTTTTTTTTTTGCTTTTTCTTTTTCTTTCTATTTTTTTCTTTCACAAGCTTTTACTTTTTCACTGCTTTTTCTTGCTTCAAGAATCAATTTCATGATTTTTCAGATTATCAATAAAATTTCTTTTTGTTCATCATTCTTTCAAGAGCCAACAATTTTAACATTCATAAACAACAAGATAAAAAATATGCACTGTTCAATCATTCATTCAAAAAACAAAAAGTATTGTCACCATATCAATATAATTAAACTAAATTCAAGGATAAATTTGAAACTCATGTACTTCTTGTTCTTTTGAATTAGAAACATTTTTCTTTTAAGAGAGGTGAAGGATTTATGGAATTTATTTATAACCTTAAGACATAGTTACTAAACACTAATGATCATGAAGTAGAGACACAAATATACATGATATAATAAGCATAAAAACCAAAAAACAGAAAAAAATAAGAACAAGGAATGAGTCCACCTTAGTGGTGTCTTCTTCTTGAAGGACCAATGATGTCCTTAAGCTCTTCTATGTCCCTTCCTTGCCTTTGTTGCTCCTCCCTCATTGCTCTTTGATCTTCTCTTAATTTCCTCTTCAGAGTCCTTTCAGGTTCAGGGTCAGCTTCAACAAGAATGCCTTTTTTCCTTGTTCCTGCTCATATAGGGAAGAAGAGAACAAGAAAAGAAAGAGGAATCCTCTATGTCACAGTAAAGAGGATCCTTATTATTAGTAGAAGAAGAAAGGGGATAATGGAAGGAGATGGATGAATAGTCTGTATAAAGAGTAATGATAGGGGAGGTGATAAGAGATGAAGAGAAGTGTTAGAAAATAAATAAATAAATAAATAGAAGAAGATGAGAGAGGGATTTTTGAAAATATTTTTGAAAATGAGTTAGTAATTTCAAAAATTAAAGATGAATTAAAATTAAAATTAAAATTTGAAACAATTAGTTAACTAAAAAGAATTTTTGAAAAAGGGGTGAGATATTTTCGAAAATTAGAGAGGAAAGAGTAGTTAGGTGGTTTTGAAAAAGATAAGAAACAAACAAAAAGTCAAATAGTTAGTTGAAAAAGATATTAAAGTCAAATTTGAAAAGATAAGAAGATAAGAAGTTAGATAAGATATTTTGAAATCAAATTTTTTTGAAAAAGATAAAATTTTGAAAAAGATATGATAAGTGATAAGATAAAAAGATATGATAAAAATATATGATAAAAAAGATATTTTGAAAAAGATCTAATTTTCAAAATTAAAATTGATTATTTGACTAACAAGAAACTAAAAGATAAGATTCTAGAATTTAAAGATTGAACCTTTCTTAACAAGAAAGTAACAAACTTCAAAATTTTGAATCAATCACATTAATTGTTAGTAAAATTTCAATTTTTTTCTTTTTAAAAGATAAGAAAAAGATTTTGAAAATAAATTTTTAAAATTTCTAAAATTATTAAAAAAATGAAAAAGATGTGATTTTTTTTAAAAAAGATTTTGAAAAGATAAGATTTTTAAAATTGAAAATTTGACTTGACTTATGAGTGACAACTAATTTTAAAAATTTTTGACTAAGTCAACTTAAATTTTCGAAAATTTGGAGAAAATTAAGGAAAAGATATTTTTTTTGATTTTTTGAATTTTTAATGATGAGAGAGAAAAACACAATTATGACCCAAAACATGAAAATTTTGGATCAAAACACATGATGCATGCAAGAACACTATGGATGTCAAGATGAACACCAAGAACACTTTGAAGATCATGATGAACATCAAGAACATATTTTTGAAAAATTTTTGATGCAAAGAAAACATGCAAGACACCAAACTTAGAAATTTTTAATGCTTAGAAAATATGAATGCAAAGATGCACATGAAAAACAACAAAAGACACAAAACAAGAAATCATCAAGATCAAACAAGAAAACTTACCAAGACCAACTTGAAGATCATGAAGAACACCATGAATGCATGAATTTTTCGAAAAAATGCAAGAAAAACATGAATATGCAATTGACACCAAACTTAAAAATTGACTCAACACTCAAACAAGAAACAAAAAATATTTTTGGTTTTTATGATTTTATGATTTTTTTGGTATGTTCTTTATTTATTTTCGAAAAAAAGGAAAAAGATTTTTGAAAAATTCTTGAAAACAAAACAAAAATAAAATTACCTAATCTGAGCAACAAGATGAACCGTTAGTTGTCCATACTCGAACAATCCCTGGCAACGGTGCCAAAAACTTGGTGGACGAAATTGTGATTCGTACTCTTTGTACTTGTATGAAATTTAATTCGAGATAATAGCTCTTTACTATGTGTGGTCACAACTCTGTTCAACTAACCAGCAAGTGTACTGGGTCGTCCAAGTAATAAACCTTACGTGAGTAAGGGTTGATCCCACAGAGATTGTTGGTATGAAGCAAGCTATGATCATCTTGTAAATCTCAGTCAGGCGGATTTAAATAAATTATGGAATTTGGAAAATCAAATAATAGTAAATAAACATAAAATAAAGATAAAGTTACTCATGTATTTCCATGATGGAAATTTCAGATAGGTGTATGGAGATGCTGTGCTCCTCCTGAATCTCTGCTTTCCTACTGCTTCATCCAATCCTTCTTACTCCTTTCCATGGCAAGCTGTATGTAGGGCATCACCGTTGTCAATGGCTACATCCCATCCTCTCAGTGAAAAAGGTCCAAATGCTCTGTCACAGCACGGCTAATCATCTGTCGGTTCTCAATCAGGTTGGAATAGAATCCCTTGATTCTTTTGCGTCTGTCACTAACGCACAGCCTTCAGGAGTTTGAAGCTTGTCACAGTCATTCAATCCCAAAATCCTACTCGGAATAGAACAGACAAGGTTTAAACTTTCCGGATTCTCATGAATGCCGCCATCAATCTAGCTTATACCACGAAGATTCTGTTTAAGGAATCTAAGAGATACGTGCCCGGCCTAAGGTAGAACGGAAGTGGTTGTCAATCACATGCGTTCGTAGGTGAGACTGATGATGAGTGTCACGGATCATCACATTCATCAAGTTGAAGTGCAACGAATATCTTAGAATAGGAATAATTCGAATTGGATAGAAAATAATAGTAATTGCATTGAAACTTGAGGTACAGCAGAGCTCCACACCCTTAATCTATGGTGTGTAGAAACTCCACCTTTGAAAATACATAAGTGAAAGGTTCAGGCATGGCCGAATGGCCAGCCCCCCCAAAACTTGATCAATAGTCTCCTCAGATGAAGAATAAAATAAAACTGAGACCAAAGATGTCTAATACAATAGTAAATTATCCTATTTATACTAGACTAGCTACTAGGGTTTACATGAGTAAGTATTTGATGCATAAATCCACTTCCGGGGCCCACTTGGTGTGTGTTTGGGCTGAGGTTGATCTATCCACGAGCTGAGACTTCTTTTGGAGTTGAACGCCAAGTTGTAACGTGTTTTGGGCGTTCAACTCCGGGTCTGACGTGTTTCTGGCGTTTTACTCTAGACAGCAACATGGAACTGGCGTTGAGCGCCAGTTTACGTCGTCAATTCCCGAATAAAGTATGGACTATTATATATTGCTGGAAAGCTCGGGATGTCTACTTTCCAACGCCGTTCAGAGCGCGCCATTTGGAGTTTCGTAGCTCCAGAAAATACATTTTGAGTGCAGGGAGGTCAGATTCCAACAGCATCACCAGTCCTTTGTCAGCCTCCTATCAGAGTTTTGCTCAAGTCCCTCAATTTCAGCCAGAAATTACCTGAAATCACAGAAAAATACACAAACTCATAGTAAAGTCCAGAAATGTGAATTTAACATAAAAACTAATAAAAACATCCCTAAAAGTAGTTTGAACTTACTAAGAACTACCTAAAAACAATGCCAAAAAGCGTATAAATTATCCGCTCATCACAACACCAAACTTAAATTGTTGCTTGTCCCCAAGAAACTGAAAATCAAATAGGATAAAAAGAAGAGAATATACTATATATTCCAAAATACCAATGAATATTAATTCTAATTAGATGAGCGGGACTTGTAGCTTTTTGCTTCTGAACAGTTTTGGTATCTCACTTTCTCCTTTGAAGTTTAGAATGATTGGCTTCTCTACGAACTTAGAATTTCGGATAGTGTTATTGATTCTCCTAGTTAAGTATGTTGATTCTTGAACACAGCTACTTTTATGAGTCTTGGCCGTGGCCCTAAGCACTTTGTTTTCCAGTATTACCACCGGATACATAAATGCCACAGACACATGACTGGGTGAAACTTTTCAGAGTGTGACTCAGCTTTGCTAGAGTCCCTAGTTAGAGGTGTCTAGAACTCTTAAGCACACTCTTTTTGCTTTGGATCACGACTTTAACCACTCAGTCTCAAGCTTTTCACTTGGACCTGCATGCCACAAGCACATGGTTAGGGACAGCTTTGATTTAGCCGCTTAGGCCTAGATTTTATTTCCTTGGGCCCTCCTATCCATTGATGCTCAAAGCCTTGGATCCTTTTTACCCTTGCCTTTTGGTTTTAAAGGCTAATGGCTTTTTTTTTTGCTTTTTCTTTTTCTTTCTATTTTTTTTTCACAAGCTTTTATTTTTTTACTGCTTTTCTTGCTTCAAGAATCAATTTCATGATTTTTCAGATTATCAATAACATTTCTTTTTGTTTATCATTCTTTCAAGAGCCAACAATTTTAACATTCATAAACAACAAGATAAAAAATATGCACTATTCAATCATTCATTCAGAAAACAAAAAGTATTGTCACCACATCAATATAATTAAACTATTCAAGGATAAATTCGAAACTCATGTACTTCTTGTTCTTTTGAATTAGAAGCATTTTTCTTTTAAGAGAGGTGAAGGATTTATGGAATTTATTTATAACCTTAAGACATAGTTACTAAACACTAATGATCATGAAGTAGAGACACAAATATAGATGATATAATAAGCATAAAAACCAAAAAACAGAAAAAAATAAGAACAAGGAATGAGTCCACCTTAGTGGTGTCTTCTTCTTGAAGGACCAATGATGTCCTTAAGCTCTTCTATGTCCCTTCCTTGCCTTTGTTGCTCCTCCCTCATTGCTCTTTGATCTTCTCTTGATTTCCTCTTCAGAGTCCTTTCAGGTTCAGGGTCAGCTTCAACAAGAATGCTTTTTTTCCTTGTTCCTGCTCATATAGGGAAGAAGAGAACAAGAAAAGAAAGAGGAATCCTCTGTCACAGTAAAGAGGATCCTTATTATTAGTAGAAGAAGAAAGGGGATAATGGAAGGAGATGGATGAATAGTCTGTATAAAGAGTAATGATAGGGGAGGTGATAAGAGATGAAGAGAAGTGTTAGTAAATAAATATATAAATAGAAGAAGATGAGAAAGGGATTTTTGAAAATATTTTTGAAAATGAGTTAGTAATTTCAAAAATTCAAGATGAATTAAAATTAAAATTAAAATTTGAAACAATTAGTTAATTAAAAAGAATTTTTGAAAAATGGGTGAGATATTTTCGAAAATTAGAGAGGAAAGAGTAGTTAGGTGATTTTGAAAAAGATAAGAACCAAACAAAAAGTCAAATAGTTAGTTGAAAAAGATATTAAAGTCAAATTTGAAAAGATAAGAAGATAAGAAGTTAGATAAGATATTTTGAAATCAAATTTTTTTGAAAAAGATATGATAAGTGATAAGATAAAAAGATATGATAAAAATATATGATAAAAAGATAAGGTTTTTAAGAAAAAAATATTTTGAAAAAGATCTAATTTTCAAAATTAAAATTGATTATTTGACTAACAAGAAACTAAAAGATAAGATTCTAGAATTTAAAGATTGAACCTTTCTTAACAAGAAAGTAACAAACTTCAAAATTTTGAATCAATCACATTAATTGTTAGTAAAATATCAATTTTTTTCTTTTTAAAAGATAAGAAAAAGATTTTGAAAATAAATTTTTAAAATTTCTAAAATTATTAAAAAAATGAAAAAGATGTGATTTTTTTAAAAAAGATTTTGAAAAGATAAGATTTTTAAAATTGAAAATTTTACTTGACTTATGAGTTACAACTAATTTTAAAAATTTTTGACTAAGTCAACTTAAATTTTCGAAAATTTGGAGAAAATTAAGGAAAAGATATTTTTTTTATTTTTTGAATTTTTAATGATGAGAGAGAAAAACACAATTATGACCCAAAACATGAAAATTCTGGATCAAAACACATGATGCATGCAAGAACACTATGAATGTCAAGATGAACACCAAGAACACTTTGAAGATCATGATGAACATCAAGAACATATTTTTGAAAAATTTTTGATGCAAAGAAAACATGCAAGACACCAAACATAGAAATTTTTAATGCTTAGAAAATATGAATGCAAAGATGCACAAGAAAAACAACAAAAGACACAAAACAAGAAATCATCAAGATCAAACAAGAAGACTTACCAAGTCCAACTTGAAGATCATGAAGAACACCATGAATGCATGAATTTTTCGAAAAAATGCAAGAACAATATGAATATGCAATTGACACCAAACTTAAAAATTGTCTCAAGACTCAAACAAGAAACACAATATATTTTTGGTTTTTATGATTTTATGATTTTTTTTGGTATGTTCTTTATTTATTTTTGAAAAAAAGGAAAAAAAATTTTTGAAAAATTTTTGAAAACAAAACAAAAAGAAAATTACCTAATCTGTGCAACAAGATGAACTGT